>NC_072732.1:213776211-214082877 GCF_026930045.1 Uloborus diversus
TAATATAAGTAAGGATTATAATTTTTTTTTCTTTGAATATAGTCTAAAACCTTCTCTAAATATGACTATTGAAGTACAAACTGTTTAAAAAATGTAGCTGCCAGTAATTTTCCTATACTATAGTTATTTTGGGATTGCTTTAGTTATTTGGGGAAATTTCAATCATTGTGGGTTCTTTCTGCGATGTAAAATGTTACCAAACTTCACCAAATTAACCCAAAAATAGTTTTGGGATACCTTGGACAAGGCTCCCCCTCCCTACTTTTAAAACTGTGTGTTACTAATTTTCGGTGAAGAAATATTATCGCCAAATATTGAAATACTTCTAGAGACTATAAAACGATGCTACAAATTTTCATCCGAAATGTTTCCAAAAAAGTAGTAAAATTTAGCAATTGTTTGAAATAGCGCAAAAAGACAAATTAATGGAAGTTTTTGTGCTGTTTATAGATTTGCTTAATTTAGTTGGCGGAGTTTTTTTACATGTTAATAAAAGATAAAGATTCTTTTAATGGCGATATTTTGGTTACATGGTGAAAACCGAGAAACAGTATTGCGTTGTTTTTAGCTTCAAACACAGTGACAGTTGAAAAAAATGCCAAATGCCTTAGCTATTGAAGTTTTCCTCAAAAAACGTTGGGCGAGATTCCTTCTGGTCAACTGGATAGTGAGTAAATGTCCAGTCAACACAAATAAATTAAAAAAAAAAAAAAAACATTTATTGCATCAAAGTGGCATTAAAATGGAAAAGAATCAGACAAATCATTTTAATTTTCGCCAATCTTGTGCAAAAATGTTACTTTGAATTTGACTTGAGAAAAGCCTTGAACAGTCACAGAAAGCAAAGATAGTCAACAATACAACAGGGAGTTGAGATAATACACTAAATACTGTATTGGGTTGAGGAAAGCCTTCGAACATGGAACTAAAAAGCTCATAACTCGTTTTTTATTCTACGTAGAAATTTCGAACAGGTGCCATCTTCAGCAGAAAAATCGGAGCTTTCGACGGGTATGTAATGTTAATATGTGCAAGTATTTTTTCATCCCCATATTAGAGAATTTATACGAAAATTGTGTTTTATTGTCCCCCTAAGAGGGGTTTGCCCTCCATAACGGGACGAAAACCACCCTATGTGTTATTCTGATGCATAAGCTATATTATTGTTAAGTTTCATCAAAATCCACTGAGTAGTTTTTGCGTGAAAGAGTAACAAACATCCATAAAGACAAACTTTCGCATATATAATTAGTAGTAAGATATTGTTTTCGTGTTATTTATACATCGGAATCATACATTATCGAAAATTGTCCCAAAAATATTCTTTCTTTTTTTTTTTTTGAAACAACGCAATTATCAATTTTCTATCGCCTAGATTATGGTTCTCAAAGGGTTAAAAAGGGTCAATGAAGCTATCCTCCTCGGTTATGTCTGTTACCTGACTAAAGTATTTCCCACAGTTTCAGAAAGGGTTAATGCAGCTATCTTCTAACAATTTTTCATGTTATCAGTAACTTTTCTGCCGTTACAGGTCGTACTCCCGGTTTCTAATTCAGTCATTTCCCGAGTCCCGATAACGTCTCCGGGCATTCATTAAATATTATGTGTCCTGCTATCTAGGACCAGCCCCTTCCACCCCCTTCGCCCCGTCGCGCGCGAAAGGGGCCATTTTGTTTCGGCTTATCTGCCGGACGCAAAAACGGCGCAATCAATCACGATCCGTTTTGCTCCGGTATCAGGCAGCCGACCGTAAACGGGCGATCAATAATTCGCGTCCGGCCCGGACCGGAGTGTCAGGTGTCCCCGCCGCCGATTTGCCGCGGTGATGGACACAGATTTAATGGAGATCCCCGGGGAGCATTTTCATTAGCGGATCGATCGCGCCTTCCGTTTGGATTTCTTTCCGATCAGGGTCCTATCCGCGGATTTGTATTTCGGTTGAATATCTGGAAGTCGTTTAGTCGTACCGTTGTTTCGGACGGTGATTGGTGGACGACCTACAAAATTTCAAATGATGATGATGTCGCACCCCAGCAGCGAAAGTAACACAACTCAAAAATATGCTAACTGTTGATATTGTATTAAAATTTAAATTTAATGCTCTTGCTTGCCACAAAACGCGTACAAAGTTAGCTTGCAAAATTGGTGCTTTAGGCATAATTCGTGTGGCATAAAAATGTCACAATAAATAGTGACACATTTAAATTTCAAAACTTAGAAGAAAAAATTTCGAACTTTAAGAATGGATTGTTAATTTAAACAACAAAAACTAACTAGTAAACATCACATCATAAATTTTTTGCGCTTATTATTGTAAAATTGGAGACTAAATCACTTAAAACCAATATTGCATAATGTGTATATCTCCATTTTTTTTTAGTTGTGTCAGTTTCGTTGCCGGAGTGCGATATGTTAGTGTGAAACATAGAATGTGTCTAACAAGGGGTACGACTTGGGAATTCATTAGGGGATGGGATACCGTGCAATAATTGTAGGAGAGAGTTTGGGAGGAGCGAGGCAGCTTCATTTATGCCGAAATTAAATGTGAAAAATAATTTCTAGCGTGACTAGTAGATGTAGCAGCTATAGACTCTCGCTTGATTCTAATTTGCTACATCTACTGGACTGACAAGGAATACTTTTTTTACATTTTATTATATCATTTTGAAAATTAAAAGCGAGTTTTAGCGATGATTGTCATAAGAATATCGAAATCAGAATTTTGGAGAGAATGTAAATAAAATCTTTTGAACGAATTCAAGACCGGAAATGTAGAACTTTCTTACTCGTATGTGAGAATGGTCCTTTTTGATGATTACTTATTTTAGCGGAGGGTTCGTTTTGGCGGTTGCGACTTTTGTAAATAGCTTCCGACTTTACAATGTCAAATGATATATCGAGTTGAGTGGGTAGAGGATTGAAAGAGTGGTTATTCGGGGGTTCGGGGACATTTTTAACCTGAAGGCAAAGCTAGGAAGAATGGACGGGGAGCTTGTCTAGTATTTTACGTGTTTTGCAAATTTTCATTGTTTCAGAGCGTCCAGGAGTGTTGTATTTTCGTGAAATTTTTAAGAATAATATTAGGTGGCGTTTGGCTGAAGATTTTTCAATCTCCATTTTTTTTTGTCCCTTTGTGGCTGGTGGTCACCGATAATTTTGCCCTTCAGTTCTAACAATTAATTTTTTTAAATTTTTTATTTGTTTTTTCCCTATTGTTCTATATATGTCCCCAACAATTGATTTTTCTCGTCATCCAAATATTTGAAGTGCGCACGGAAGAAAGGAGAAATCTTTTTTTTCGATTTGTGTTGGATCTGGCGGCAATACTGAGTGCTTGTACAGTAAAATTTGTTGCTCTATTTAAGCATGTAAGAAAGGAGATGGATCAAGGCTAAAAATCACCTTAGACGGGTTCCCAAGAATTTCCGAATCGTGGAACAACAATTAAAATTTTCTCACGGCACGCTAACTTATATCTCGTATACACACGTATGATACCATGGACACATCGCGGCACCCCTCGCCTTCTCCTACTTCACCCACTTTGGGCACCCCTGACCTAAGAGTTTACAGCACAATGACAAAAAGTCATGGTTGTGAACTTTTTTCTCGAACATTGGAAAGATTGACATTTCGCCTATCTTCCCCATTTGCGAATTTCTTTGCCGCTGCTGTCCCAAACACCAGTTCGCGAATTTCAAGCTATCGCCTCTCTTTAGCTTCTGGTCCCGTCTCAATTAGCGGGACTTGTAATTCGTGGCGCTCGAACGTGTCACGGCATCTGCATCTCGAGAAACATGTAATGGCTTTTAATGGAATGGGACATCGTCTCCGCTTCTAATGGCAGTCGGACATGAAGACCGCATTCCGGGCACCGACGTGACTCCATATACCACCTTAATCGAATGAGTGAAATTTGGGAGAATGAATGTTTAAGCATCGACGGATAATGAGTGCGTTTAGCCCTATTTTAAAATTAACACCGCGGGTGTTAAAAATACGTAACTTTCACTATCAGCATTCTGCGAATCATTTGCTTTATAAATTTCTTATAAATCAAGCTTTGTGGTTATAGTTCAACTTTTACAATTCCAACTTTATGTAGAGATAAATAAAAATTGAAAATAGCAGTGCTTGCCATCGAGAAGAGATAAAATAATTCCTTCTCTAAGGTTTTTGCAGTTGAAAAATATATTGAGGCATATGCATCTCATTAAGGGTAGATGTCATTGTTGACGAATTTTGTTAGACTAAGGAAACGCAGGTTAAATTATTTATGCCAATAAATGCGTAAAAAGTAGACATCTCTACATAATATAAAATGTCTCCAAAAAGCGTCTGTTTGTTTGAACTCGCAAAACTCGAGAACTACCCGGTCGATTTTGCTGAAATTTTCACAGTGTGTTCCTTTAAGTTCTGAGAAGGTTTGCAGACCAGTTCAAAAACAATTCAATGAATAGTTCTTATTTTATTCCAATTTAGGCCCAATTTTCACATAAATTTCCGAATATGGGGGTGAAAATTTACTCCCAAATAATATTATATATCGTTGGAAAGGGAAGAATTTTTCGCGTTCTACGCAATTTGTTCCAATGCTTTAACTTAATTGCGGAGGGAGTTTTTTACGTTTTTAGCTCGAATTTTTTTAAGCTTAACTAAAATTTAGGCACTACTTTCTTCATTAAATCCATCAATAAAAAGTGAATGAAGTGTTCCACAGTTTTCTTTTTGACAGCATTGGATAGAGCTGCTTTTTTTACTTCAGATCTAACTCGACCTAAGGTCGGAGGTTTAACCATCTATCTCCATTAGAAAAAAAGTTACAAGCGAATTAAATGAAGTTCAAAAATCTGTTCTCTATTCAAGTTTTTAACCATTTTATTTTGCGTTTTCACGGTAACGCGTTTTGAATCCATTGTTTATTTTCATCTTTCTCATTTTTAATTCTTAAACTTATTTTGTGTTTCCATGGTTACGCCTTTTAAATCCATCTTTCTCATTTTATTTTATTTCCTTAAAATTATTTTAATACCTGTCGTCATTGTTTGGCGAGAAAAATTTGCATGATGTTTTTTTTTCTTTCATTTAATCCTGGTTATTGAAGATACTTCACTTGACGCAATGTTTTTTTTTCAAGGTAGACCGGGCAAAGCCGGACAACGCTGCTAGTTTCTTTTAAAATGTGATTTGATACCAGTTTACATTAGAGTTGTACATTGTACTTTACATTATGAAGCAACTATTTCTGCTTTCGCTTTCAACTGCAGAACTGAACATAAGTCAAAAAATAAAATAAGTTTATTCAATAAATATTTAAATAAATTTAGAATTAAGTTTTTGAGATGAGGCAAATGTGCGTTCGTCATTCTGACTGTTTGTTGTTGTCTGTCCACCTATCTTTTTACTTTCTTCTATATCTAATATATAGAAGAAAGTATTGGATTCGTGCAAATTTTCGAATTTTGACGGATTCGAACGTTTTGAGGTGTGCTGAGTCCATTTCAACTATTTTTGGAAAATGTCTGTGTGTATGTGTGTGTGTGTGTATGTGTGTATGTGTGTCACGTCTGTGTGTGACCAGTTTTTTGTGGCCGCTCTACAGCAAAAACTACCGCATGAAATTGAAAAAAATTTGGTACAAATATGTGCCCCTATGCGAACTTGTGCCCATTGGTTTTTGGCGCGTTCCTCCAAGGGGGGGGGGGGTGGAGCAATGGGACGTTTTTGTGTTACGCGTGCTTGCTATTCCTCAGGAAGTAACTGACGGAATCAAACAAAATTTGGTCCACGTGTTGCCCCTAACAGGAGCAGGTGCTGATTCAATTTTGGTGTCAATAGCTGAAACGGGGGTTGAGCTATAGAACGTTTTTTGTCGTCCATTGTGACTGCTGTATCTCAAGAAAGAATGAACTGAATGAAAGAAAAATTTATCGGCAAGTAGCCCTTAGTGGGTATAAGAGTTAATTTTATTTTGGTGTCAACAGCTAAAAATGGGGTAGCGCAATCGCCCGTTCTTTTTTTCCATTGTGAGTGCCCTATCTCAAGAAGTAATGCTACGTTCTGGTTGAAATTTGGAATATATGTGAATCCATACGTAAACAGGCTTTGGTTCAATTTTAACTCCAATTGCTCCAAGAGGTGTTGATTTTTTTTTTTTTTTTTTTTTTTTTTTTGCGAATTCGGAACTCCAGCGCTCGAATACGCTACATTGCGGTGATTTACAAAACTGCAAATGAAACTAAAACATTGCCACGTTGCGTTCCACGTGTGTCTGTTGACGTAAACACAGGCAGTTTGTTCTGAGTATTTATTAACGCAATCGATGTGTCTTAGTTTGCTTTCAGCTACAGAAATTAATTCGTCCCTTAGTAGTATTCTCGAGCTTCTCAAAATAATGTTAGTTTTCATTATTTCCTTAATAATCGGTGAAAGCGAAAATTCTGGATTAACAAACTTGGATAACGTTATACAAGGTAAAAAAATTTATTGTTTTGTATGAATTTGTAAGAATATGGGAGTTTTTTTAATCTTAAATTAATTAAACTTACCATATTTTACAGCAGCATTTAGTTGGAATGGACAGTATGCAAAATATTTTCTTGAATATATTATCGTAGAACGAAATGAATAACCGAGAAAGAATTTACTTTATTCCTTTTATTCTCAGCTGAAAGGTTTCGCCAAATTTGTTTAGGGTTATAATTTTAGTATTGTGCGAGCAAAGTAGCCTTGGCGAGATTTCGCGTTTTTAGTTAAACCATTTTTAATTTTTATCATGAGTGGAATAAAATGGTAGTAAGATTACAGAATTCGATGAGTGAAAAGAAATAATGTTCAATCAACTGAAAAGAAAACTACCACCATATATCCGTGAGAATTTTGTTGATGATTTGCATAACATGACACAATTAAATCGTAACTCAGAAATTAGAAAAATCGAAACAGAAAATTTTTAAATTAACCGATTCGGGAATTCGAGAGAAATAACTCAGCTACAATTGGAAAACAATAAGCGCTAGCCAAGCAAGGCAAAAAAGTATCATCTTCTTTCGATAACAATTTGTAATGTCATATTGAATTTTCTAGCATTAATTGTTATTCTTGTCAGGCCACAATTATTATTTAGTTTTGTCAAGAATTGATAAATATCGAATTCAACATCGTGAAAATGGCTGCTTAGAACTACGAACTACGTAGTTTGCATTAATCTTTGACGTTTAGTAATGCTTCTTGAATTTTCATTTCTTTCTACGTGGGTCAGAATATCCATAAGACTTTGAAAATTAATTTAAAATGAATAAAGCGAAAAAATCATACGTACGAACAAAAATAACAACACTTTTAGTATTTTCTTCGTTACCATGTGCGTTTGTTTTAGTTTTTAAGTCGGCCATTAGACAGTGACTTCAGTGCCCCCTATAGTTCGTTGGAGTTGCGAATAAAAATAGCTTTATTAATGCAACAATAAGAAAGATAAATCGTAATAGATTGTCGTCTGCGTATTTCTCGTGATTTTAATTGTATGGAAATGATCGGAAATATTATCTCAATGATTTAAAATTTTTAACTGTTGCCATCTTATGTTTGTTAATAAACAAAACATTTGTAATTAATTCAAGCACGGCTTTTAAAATAACTTTCAATTTTAGCTCTTTGCTTTGCTTTTACAATAATTCTGACATTGGGATGGTCGTCAAGTTTTTGCATGTGTAATTTTGTTTTTTTGGTAGGAATATTGCTTTCTCGTCAAGCATGGGGTTGGCGCAGTATAGCCCTTAAGGGCTCTTGCGCCATAAAAAATCAACTAACCAACCAACCAAGCATGGGGAGGGATCAGAAAAAGGAAAAATATAGAAGAAAGTTTCGTAATAGCCACAACATACTAGTTCAGTTTCGTCTGCATTATAACTTTTCAGGGAAATTATTTGATTCAAACAAAACTTTTTTGTCTCAAAAGATTTTGGGCACAGAGCGTCCCAGGATTATTAGGACAAAATATTTTGGGCTTCAGAGGGGATGATAAGAAGTAAGAATTGAACATACGGTTGCAAACTCAAATTTAACTCTCCCCTCCCACGGAAAACTAGACGCTGATGGATGCAAAAAGGTCACACTAAATTTAAATGTTTTCGCTTACATTTAAAATGCGATGAACGTGTTTTTTTTAAAAGTCTTTTGCGTCCCTTTACAGAAATTACGTGTGTTTTAAAATAATAGTTATTAGGGTACTGGTGACTTGATGCTTAACCTTGCACGAGATCACTTAAATTTTCAATAAGTTACCGCCCTATAGACAAGGCTAAGGCAGAAATACATGAAATACACCGCCAGCTCAGTCATTCCATCCGAGGACTGCAGTTTGGTGTTAATTAGCACTTTTCAGCCCGGAATAGGAAGTGACTGAGCTGATGGGGGGGGGGGGGGCAGGAATTTCTTAAGGAAGCCAAAAGAGCCAAACAAACTGGTGGCGATATAGAATTAGCACTGACACGACGAGTGACCGAAGCAACGGTTCGGTTCAACTCGAAGATTGAAGGCAAGGCATGATATTTTCAGAACGTTACCGCCCTATAGCCAGGGCTAAAGCAGAAATACATGAAATACACCACCAGCTGCGGTTTCGTGCTTATAATAAGCACAAAACTGCAATCCTCGTCTGGAATGACTGAGCTGGCGGTGTATTTCATGCACTTGTATTTAGGTTGGTAAAATCAGTAATCGTTATCGCCTTCACTCCTCATTTTAACAAATGAAATCGTTTAAGCTTCAGCTAATTGGACGGACTTATCAGAGTCAGACTATACCGTTCATCAAATTGGAAATCACAACATTTAAACATTTATCACGTGAGCTTATTTGCATAAAATTTCAAAATCTCATGTTTCTTCAAAAAGAAATGAAATATAAAAATTGAATCTTTTATTTTAGAAAGGGCACAAGTCAAATTTGCTTGGAAATAGATGGGCCAGTAAAAATGCGTTCCATTGTAGGTATCGCATTTTGTTTTAAAAGTCCCGGTTTTAACTCGACTCCATTATTTGTTATGGTCGTTAGAAAAGACTGTTTTACTTAAGAAAGTGTCTTCCATAGTTTTAATGTCGGGTGTAAAATTTTGAAAAATCATTTTTGCCCTCTCTGAAATAAAATTATCTTTGAAAGTAATTCTTACTTACTTTTTCCGCATAAAACTCTAAGTAAATTTTAGCAAAGTGGTCCCCTTTTCCAGATTCTTGAGCGTGTTTAATGATATACTCAAATTATGACTCATTTAAGCGTTACGTATTAGTAATTAGGTACATATTTTTTTCCACAAAATGAGCAAGACGTGACGTGGCGAAGAAAAACAAAATATACGTGCTGATTCGAGGACTGGATGCTTCGCTGAAATAAAAACAATAGCGTTTTCATTGCATTAGAAATTCTAACGATTTGTTTGATCTCGGAACTAAGCGTTTCTGCAATTAAGGATTTTAGAACTTTTACGGTCGCAGACATTTTTTTCTATTTTGGTAATCTGAGCACTTGGTCGATCCTTTCTTGTGTCCTTGCACGAAAAAAAGAAGTACAGTCGAACTTGCTTGTAAGGAGCCCTGATTCAATGAAAACCCTGATTTTACGAGAAAATCAGAAAAAATTTTGTTGGTACAATCAGGGGCTAATACAGACTACCATTTTAGGGGAGTGAGTCATGCAAAAGAATGACCCCCCCCCCTGCCATAAACGAACCTACGGTTTAGGGTACGAAAAATTTCTAAAACTGCTCGATATTCGGGCAGAATTTCGGGCTTGTTGATAAAAAGCCCGAAATTCGACATGGAATAAGGCACCTTAATAGAGCATAAACTTCACAAATTAATTTCATAAGCAATGAAAAGAATCAGCATTTCAAATAGTTACTTTACTACAAAAATCATTAATGAATTGAAAAGACTACTGAAATCGTTTACATTTTATTCATAAACACAGTGTGGACGGATACAATTGCCGACGGTTTAGGGGGGGGGGGTCATAACCCCTATGGCCCTCCCCTTGTATCCGCCACTGTGTACAATGTTAAGTCTATGGGAGTATAACTTGATTTTAACGAGCTCATTAAAACCTCGTCTAAAGCAAGTAATGTTTTTGTAATTCCTAAAATTTCTATTAACCTCTAGCTCAACTTTAACATTCCCACAAAATTGCTTCTGCTCTTTTTGTTTGAAATCTATCATGGGTATTTGTGTATTTATCCAGCATAACTCTTTAAGAACTTTGTCATTGTCCAAATGTTGCATGTAATTAGACCCTGTACAGAGTTAAGTCGTGCCTCTTATTTATTTTTTTTGGTTGCAGTTGCATGTTTCAAAAGGGCTTTTTACTCGTTTTTGTGATAAATCAATCTTTAAGTGCAAGTCAATTATATTTCCTTAAAAAGGGGAAGGCACTCGATGATAAGAAAATATTGTCCGAACAACTCAAGTAAAAATAATCGACAAATTTCGTTTTGTTGACTAATGTCCGCATTATCATAAAAATGTTATTCACAATTTGAAAAAAAAAAAAAAAAAAAGATTTGTATCTAAATCTGCAAATGGGAATTTCATTTTTATCAAGTGTTTAAAAAATTAAGCCGACTGAAATACGTTTGGAATAACAGAGACTAACAATTTATTTATTGCAGTTATTTTCAGTTATTTCCCGCCTCAACTTAAAAAAAAAATTAAAAACTTGTTTTTTTTTTTTTTTTATATGATACTCCTAACTGTTACACATCTTTTACAGTTCCAATACAATGTTATTTCTCATTTTCATTAGTTTGCATGTCCTGTGGGTTTCATTGTTTTTAGTACCTTAAGTATAATTTTAATTTTCGCATCCAGTGTCTAAAAAATATTTATTTTTGGCATTTTGCACTAATGTACATTTTTCGCAGCTTTTCTCTAGGGATTCGTGATGAAATGTTGCAGTTATTTTATAGTTAAAAAGTATTCTCTCTTGATTTCATTCTACCCTTTGTTTTAATTATTTTACCAATAACAACGGAAGAAAGGATTCATTGTTTTGCTTTTTAATTTTTTGACTGTTCTCTAGACGTTTGTTACTTTTTTTTAAAGAATTTCTAGTGTAACTTCATTCATCTGTTTTTTGAAAATATTTTAAACAACCAGATGTAAATTTTGTCCTTGTTACTATTCTTTTTTCTTGAACCTGGAATATATCAGACAATTTAATTATATTTCAAGCGCCAGTACATTAAAAGTAGATATATTTTTTTGGTTTTGCACACGCTTTCATAACGAATTTGAAATTATTTTAATAAAGAAAATGGTTGAAAGGGAAATTCTTGTTAAAAATAATTAGGAAAGATATCATGTTTCTCCATCGAAAATCGCGCACTAGATTTTCATCAGTTTAGTGGGGTTGCGTTAGAGGCTTTTCCTTTTGCAGGCCAGTGCTAGACTCCGATATCGCATTCATTCTTTCATGGGGCTCCACAATCGGTGGATGCCATTACCATGATACTTTTAACGCTCAGTTTCCCCACCATATGGCGGCAACCTGGATTTCTTCGATGCGAAACTGCACAAGCAATTTAATTTTGCCAGGATTACTTTAAGTCAAACGAACTACAGTACAACCTCATCTCAAATCTCTCGGGACATTAAAAAAATTTGAGATATCGAGTTTTTGAGTTATTAAGGTTTTGAAAAAATTACACTAGAAATTCTCACAATTACATACACGTACGCTATATGCATTTATATATATAATATGAGACCACTTTGAATTACGATCAATAAAGTAGTCTTCAATATTTTACTAGCTTTGAAATTTTATAATTGTCGAAAGTGCACAGGAAGAGATTTTGAAATGAACAACAACTTCAACTTGGTTTTTCACCTAAAAATTTAAAAATCCTTATCTTCAACTAGTAGCTAGCTCCCCGCATTCAAAAAAGTTTGCAGTAGCCATTTTGTAGGAGTTATAAAAGCAGAATGATGAAAATGAGGAACGCATTTTCCGTTTTCACCTGAAATCTGACTGGCGAAAAATCAACCCCCTTTCCTCAAAGTGGACAAAATGTTCGAGAGAAATGCACAAAGATTCTAAACTCTGGGGAAAACACAGCACCCCTTTCATACCAACATTTCCCTATTATCTTACTTCATTCCCTTAATCAAAGTTTCCAAGAAGAGAGATGAAAACTGGTCCCTGGAACTGTTTTTACTACAAAAATTGCCTAAGAAAAACGACAACTGAAACTTGCTTTTGTGCAAAAATTTCGACATATCAAGGATTTCGAAAAATAAATTTCGAGATAACTATGGAAAATTCATTGGGGTTTTTATAGAAAATGCAGGGGAAAATTTTTTTTTCGTGACAACAAGGGTTTCGAGATAAGGAGGTTCGAGATATCAAGGTTCGACTGTAGTACTTTTTCGAGGGGTCTTTTACATGTTGCATAATCGTACGTAAATTTCAAAACAACCTTATAAAATGGACTTACATTGCTAGCCAAATTATTATACTAAGACTGTTTTAAAAGCATATTGATTACATAACTATAGACACCTTTAACGAACAGTGAAATAATTATTTAATATTTAGTATGCATTCCCTTGTTCTTGAAGAGCATTTTAAGTCTTTTTGGCATACTTTTCACAAGGTTTACACCATTTCTTGACTTTTTAAAAAAGGAGATAAAAAATTGTTTATACTAACTATGATATATACTCACATACGCATACTCACTAATTACCTAAAACTAACTTTAAATATAACAGAACACACTAATAAAAAGAACTAGTGAACTGTTTAATCTGATTGAGGTTACGTTCCTGGTAAGGTAGATAAACAAAGAACACAAACAAGGCAGACAGTGCTGCACCTGCAATTATTAAATTATGCTAAAATAACGTAATAATTAGCGTACAGTATGTACTGTACTTTAACAGTAAAATAAATAGTATTTTAGTACAAATAGTGTGCAAAAAAAAAAAATTCTTCAGTCAAATAATTTGGCTATCACTGTATGTCGTACTCTTTCGACTTTCCTACTACAAGTAATATAATACTGTCTTCATAACTCTCAATATACTCTTAAGTCTCCAAAATTGTATTTAGTATCTCGTTTGTGCGACAGTTACAAATAGGATATTGTTCATGAAATTTAATTTTAAAATCAAACAACCCAATATATACAGGGTGTTACGAAAGTGGGCGACCTTCCTTTTATTTTTTCAACACTACGTCAGTTATCAGAAATAAAGACCTTTGTGCAGAAAAGTAAAATAAGAAACAACTTTTTATCGCACAAACTTGCAGATTACTGCGGACACGTGTTTCAGCGTTATGAGGAACGCCCTTTTCAACGCGAAAAAAGTTTGCTCATGGATGAAAGAGTCCCGACAAAATCAGTTGTGGTTGAATGTTTATTATACAGAAGTTACCTTAAAGTCATATACATCGGCCGAACACCACCCTTGTCGTAACACAGGGGAAATTGCGCCAGATTCCCGCAGATGCTTTGCGGAGTGTCGGAAATGCAGTGATGTTTTTCCACAAAACATCTGCTAGAACATGTTACAGAATTAATTCAGCTGATTACCGACATGGGTGGTGTTATACCGATATTTATGACTCTAAAGAATTCAAGCTAACTGTGTTTAAGATCTCATTTGTCTACATAAGTGAAAGTTTGTTGCCCCTAATCGGAAATACCGATCGTCTGAATTCGTGCATTGAAAAGTATGCGAAGCATCATTATGGGAAAAGTATTTGTCGCGTTTGAAATGAATAATGTGCAATCTTTTAAAGTGACGTTCCCCCACCTCACCAGTTTTCTTCATTTCATTGTAATCGCTTATTGCGTCTACGAGGAAGCTTGTGTTATTGGAAGTTGTGTTATGGAGTTAGTGTTGTTGGAAAGTTGTGTTATTGGAAAATTGACTGTGGCGATGGAGTTCATGCGTATTTAAGAAATAATTTCGAGTATCATGGAAGTTGCTTCGTGTTAAATTTCTTTGATCTACGTTTGCCGAGAATAATGTTGTGCTGACATATAACACAAAGTCAACTCTCGATAACTCCGAGTTCCCAAGGACCAGCTAAAACGTTCGAGTTATTAGATAGCTACATAATATAGACGCATGTGTGCGCGGATACATTGGATGCTGTGCAGATACATTTGCGGTAGATATGTGCATTGGCTAAGAATTGTTAATAATATCCATATTAAATACTGATTATCTGGAAATAAATAAATGAAAATGTTCATTATTGCTTTTAAGAATGCATGATTGAAAGCAAAAGGCATTTTCTTGCTAAAATTTTATCTACCCACTGCATGATGAATTGCATTCCTGCAGATAGTTTTGAGCTATGGGCGCAGATACTTTATATTTTTACTAGTGGTTCCCGCACGGCTTTGCCCGTAATAGAAAAATTAAAAGGTCTTTCGGTTCGCCTGTATATTTACAAATAATGTACGGTGAATTTTCTCGCCAATTGGCTTGCACCCGTGTTATGGTTCCACGTTATGATAATTTCGTATCTCGCCAATTGGCTTATGCCCATGTTACGGTTCCACGTTATGATAATTTCGTAATTTACTCGTCCATCTTATGATAATTTTGTTCTTAAAATTGGAATAAAAAAAGAACCACATCGAATTTTCGAAAAATCGCTTCGAGGTAACCCCCACGCTACAAACTAATTCTGTGACAAATTTCATGAAAATCGGCCGAACGGTCTAGGCGCTATGCGCGTCACAGAAATCCTGACAGACAGAGATCCGGACAGAGAGACTTTCAGCTTTATTATTACTAAAGATCTTACTATTGTTATTGGTAGTTCGAGTTAAGGGAAGCCTCCACAGCCTTCTCAAAAGTTTGGGGCTCAATGAAAACTTCGAGATAAAGGAATATTCGAGTTATAAGGCTTCGAGGCATTGAGAGTTGACTGTTTTAAAGAAGATTTTAAAACTCTTAGTTCAGAAAATAAAAATTTTTAATGGTTTCCTTCAAACATACCATGAATTTGCAACAAAATCACAACGGTTAAAATACTCATATCTCTCTAAAAGTCAACGTGGAAATGCTATCTAAGCCAATTAAAAAAGCAAAATCTCCTCCCTCCAAAACGAAGACTTGACAGATTTTCTTGCATGCAAGTTAAATGTAACAGTAAAACAAGTAAAACTGTTTCATTTTCTCGAAAAAAAAAATGTTTTAGTGCATTTGTTTGAATTTAAATACTTTAACAATTGCTAACAATTCGGAGGAAAAAGAGAAAGAGAAGATAGAAAAAACTATTTTGAATGATGTGCGAATGATATCACTTCCCTCCTCCTAATGCTGTTATTTATTCTGTTTAATTTCTGTTTGTGTTATTCGTTATGTTCCTTTCTCAAACATTTATTTTTTTTTCTTAAAAACACCTTTAAGAAAGGAGGAAGTTGAAAAAGTTCTGAGAAAGTTTGGGGAAAAAAAAGAAACAGAGTAAAAGTTTTTTTGACTGCATCAGATTCAGAGGGAAAAACTTGTAATTGATTTTGAATTAATCATTGTTTCTTGGACATGTCTGAAAAGTTGGAAAATTGCTTTTTAAATTTTTGGTCTCCATTCGATTATTTCTCTTGAGTGTTTCTCTTCTATTTACTACTGACAAACGTCATTTTGAACTTTCCAATTTTTTATCCTTTTGTTTTTAGTTACATGAATATTTCTATTTTTCGTAGCTTTTCCTTTACCGACTCGTGACTAAAGACTTTATAGAGCTGTTATTAGCAATTGTTTAAGTATTTAGTGTTCTGTTTCCCCTAGTGTGAATCTTGAAGCTGTGTATGCCTTTCACCACATCTTTATTGTTTTGGTTTAGGATCTGTTACGATCAGTAGCTAGTCATCTTTCTTAGGAAGTTATTAGGAAGTTTAAGTTTTATGATTTTTTTTTCGCGCTTACGTATCACTCGTGTTTTAAAATTCATCCAACTCGCCACAATCAGCGAAGTTTACTGATTGTTATCATTTTGCACAAGGCATGACGTTTTTCAAAATCAATTGCCTTTTGATTGGTAGGTAGCGAGCCACGCGATCCATTGCGGCGTGGCCAATGCATTTCATTTCCTGTTGTAAAAGATAAAACGTCTACTTTTTTCGCATGCGTTGTTGATTTTTTTTAAAAATTTATTTATTGCGATTATTATTATTATTATTTTTGCAAACAATAAATCGCATCTTTTTGATTTTTCAAAATTTATCCCTTTGTTTGGCATTTTTTTTCGGAACTGGATATTTTTGTAATTTAACTTTCACTGCTCATGTATTGTACCTACGTACATACGTTCGCACGAACGTCCATTCAGTCAACTTGGGAATTGCTAAAATGGACATTTTAGCAGACCAAACGTTCGTAGATACATATGCATCTGCAAAGAGACCGATTTTTCCCCCCCATTATTCATTCGGGGGCGAGTGAAATTGAAACTTAGGCTGAAATTTGGGTGAAAACTTTTTTCGTGAATATAATACTTTCCTTAGTAAGTTCTAGGAAGTGAAAAGCACATTAATCAAGGAAATTGTCGGATGTTCATCGGCAAAATCAAAATCTCCATTTTAAAATGTATCACTGAACATGTTCATCTACGAAGCTCTTACCCACTTAACCCATTTGCTCGTGTCTGACACGGGTCTTCTTGTATCTCGCGTTATTTTATTTCCGATGCTTGTCTGAGTTCCATTCCGGTCAAAATAGTAAATAGGTTACAATATGATTGAACTTATTTATCATAAATGGCACAACTGTGCAGTATTTTCCTCGAGTACACCACATTTTCTCGTGCAGAGTAGTTCTTTGGCGTGGAAGTGGTGATTTATCAATTTTTATTGCTAAACTTAACTTTTAGTCATTCTTATGCTTGTTTGTAGAATTATAATTTGATTTAATTTGTTTTAATATTTTGAAATTCAAAATAAACTTGCAGTGATTTCGTTTTCATTTTGTTTGTGTAATATTTTATTTATGATTTTTACCACTCCCTTATCAACCGCCTCCCTCAGCTGAAATTGTAAAAATCTCTTACACATATGTTTATACTCATTTTCTGTCATCAATTTAAAAATAATAATAATAATAATAATTTTTTTTTGCCAGTTTTTCGGGAAAAAAACCCCCATGTGCGTTCAGAATTTAAGTGTTGAAAGTCAAAATGCAAGAAAGTACATTTTTTAATTTTTTAAAACACTGGTGCGTGGTCTGTTATTGCATAAATGAGTCCAATTAAAACCACGACAAGTCGACTCGTTACGAGTTTTTATTATCACAATGAATTCAAGTGCTGGCAATAAATTGAGCACGCAACGACTTAAGTATTCCTTCTGCTCCAAGTGATTCTTGCCGTTCGTTACCGAAAAGGTCGTTTCTTAATGAACCGAAAAAAGAAGTGAACTGAAGATTTATTTCTGATTTTTTTTTTTTTTTTTTGAGTTGTACTTTGGAAATCGGTTGTTATGAAAGGAAGTAGTTCGACGTCAGTTCGCTTGTTCTGCTCACGTGGCCTGAGTTTCAAAAGGAAATGCATAAGTTTTTACTTTCCCAATTACGCCGAATCTGGGACATAACATATGGAACTGATTGTGAATTCACTTTTTTAGTTGTTGCGGATGTTCTTCAGGACATAGGTTTATGTTTTGCTTTTATGTATTCTTCTGTTTGAGAATCTGAAGCATCAGAAGAGCATTTTTGTCATTTTCACAAAAAGCCCTTTACGCACAAAAATTAATGGGGGAAAAAACTCAGCTCCAAACTACCAACGAGTTACCTTTTGTTATACTCTCTCCGTTCCAAATTAGTCGCTACATTCAGATCGAACTTTTGTTCCAAATTAGTTGCTGCGTTCGAATACTATAAAACTAAATATTGAAACTGATTTTATAATTTTATGGAATCATTTTTTCAAAGATTTCAGGGTGCTTTGCTGTCAACCAACACTGTTTGCTCAAAAGGCTTTCCCCCCTTCGCTAAGGTAACCATTTATTTCCCCCCTCAAAACGGGACTTAGAAAGTTTTTTCTTTAAAGTTAAATAATTATTAATTTCATTACATATCTTTCCAAAAATTGCCTCCCCGTGTGACACCCGTGCTAGGAATGCCACTGATTTTAGTCATAACTGTAATATTATCATCCCAATGGTAATTATAATCCAAATTTATTTTCAACTAACTGGAATAAGCGAACTTATCGTTGGCACCATGCTAAACTAACGAATGTGAAAAATCGCGAAACGCGTTTTTTTTTTATCTTCGGTAGTTTGCAGTAGTACTCAAAAAGGGCTGTTTACTGGTTATAACTACTTCAAACGATAGTTTTACGCTTATAGTTATCTATAAAAATTAAAACATTGAAAATATAACTAAAAGCATCAGGTGGGAAAAAATATTGTTTGGTTCTTTTTAAAAATGCCAGTTTTCACATTCGTTAGTTTAGCATGGTGCCGACGTTTAGCATACTGCATTGTTTTTTGTGACAGCCAAAGTAGGAAAAAGGAGAAAATAAAAAGTGTAGTGTCTCCTTAAATTCGATGAATTTGGTTGTTAGCTATTTTCTACTGGGCCATATGGGAGGGGGAGGTAAATAATGAAGGTTTAACAAATGTAAAAGAAGTTTCTCAGTGTCTCGATAGCGAACTTGCTCTTTGTATTAGAATTGTATTAGAATTGTTTGTATATTCTCATATTCTGTTATCCATCTGTATTGTTTTCCTCCGTCCGTAACTGAGGCAGTAAGAAGCAAAGGGATGGAATTTATTTATTTACTTGAACCCCACCAATCACCAAAGTACCAACCCTAGTGAGGGTTTAACCGGATGTGGTGATTGAGGGGAACAGAACACGTAATGAGTGACCAAGCACTCTCTTGAACAATTTTGATACTTACTAATACATAATATATACATAGACACATACAAAAACATAAATCATTTAAAAGCACAGCAATCAAGTTAAATAGAAGTTGGAAAAACCTGATTGGCTGGAAATACAATTTAAAATCCAATAAAAGTTCTTTGAAAGTTTTTAGGCCGAAAATTTGAAATCATCAGCTTGTGAAATGAGTAGGGACATTATTTAAAAAAAATTCTTGCGTGAAACTGGATGAGATAAAATATGTGCAATATTTTTAGAAAAAGAAAGGTTGGAATCGTAAGCGCAATTTAAAGAACTGGTTAGAGGACAGTTGAATATGTAGTGTTCAGGAGTTCCAGGTCGACTGCATACACACAGTGGGGAGCTAATTATCGTAGGGTAGAATTGGTGTAGATAGGCAGGAAATGTTCCATGTACACTGAGAAATTGTACTTCTATTGGATATTTGCAGCGTGATTTTAGTTTAACTTTTGGCCGGAAATCATGAACTCCCCGACCAGTTTCTGCAGTGTCCCAGATTTCTTGCCAATTTTGAAGAAGTTCAGATCAAAGGAGATATTTGAGGAAAGGTTTTGGAAGAGGAATTTTGTATACAAGTGGATATGTAGGATTCATTGCTGCTGTTTTAGCTAAAACGTCAGCTCGTTCATTGCCGTAGTGGCCCAATCCAGTTTAGTTTTATAGTTAAATGTTCTCTGAAGAGGGTTTGAATGTCTCTGACTAACTTTGAGGTATGCATTGGATCCACTATCGCTTTGAGAGAAGACATACTGTCTGAGAATATTGTGATGTTGGGGATAATACTTTTTGATGCAATATATATAATGTGAGCGTGAAAGATGGAGAAAAGTTCCGCTTGAAGTACTGAATTGCTTACTGTTAATTTGGCTGACCAATCGTAGACAATCTGATTATTGAAGATGTGAGTAAATGCTGATGCGCTGTTCCATCGCATATTTTCGCTCCGTCCGTGTAAATTCCAATATGTAGTGTTGAAATATTTGGTTCTTCTAGATTAACATTCTGTACATTTTTGGCTGGCTTCTTCAACGCTATTAGATGAGAAGGTATTATTTGGTGATATTTGAATGGTGGTTTTCCTGATGAATGCATTTCCCAAAGCTGATTTTCGAAGAACTGTAAGAGCAATGGGTGGAATTCCCGCAAGAACATGTAAAGTGGTATGAGCTGATGCGTTATATATACGTAAGACTACAAGAGGGAAATGACGTTGAATAGTTCCTAATTTCTTCAGATTTTTCTGCTTCAAAAATTGACCCCATAGTGCGACTGCATAAAGAATTGAAGGTTCTATTACTGTTTGATATAGTAATCAGCGTAGTTCGATATTTGCTCCCCAAGATTTTCCAGAGGTGCAGAGGGGTTTAAGTGGCCAAGTTAAAAATCTGGAGATAGCCAGTACATAGGTGAACCTCTCCTCTATCTTGGGGCAAGAGATGGTACTAGTAGCCCCTGTTAGGTACTGCTATACAGCATGATTTAGAAAAACATTTCAATGAAAGCCTACCTAGGACCTTATCTTTAAACACGTTTTGCTCAAAACTTGAAAATATCCACTTACAACCCTTTGCTTCTCAATGTTAAATATCTTTCTATCAAAACAAAGCATTTCTTCATATTTTTGAAAGGAAATCCTTGCTTCCGAACATAAAAAAGTCACTAGAATGGCACACGCTCGAAAGGTACATGAAAGTGAAAATTCTGCTAATGCATGTAATATTAAATTTACTGAGTTTAATTTATTCATTTTACTGTTGAATAGGACAAATAACTCGACAAATGAGAACCAATTTTAAGTTTTTGCGGGAAAATGCGAAAGCGAAATGCGTATTTTCGAAATGCATTGTCTGCGAAATATTAGTTTTGGCAATCCTTTTATTAGCTTTAAAAGAAAACCTTTCGGCAACAGTGCTGATTAAATTCGAATCTGAAAATAAATGTATTTTCAAAAGAAAAAAGTAAAATGAAATTTGATTAAGGTGGAAGGGGGTAAGAGAGATAGAGCGGGGAAGAACTGAAATTGTGGGAGGAAATATAGAAAACTAAACTTCGTCTTTCTAGTAAATTGAATCTTTTTTTTTATTTGAATGGAAGCTTCGGATTTAATTATAGAATCTTTTCGATGATGAAGCATTTTTTTTTTAAATAATTCACATTTTCCCGATAATTCTTTTGTAAATGCCCTCTTTTCTGTTTACAACGAGCTTCGTAATTTCGCCGTTTCTACCTTTTCTCCTCAAAATTTCATTAAGTTTTTGAGAATATGACAACACAGCATTCATTAGCCATTAATTCTTTGCATTGAAAATTTACGGTGCAAAAATAATTTGAATAACATGGAGGATTATAGAAGACATATCGTCTATCTCCATATTAATTCTAATGGTCATTCAGTTCAACTTTGATCCTCACTTTCTCAAATTTTAATTTCTCTACCCTCATTTTAATACAATTATTGGAATAAAATTGACGATCAGTTCCTAAAGTAACACATCTCTAATCCAAAATCGAGAAAAAAAAAAAGTTATTGAAACCCTTTAAACGCGGAATTATTAATCTGGTTCAAAGTGATCCTGCCACTTGGACTGACTTTGAACCATGTGAGAAATGTGACGTAAAATGAATTATTTTGATAAAAGCAATGGCACTTCTGACCGAAAAAAAAATCACTAAATATCTGGGAACTCCCCAGTTTTTTTTTCAGTCTCACAAGATATCTGTAATGTATTAATTTGCATAAAATTTTAACACATGTATGACGAGTTGTCGCCAACAGCAGCGTCCAAAACTTCGTCTTCAGACTGATTGGATGATACAGTTATCTTGGCGACTTATTTTGTAAAATGAAAGTAGAGAACTGATACTATAAGTAATTACTTCATAGTGCAGTTTCTCACCCTTTTTTTACCCTCCGACAACTGAAAGTTTATGAAAAAATTGGTAAGATTTTTTTAAACCACGGGGAAAGAAACCTTTCTCATTATCATTAAAGAACTACTGCATAAGATAACCAATATTTTGTTGTGATGAACTTAAAATATTATTTAAATGTAAGTAATTGTTGCAATTAAGATACACTTAAGTAAATTTACCGTTGAGAAAAATCACAGAAAATTCAAAAACGTGAAAAAAAAAAAAAAAAAAAAAGAAAAAGGTGTGAAATGTTTTTTTTTTTCGGAAAAGGAACGTTTTTTAACATGCACACATATAAATAACCGAAGACCGGCCGAATTTTCATTCTTACCGCCACCGGTTCCGCTTGACTAGTGGTTGAGATCTCTCGTCTCATATGTATTCAAGGAGTTGTTTTCCCTGCAGTTATACTGTGTTGGCAGAGGAAGAATTTGTACAGAAGTCCTTGTTAATTGCGAATCAACCACTTTTAATGGGATTGACGTACATGGTGTTTGGTGACGAAATTGAACTGATCAGTATCTTGATTCAATTTTTTCCTGATGTTTTTTGCTAAATTTTACTTTCGCTTGCTCAAACTAGAAATCTATGCGTAAGCAGGGTGTGAATTTCTTTAGAATGAAGGGGAAAAAAAGTTAGAATTGAAGTCTCCTGATCAACATTTACTCTTTGCGATATTCGACCTGCATTTGCGATTAGGACACCTTTTCCTTAGCGACAGCATGTCAGATATATCTTTTGAAAAATCTTTTAATATAAACATTTACTAATCAAAAAAATCATATGAGTAATTTAAAGAATGAATAATCTTGTGGATATTTAAGGGAAAAGAAAAAAAAAACCTGTTGAGACAATTATTTAGGTGTAAGAAAAAAAGTTACATTGCACGGGGGGGGGGGGATCGAAGGAAACTTTTTGCTCTCCAAATAAGTTTTTCGGTTTGGTATAGGAAGATTCTTATTAAATTCATTTTGTATTTGGACTTAGTTGTTTTTAAACAACGTGGTAATATTTTTCGAGTAACTTATCACGTATTTTGACATAAAATATCCATAATTTTCTTTAAAATCTCCGAGCGTTGAACTTTTTTGTTTTTGAACGCACCCTTAGAACACAAATCCGTCACCAGTTTGAGGCTGTTGCACTACAGTCACTTTAGATAACTTCATCCGCTCCGGGGATGGGGTGATAAATTCATGACTCTTCTCCCAGTCACATTTTGAGTTACTAGGGAAGAAAATTTCCAGAGAACGTGCATTTGTCGAGCACGACTGAATGGGAATTGGTTTTTACCGTTGGGTGATGAAAACGGTTTTTCCCTTGAACCTTATTTAGTAGGAATATTTTATCAACCTTTCAAATTGTAAATACGTCGACTATGTTGGAAAATTGTTTTCTTAAGTCGGTGTATAAATGGATGCTGTTTGTATTGTCTTTACCGATGCAACGCATTGTTATACGCTTTTGTTTATTCCACGTTGTTTTAGCTTTTGTTGGTTGAGGCAACATTTTAAACAGCTTTCATCGGAAAGTTCATTTTACTGTGTGTTCGCTGCTCTTTTTGGTTTATCATTGTAGCTGCTTTGTGTTTCAGGTTTTAGCTCGAAGGATTTGAAAAATAATTGTTTTACTAGCTATAATCTCAACACATTGTTTAGTTTTATTTGATTCATTAACGCTGATGTCGAGATCGTTCTTCGTTGGAAACTGCGATGAATGTGAACAAAAACTGTGGAGTGAAAAGTAGAGGCATCATCAAGTAAATGAATGATGTCGCTAAGAAATAAAAGTTTATTTTCACTGCTGAGGTAAAATTGGTTTCGTCACTAAGAAAATTTTGAACTGTGGTGCTAAAATTGTAGTAGTTAATGATCATTACTCTTATCTGCTGTTTTGCTGCCTTTTAAAAGACTGGTTAGCAATGAATGTAAACGAAAAAAACCGGAGCGACTGTGTGGGGAATGCGGACAATGGCTGCTACAATAACTTTTGTAAGAATGTGTATTAAATTGTTATGTTTTCTTCGACACCTTATGCGGTTTTTTACCCATGATAATAGTATTGGAAATGAATATAAGTTCATTCTATCTGGCTTGTCCTGTGCAAAGTTGAAGGTCATTCCCGACAACCTTTTTCCATCAGTCACGTGTTGACCATTATTCGTTGAAGGTATTTCATTAAATGCTGGATCTACCTCATCGGTTACCCTGGAGCTCAATATTTGTCCAACAATTTCATTTCTCCTAAACGCTTCGGTGGAGCTCTAGAAACGATTACCGGCGTAGTTTGTCTCCAACTAATGCTGCAATAGTTTCTGCCCCTGCCATAAAATGGGTGATTTTTTTAGAAAGCCTCTTAACGATGTTTTTAAATGGCGTGGAAAGGCTCGCCGTGTTTGGAAGATGCTACCACGCGAAAAGATTAGCGGCGATTTGTTTCCATTACCCAAACGGAACGCGCTTTGAGGACGAAATATGGTTTCGTAGGAAGACTGCAATCGATATTTTCTCGCGAAGTGGTTTTACCGAGTTCGTAATTAGTTTGCACCCTTTTTTGTTTGTTCCTACAGGAAGAAGCGAAGAATTGGTTGTCTTTTTTTTTTCTTCGCCAATGATATATTGTTCGTGCTTTGGTTCAAAAAAGATTGTCCTTTCTGAAGCACCATAAAGATTTATTTTGCCATGAAAGATAGTTTTCGAAATCTGCGTGGAAGTTTTTTAAGAATCTTTTGCGATGAAATGCAACCGTCCTGTCGTTGGAATTTAACTGCAGCTTATTTTTCTGAAGTAATCGGTAGTCTTGTTACTTTTCGAAAAACAAAATGAAACTTGTAGCAGCAATAGACGCTACAAGAAGATTAAGTAATGGTTCCTGTACAAAAGTCTGTTACGTTTCTCACGTAAAATGGGAGCTCCATACCATTACGTTATGATTGAAAGTTTAGCGTTGTTATTGCCTTAGCTGCCCACAAAGTTTTTGTTTCTAACTAAAACAAGTAAGGGAACATATAAATGTATCTTCCTTTTTGCATTCCTTCAGTGGTTAGGGAGCAGATGACATAGACTCCAGTATAAATTGTTTTTGTTAGCCAATGTGGTTGAAAAAATCTTAAAACTTAGCATTCCTAGAATAAACGAAAGATTTACTTCCTTTGTTTGGCATCACAATAAATGATACTCTCGCATGAATAAAGACGGCGTTCCTTTGTCTATAGCGGCGTCGAAGCGATTGTTCCTCTAATAGAAACTAATGGTCGTCAAATCCTAGTGTATCCTGATGTTTTGTAGAATATCTACGAAAATCAAATCTCGTTCTGTTTTTGTTTCTTTCATCATGGCGTTTTAGTTTCATTTCCTTGTCTAGATATCCAATTTTCGCAGTGAAGAGTATCAAATGATTACTTAGAATAAAAAAGCAGGGTGAAAGGCAGTGCGTGCTGTAAATATTTCGAATGTCTTAATTTCAAGAAAAATAAGAAATTATTACGCAGTGTACTTTAACACAACAAATTCTAAGTAAGCAGTTCGGATATTTGGTATTCAGTAAATAGTCAGCGGAAGAAGATTAAATAGATCGTAGGAGGCGTTTCAAAGTGACCAAAGCGGCGTTTCCAAAGCCACGAAGTCCTTATTTTTAGAATTAGTTTGAAATAGAAAATCGCCTCTTGCCAAATGATGTTGAAAGTCTCTGTTGAAAGTCATGTTCTCTGAAGTGATTGTACGGAACATTGAATGCTTCAGCTGAAGGTTCTTGGTGGAGTAATTTAAGTATTTTCAAGCCAATAGTTAGGTCTTGCATAGATTATTGAATATGTCTTATGTTTCTGCGGCTCTAATGCACCGTGGAAAGGGTATTTTCTCTTATTAATAAGTTGTTGATTAACGAAAAAGCCCAATTGGTTCTTAAGGCAATGTTTATTGAAAGCACGAAATACTACCAAGAATTTCATTCTTATTTAAAACTAGCGGTACCCGCACGGCTTTGCCCGTAGTAGAAAAATTAAAAGATCATTTGGTTCACCTGTATATTTACAAATAACGGATGATGGATGTCTCGCCAATTTGTTATGTTCATTTGCTCGCCCATGTTACGGTTCCACGTTATGATTAATTTGGTAATTTACTCGTCCACGTTTTGATCATTTCCTCGGTAAAATGTTCTTAAAATTGGAATAGAAAAAGAACAAAATCGAATTTTCGAGAAATCGCTTCGAGATGCACGCTCCCATGCTACAAACATTCTGTGCCAAATTTCGTGAAAATCGGTCGAACGGTTTAGGCGTGTCTCAGAGAGACATCGGGACAGATATCCAGATAAACTTGGAGCTTAAATATTAGTAAAAAGGTAAAGATCCGCACCACCAAATGTACTTAAGCAAATTTGTGCATTAAAAATATAATTCTACATCTGTTATTATTTTTAAAGCATATCTGTTTTTGCCAGTCATAAATTGGGACCCCCCTTTCCCTCCTTTTTAATGCACTGCAGTTGCCTAAATTTGTTATATGTCTCGTTTTGTGTGAAAAAATAAATGATCACTTTAGGCATGGATCATAATACCGAAATGAAGCACATAACGTAAAACTTGTTTACACAAAATAGCAAAGTAAATACCATGTAACAATATTATTATGCGCCGTTAAGCTGTTATAACAGAATATAATAATATTGAAACATTTGAGCAATAATTTACGGCAGATGTTTATTGGGTGGTTATAAATGTCTCGTTCTGCATTTTAAAATGAAACATGCCCTACGTTACATAATCGCCCAAGGCGAGGAAAATCGATTCTATTGCATCCCAGCTTTTATTGTTCAGAGCCGTGAGAACAATGTCGCCTTAATGAAAACAAATTGTTGCTCATCTATTGAACCAGTTTTCGCTGACTTTGTGTTTTCTTACGGTGCAGAATGGAGAGAAAAAAAAAAGTGTCTAAGTGTATTTGCGATCCATCTTCGTTTGTTTATAGTGATATTCCCTTGGCAACAACTCTAAAAATTCATTTAATGTAAAGGTTATAATGATTTGTAAAAAGGAATTGGGATTACGGCGCATTTTGTATCGAGTGCAGTACTCGCACATAATTTACTGGAGAATAGTTTGTCTTTAGGGTGTGGGTTGATGTCGTCCTTGTGTTATCATTTTCTCTTTCTTTTTTGTAAAAAGAGGCTCCTTTTTATTTATTTTTTAGTTTCTTCTATATCTGATATGTAGAAAGAGTTTCGGATTCGTGAAAAATTTCGCATTTCGACGGATTTGCACATTTTGATGTTTCTTAAGCACGTTTTATCTACGTACATAAAACAGAAAATATATGTATGTATGTTCCCCATATAAATTCAGTTTACGTTGAATCTCGACCAAATATCGCCGGGAGGTACTTGGGCACCCAAAAAGGATTTGAGGGGGGGGGGGGGGTGTGTCGAGCGCCAAAAAAGTATCGAACCGTTCGGAATTTAATTTTAGGACCCGAAAATGGCATTAAATGTCTCTTCTACCAGAAATAATTATCCGTTTGTCCTAATTTCAGTCTCATTCGAAAGCCCACGAAAAATACCCCTGAAGTAGATTTACTGAAGGACTGAGGAACAAAGCTGACGGAAAGCCCTGGGCTTGCCTTCTGGATGATGAACAGCGTACGCACCTTTCTCTCCTTCCCAGAGCCCTGGGAGTTGCCTCTTTCCGAACCATTACTGGACATGACTATCTACAGGCCCATTTATATAAAATCAACCTGACAGATTCACCTCTCTGTGTGCTCTGTGAGGGCGCTTCTCCAATGACAGCAGAGCATCTTTATAGATGCTCCTCTCTTCATGATATTCATAATTGTGATGACTTCCAGGCCCTAATACCCTTTAAAGCCACTTCATTGTTATATTGGACAGCAAGACGCCTTATGTTTGAAAGAACAATGATGGGCGTAATTTATAAAAAAAAAAATTACTTCCTTCGAATTTCAAGAAAACCAAGACTAAAATCACCAGGAGAAAAGTTTTAAGCATTTTCAAGTCAATGTACATCAATATTAAATCTGACAATCATCGTCTGCTGCAAGCTCAGTTTTAATTAGCGTAGGTAAAATCACCAAGAAGAAGTTGTGAAAAGTTTCTGTTTCATCACAGCCGTTTGGTACTTGATGTGTTTATTTATTTGCAATATTAAGGCGTCTTTTCTTACAAAAGTCAAAACATCGAACGATAAACATTCACGCATGATAAACATTATACATGAGAAACTTTACTCAAAATAATTTTATTCGGAGCGAGGGTCATCTTCAGTGATTAGTAATGGTAGTTTCTTTTGTTACTATCCAATTGTGGCACGCAATGCAGGTAGTAATTTAATCCACATTCACGCTATGTAGAAGACTCCATATTTCTGCGGTAGTTAATTCTTTTTACTTCCTATTACAAAAAAAAAGGAAGTATTGTATTCGCGAAAAAATTTTCACTCAAAAATCGGCCTTAATTTCCACTTTGCTCACCCCCGAATGAATGTTGTTTTTTTTTTTTTTTTTTTTGAACCAGATCACACATGGATATGCCTAGGAACGTACAGACACCCGAAATATCCATTTTAACAACCCCGAGTTAATTAAAACGAATTTTTTCGTGACATCCGTATGTATGTTCGCATGTGCGTATGTATCTCGCATAACTCAAAAACGGTATGTCCTAGAAAGTTGAAATTTGGTACGTAGACCCCAGGTGGAGTTTAGTTGTGCCTCTCCCCTTTTGGTTGCATTTGGATGTTCCTAAGGAGGTCTTTTACACCTTTTTGTGGGGAAATCATTGTTAATTTCTATGCTAACTGAAGTGGTGTTACAATTTGTCAAACACTTGGCAATATATCGCCAAGCTTTTGGCCGCTAAGTTTTGTCGCCAACTTGGCGAAAAATTTGGCGATTTTTTTTATTTTTTAAGTCTGGTTTTAATTTGGCCAATGTTGGTGATATTTAAAGAGTTAACCACTGAATCCCATTAAAAGTGCCAATAATGGGGAAATAAATCTGTGTAAAATGTTTTCTTGCTTCGGTTCACGAGAAACTAAGGGTGAAAATATTTAGTGTTTCCTTGCTTACTCCAAGGCGCTATTATCATTAAATTGGTGTGAAAGAAAGTCATGTGATGCACACACATCAGCTCGTTTGAGATACAATCTGTCGTTATGTAGGAATAATTGGGCAGCCAATGTTTCCCTTTTGTAGCGTTTTGCATATTTTCAACCAGTGTATCAGTGATTCTCAGATAGTTTTCCATCGTTTGACTTTCTCCAAAGAAGGGTTTCTGGGCGGTCATTCCAAGCTCGTCAGCTTGCGAGATCGAGATTTTCGCTCACGTGATCGGTTGCGACGTAGAAATGTCACAAAGTAGCATTTTAATCTACTCGAACTTAGCTAGCGGCTAGATTCGAGTAGATTGGAATACTACTTTGTGACATTTCTACGTCACAACCAATCACGTGAGCGAAAATCTCGATCTCGCAAGCTGACGAGCTTGGAATGACCGCCCTGGTATATTTCTCGAACGTTGCATAATATAAAACAGTGTCGGAAATGAGAATTTAACTTTAGGTGTCACAACACCTTGTACGTTTCCAGGCGTCAAAATGAACAATCTAGTCGCAGTTTTTATTGAATAATATATACATATACACATCAGAATATTGAAAAAAAAAAAAAAAAAAATCTGTAAAATATACGGAAGAAAATGAATTTTTAAGACTAAATTGATTGTATTTAAAAATTACTTTCAAAAATTTGTTCTTCACGTCAATCGCAGGTCTCAATCACAATGAGTCTGAAACGAAAAGCTTCGATGCAATCCAAAACTTTAGGCGTGACATGTAACGGCCAAGGTTTGTAAATCTAGGAATTAAATAAACATTTTTTGTTTCAAAATGCCACTAACGATCGCTTATTTCTAACTCTGAACAACATCATATTTAGCTTAGTAACGTTGATCAGTGAAAAATAATTTTGTATCTTACTATACTGCGCCATTTTTTTTTGGGGGGGGGGGATGGGGGGTGGATAAATATATCAGGGATTATGTAAGATGGGTAGTCAATCTTTCTTATTTGAATTGCTCTTAACATTTTGCACTGCTCAACCATTTCAACGAATTTCAGAGCCATTTTCTATTTTATCACGAACCGTAGCGTTATTCTTCTTTTGATTCAGAGGTTAATTGTTATATTCCTCAATCCCTGCAATATACAACATCATATTTTTAACGTTTTTACAGTATTTATCAGTGAAAATTAGTCAAAAAACAAGTGTTCTGTCAACATTTTTTCTATAACGCCCTCAACGGCTTTGGTTGAGAAGAAATTCATGCACTGGGTTCTGGTTGGGGGGGGGGGATGATCCTAAAACCTCTTTTTGTTTGCTCGCTGGGACATTTGCACCAAGACAGATTCTATGTTGTTTTTATTTTATGAAAGCATTCCATTCCCTCTTATACTTTCTATTTAAGAAAGTAGGAGAAACCGGATACTGGTTTATCTTACACCAGTGAAAAGAAAGGGGAGTGGATACATATCCCTGTTGGAGATTGAAAAGCATTTCGGGATCACCAATATAGCTGTTTAGTCTGGGTGGCATCTATTACTAAACATCCCATCCTCTCCCGGACTTTGGTTCGTAAGGAATTCACGCACTGGATTCTGGTTGGGGGGAGGGGGTTGGGATGATTTGAAAACCTCTCTCAGGTTCTTCGCTGGGACACTTGCACCGTAATAGATTCAATGTTGTATTTATTTTATGAATGCACCCCCCCCGTTCCCCTTTTCTCCTACTGTCTATTTCAGAAAGTAGGAGAAACAGGGTACCAATTTATTTGTCTTAATTCTGTAAAAAGAAAAGGGAGTGGAGATTAAAAATGGGGGGAGGAGGATCATCATTATAGCTGTTTAGTAGGGGTGGCAATCTTTTGCCACCCCCTACTAAACAGCTGTATACACTTACTACTTTTTGGCACCTCTTCTTAATTATCCTCCCAAAATTAAATACCCCTTGGGCATTTAATGGTAAGAATGGTAGAAAATGCATGCCTCCTCCTGCTTTTAGATAAAATTCCAATTATGGTGTCAATTCATTTAAGGAATAAATGAAAACTTTTATCCAAACTCACTATTTTAAATAACATGATTCATTGTTTTTCCCCATTAAAAATCTCTCGCGTAAAGTACGAAAAAAGAAAGAAAAAAAAGTTACTGAATGTTTACGTTTAATTATCGACTCAAAGGTTGTTAGCGGGTATATTTTTCAACGTTCGTTTTATCTCGACCAATTTGGTATTATATTTTCTTTCCCCTGCGTCCCCCGCTTCATTAGTCGCTAAAGTTGATGGATCGCTCTTTGAAACCTTCGTATTTTTATGAACTCGGTCTGTTGATAGGAGAGGGAGAGAGACAAGGAGTGCACTTAATGTTGAAATAATAGTTTAATTTCGGGCGGCTCACGGATAATGTCTGTCTCCTGATTTTAAATATTTGCGCTATTCCTCGGGGGAAAAGGCGAGATTTTGTGTGTTCGGCAGTGTTTCCTGACATTCGCTTGGTGAGGGATGGTATCTATATGAATAAAATAGTTTGTGTGTGTATTCGTCAGTCGCCTCCTGGCCTGATGAAGAAGCTCTTGGTGCACCTGGAAGCATTTCCACCAAAATTCGAATTTGTCCTTTTTTTTTTGTTCCATCTAAGTCGAATTATTTTCATAAAAGCTCAGTGCCGTTTTTCTAACATCGTCTTCGTCGATTTTACTCTCCGTGAAAAATCAACTGACTCAGAAAATTAATTAAAGGTTAGTTAAATGTTTTCTGTCCCCCTGACCTGCTCAATTTTTATGGAATTCATTAGTAGTTTTGATAAGTACTAAAAAATAATATAATCTAAATATTTAGCTTTCTTGTAAGGTTTATCTTAGAATGTTATAACTAAAATCACCTTATTATTTTATTAGTGTTTGATTTTCAAAACAGTTGAATCTACTTTCGTTGAATGAAAAAGAAAGAAGGAATTTATAATCCACGATTAGTCTTTTCAAAACTTTACCGTTAAATTCATATTTTATGCCGAATCAAACTTTCAGTTTCGGCTGGTTTAGGCCTTTTTCGCTTTTATTTGTTCCTCTCGTCGGCTTAACATATTGCGTCTACAAAAGTCGGAGCAGAGCTTATGACAACAGCTCTCTTTCACTGCACAAGACTACTATTATCCCTGCTGATTTAATGTATGTTTTGTTTCCCACTTTGTGATTTGCCGAACGTCGCGTCGCTTAGATAAATGTGTAGCTAATTCTATCGTTCCCGATTCTAAAAAACTTGAGGATTGCATGGCTTATGTCAATAATAATATGCAACTACTTTCCGGGCTTGTACTCCCTTGTCCATTCAAAATGTTTTTGACGGATTTTTCGCCTGCCACGTTTCAGACTTCCTTGGAGTACGATGAAATTCGAAGGACAAGTCTCCGTATAAAACTTTAAATGGATCATGTGCATCAATTGGATGATGCAATCTCATACTTGGAAGGAACTGCTTCTAACTGGTTGATCTTCTTTGCTCTTTAAAGAGAATTTGATTGATACTTTCTAAAGCACTGAAACCACTGGAAGGACCACAGCTGGAAAGTAGTTATAGTAAATTATTCTCTAATACTGTTTCATTTAAGGGAAAAGTGAATGATGCAATCCTTACTTAATTATTATTTAGAGGTTTTAGTTATTTGACTTTTAAATTTTTGAAGTCGAGAATGGTATCAATTAACAGACATTTACTTTTGTGTTTGTATTGTAATGTCTGATCACCGATGAGATCGAAAGGCGAACATCTGGTTTGAAGGCGGAAATATACGCATCTATTAGTTTGCATGGATGTCAACCTTTGCCGATGCATGTTAGACTCTAAATTAAAGAGTCATTGAAATAAACGAAACACGCGCTTCAAATTTTCCTTCCTTATTCAGGTAGACTCGTCTTCACTGCCCGTTTGCCAATTTCATTGCAACCGTGAGCAGACAGTTGCTATGGAATTAACTGTTGGAATCTCTATATTAAATGCGAAAAATTAAGTCTTAAAATATGGTTCAAAAAATCTAATGAGGCAGTTAAAAGCAAAGGGTGCCAAAATTAAAAACTTGGAGACAACCTGTTAAACTGTAGGAGATCATCTCCTCAAATGAGACCGGAGATAGCACCATCTTTCATAGTACTAGTAACCCTGATAGGTGCTGCTGCTGTACAGCATGACTTAGAAAAATTTTTCAATGAAAGCCTACCTAGGATCTGAACTTTAAACTCATTTTACTCGCAACTTGAATAAGTCCATTTACACCCCTTTGCTTCTCACTGTCTCATACAGCAAATATATCATACTGATTATCGAAAAATGTAAGTTGTTACACTTAAAATGAAAAATTTAAAGATTTTCTTATGGGTGATCAAAGTAAATCGATTCTTAACCATGTAACAAAATTTTCACTGGAAAAGTTAGGGTAGAAAGATTCTTGCTGCTAGAAGTTTAGAAGCAGAAATCGCTCATTATTTCATGGCTGGTTATTTAATCGTAAATATTTCAAAACATTAGATTGTTTATCAGCTCGATAAAAGGGTTCGGAGCGTTCTATTTACCGTCAAATCTTTCTCCATAATCTCGTAAAGTCAAATTTAATAGCCCAATTTCGTTATCGTCTGTTATCTAGAAAATAACAAACTGTTTACTCCGATCGCCGTATAATTCCACTAATGGCAGTACCAATTTTTTTTTTCTTCTTTTCTTATTTCGATCGAGTTCGTTTTTATCTATAAAAGAGCTTCTTTCGGCAATTTGTTTGATACGATGTACACTGTTTGTATCCTAGCACCGTGCGGCCATTTGTAAAAAAAAAGTTTATTCAAATTGGGTGCATTTTCGAAATGGCTTTCGTAGACGTTTGTTGTTTCCCCTCTTGACATAAGTGCTCGTTTTTCCTCTTGAATTCGCTTGAGTCCTTTCCAGGAAAGATGCATGTTGATATATATTTTTAAAAATCTTAGCTATCAATTTTGATGGGGAAAAATGCGTATTTTCGCTTGCTTGAAGGATTTCTTTTTATTTCTAGAGTTTTTTTTTTTTTTTTTAAGCTGTAAGAATGGCAATGGTGGAGAATTCTGAGAGGAAATGTTTGAAAAGGAAAATTTGTCTTGACTTACACCATTGCCAACCTTCGCACATGTGAATTCTCGAATTGAAAAATAAACTCTGTAAAACGTGTTTCACTGCCGACGCAGTTTCAATGCAGATAAAACAACTACAGCTGCTGCGTTCGCTACCGTGTGCTAGTCACTACGACAAGTACTACTAAGTTAAATTCTCAGTAAATCATACACCAGATAGCCATTTATTGCAATTACAAATTAATTGTAGTGAAATACCCATTGGTTGTATAATCCGTTTGTAGCTTAAGCACTTGCTTGCGCAGAATTATTCATGCAACTAGTTTAAAATAACGATTACAAATGAATATAAGTGCTTTTTTGTGATAAAAACAATTTTAAAAGCCGATATAAAAAAAGAAAAGTACAGATGTTACCGTGTAATCATTACCATCAAGATTTACTGGCCAACATTTTCTGATACCCGATGTGACAACTTTACCGCGAAAAACTACCAAGCGTTGATTAGTTTTTAAAATCATTTTAATAGTGTGATAGCTGATTATATGAGTTATTATACACTTAAAGTACTATTATGAGGTGCGGAACTATGAAATTGAATTTCTCAAGTTATTTTTTATGTGAAACTCTTTTGAACTAAATATGTAAATTGTTTGTGCTCTCCTTCTTAAGCTTTTGGTAAATCATTGAAAGTTAAAAATATCGTTGACGTAAGCCGATTTCTCCCTATTTCTAATGATGCAAATTGATGAAGCATTTTAAAGATATGCAATGTGTCTCCAGTTGATATAAAGCCTTAACGTTAGCTGCATAACAGATATGTTATACGAAGCGTAACCAATCGTGATTTTCACATTTTTTTCTAAAGTGTTCGCTGTCCGTTTTTTCAAAAGACCATAAATATTCAACACTTCAATATATTACCAATTTTTATTCCCCCCCCCTACACCAAAAAAAGTCTGTAGAGCTACACAATTTCACGAGTCACACTATCAATAAAAAGATTTCAACTGCCGTGTACAAAATGCTAGTTCAATAATATTGGCTTTTAAATATAGGCAATTCCAAGCTAATATTACCTCTTCCCTACTGAACCGAAAAACGTGACGGGCCGCATGCAGCTCATATGTCGTAGGCTTAGCATTTTTGCTTCAGAGTGTGTAAGTTATGTTCGTTTTATTTTACTATGGTGACTTGGAATTAAAAAAAAATGCGTCTATGGATCAATTGTTACTCCGTTGCGTACGCAAATTGCTTTTATGTTATATTTTCTATATGCCACTAAACGATTTTTGTGGGAGAATTTCTTTTACACCCAGTGAAAGTTTTTGAGTTATTTTATAAGTAGTAGGTATAGATATAAAGGTATGTCGAATCAATGGTAATTTATGTTTGTCTTTAACGGCAACCCTCTGTTTATAGTTACTAATGGTATTGAATATTTTGCCGGAAAAACCTAACTTTACCTCATTTTCGCCATCATATGCATCGCAATTTGAATGAATGATTATTTTTGAAGAAAACCAACATTATAGAACAGTTTCATATTGCGTTGTGCGAAAGCTGCATTTCAGTAAAGGTTCCTCACTGCGTAACGCCTTTGTTTTATTCCTCTAGTTTTACCTGCCTCTAGTTTTACGTATCAATACATATTTCGCCTCAGAACCTTCAGGCAGTACTTAGAAAGCTCCATTTGAAATCGTCTGCCCTCTAAATGCAAACGAGGTTATTTCGAAGTTAAACGACACCGGCGATGCGACATTGTTCCAGTTTTAATTTGAATATCGAATGATAATGATCGATGTCAGTTCCGATAATGACTTGCTGCCGATGTTGCTGCTGCGGTAGAAGGTCGCTTTGTTAATCATTCATGGACGATGTAAATGAGCCCCCGATATTGTCCGATCTATGTTGATTAATGAATGTGGTATGAGATGACTAATTTCGATTTATCGGTAGGGTGGTGGAGGAGTTTTAAAAGTTTATTATGGTGGTTCCAGTATATCTAGTCGAGAGTATCATGTAAACAATTTCCTCACAACTGTAGTTTAAAAAAAAATCTTTTAACATAGAAAATCATATTCTTGTGTAATATGTTAAATGAATACTGAGGCAGTGCATTTCCAACAGTTTTGTGCTGTTCAAAGTATTGAAACAATATTATTATTTTGTTTTTCTGAATCCAAGTTGCACTACTTTTGTTAAAATTTATTTTACATCTTATATCAGATTTTGTTTTAAGTTGTTGTAAATGGCTGGCTAATTTTGAATAAAGTTTAATAATTCAGTTTGTATGGGTTTTATAATCATTAATTTCTTATTTTCGGAAAACCATGCATTACTTTCGGAACTTTTTCTTCAGTTGTATGCCAGTAAATGCAATAACATTAATAAAATATAAGTGGAGCTTTCAAAAACAAAAACCTTGTGAATGAAAGTTTCCTTAAACGACTGCAGTATTAGGTTATTAACATTTCTTCATTTATCCAAGTTCGAACTTCGCTCTTCATTGTTGTCACTCCCTTGGAGTTAAACCCGTTAGGAATCAACAATAAATACGCAAGGAAACCGTTTTAGTGAGAATTGAACTCGTTGAAAAAGGAATTTTTTTTAGCTAAATATCCTTTCCCCTCAGCTGTCGCTGTTTTTTGATCGAATCTGAGGAAGTTTATATCTTACATCGAAGTCGCCTGGAGAGTTAATAGAATAGCCGAGTTCTCCCCCTTCACGTCTATCCGGCCATTCTTTTGATCCTTGGAAGCAGTTACGATTGCATTCGCTTTCTTTTAAGGTGGTTTTTATTTTGAAACTTGTGAGAAGAATGAGCATTATCTCACTTTTCAGCTCTTTGCAATGTTGCCTGCGGTATTAGTTTTTTTTAGATTCTGAATCGAGAGTGTGATGCATTAAAAAAAAGAAAAAAAAAAGATTCTCAGTCGCCGGATTTCTAACAACAGGAAATCATAGGTGAATCAGATGTGAACGGAGCTTGGTTCTCCAAAAAAAGATTTTTTTTTTTTAATCGTTTGAAGTTGAATAGTTTTGCCTCAACTTGGAGGTTAAAAGCCCTGAATGTTTTTTGTTAAGTGTTAGGGCTTTTGTTTTAGCCTTTTTCTTACTTCCGAAATTATTGCTACATTTGAACACTTTTGTACCAAATAATGATACTGATGACTTTATGATTTTTTTTATAGGATTTTATATTACCTATGCTATCAATTGACAGCATTCACTTATCAAGCATTCTTAGCTTAAATCAGTACCGAATTAGTTTCAAAAATCTAGAATTAGCTCTGAATGGGGCTTAAGACACGCCCCATTTTTCGAGGAATCTACCAGAAAAAGATCAATTTGCTTTCTAATAAATTCATTAGCTAGAAGACAGTTTAATGCGATGACAGGTGAAAGGGGGCGTGGCTTAAAAGTGTGCGAACCTTGAATTTTTGAAACTAACTTGGTACTGATAGATGGAGGGAATGCTTGGTGAGTAATGTTGTTGATTGAAAACATAGCATCCTGAAATCTATGAAAAATGTTGAAATAACATCATAACATCATCAATTTCAATATTTACCCAAAAGCATTCAAAATTGCAATTAATTGGGAACAGAGGGAGTAAGTGACAGTGGCGCAGTTAGAAAGGAGACTTAAGGGTCACCAAATTTATATGCGTTATGTAGGCGACCAATCCTAAAGATTGTAAATTCACTGATAGTTAATATCTAGGTAGAAACTTTTTTAGACATGTATTTTATTTTTTTTCGTCGATACATTACTTTTTTTTGATACAAATTGAAAATGTTTGAGTTAAAGTTTGAAATTAAAAATAATGAATCATAAAATTTCAAACTTAATGAGGTGAAAAAATAACACAAATTTAAACTTTCTTAGTTCAAATATGTTTAAAATTAACTTAGCAGGCTTGGAAGAAACCCTGCAAAAAATGTGCATTAAAACATTCCTATGAAATACACCAGTTACTAATGTATAACCTAATAAAATATTTTTATGATGTCATGATCACACACCTACGTTGTATATAATGTGCGAATTTTTATGTGGAGCGTATTATTTGGCAACTTTTGAACTCAAAGTTCTACTACTTAATTTATTAATAACTTCATGGATTTTAATTTTTTTTACTAATTCTGGTCGGTTTCCTACACCTATAAAATACAGTAAAAATAGGGTGGCAGTGTCAAACTTGAAAGAAATGTAACATTTTTATTTTCACTTAATGACTAATTTCACCAACCAATAATTAAAATTGTATAAAAGGATCACAAATACGACATAAAAGTGCTTTAGAGATGGAAAAGGAACATTTTAAATGATAACTCTTCCTTGTTTGTTGAAATCCGATGTAGGACAGAGTTATGTGGGGATAGAAATACCGCCACTTGCTTAACATGAGCTCTACGGTATTTTCCAAGTGTCACCAAGCTGACACTGGATTTGGCATCTCATTTTTAGCATCGAAATCGATATTGCCTAATTGTCACTAATTGGCTGTGAATTATGATTTCATTTTCGTTTCTATCCTGCTTCATCTCTTCTATTTTAAGTTTAAAATTAACTTCATCTCGCGCCAAAAAGGTATAAGAGGCTGCTAATAAATGATGTTACACTTAGAGATGGAGGGGGGTTCGTGAAATTTTGAGTTTGTGACCAATGGGAGGGAAGGAGCAACAAGAAATTTGGCATCACGTATTTTTTTTTTTATAAGAAAAGGTTGATCAAAAATTGCAAGACATGTGACACAGGGAGGAGAGGGGGAACAAAAAAGTTGGAAACAAAATGGTCTATAAATTGTCATTTATAGACAGCCCCCTAACTTCTAAAAAAAAGAAAGAAAAATAAACCAACTAAAATAATTGAAGAGCACAAGTTAATCTTATTTTGAATATATTTTAGCAAGCATACTTTTACATTGTGTTATTTTTTTACTTACATTAACATTGAAGGTATAATTTAAAAATATTTATTCCCCCTGGGTCCTTTCTTACTTCATTGAAACCCGACTTTTATGATACTCGTAATTTTTAACCAAGTCCTTAAAAAAAGTACTTCAAAAAGATAAATTTTCAACATCAAGAAATAAATGCGAGCTCTGATATACGATTCTTGACAGGCATCTTAAAAGCCCTCGACGCGAAAAAATGGGAAGACGGAAAAAAAATCTCAGAGTCAGCTCTCCTCTGACTGAAACAAGTGTCGACTTCGTTCACAATCACTTCTTTGATGGCATCTTGATAAACTTCAAGGCTCTGTCGCGGAGTTAATAGAATAATAGTTTCGAGTTTTTGTTCTTTCGATCGCTCTGAAGCTCCAAAGCAGCTGCGATTGCAATTGCTTTCTTCGCCCGAGAGTTCACCTCTTGCAGTCTCTCTCTCTCTCCTGTGATGTGTGTTTTGTTTTTATTTTTTACCCATATTGTTTTGTGGAGCGCTTGATAGCCCCCGGTATTCATTTTCATCTTGAAATCCGACCCGGCTTCCATTGTCGGTGAACTTTTGCTCTGCTGGTGCTTAGTTGAAGTGGTTTTATGTCTTTGTGAGCGTTAGTGGGATAAGTTGATTGATTAGAAAATTGTCGACATGATTTAGAGCAATTCTTCTGACCAAGAAACCATACGATAGTGTAATAATGGGGAAAAAAGAAAGAAGTAGCAATTTAAAGCGTACAGTTAAACTTGAATCTGGACGCATAAAATATTTGCCCTCCTGTCTCTGTTGTTCAAATATAAGGCAGTGATAAGCAAAGGGATGTAGGTGAACATTTTCAAGTTTTGAATTAAACGCGTTTAAAGTTTTGCGTCTTAGACTTGAAATGGGCAGACTTGAAATTTTTTCTTTGTAGAGACGGGTAATCCAGTTGTTAAAAGCGAACATTTATTGTAAATTGCAACAAAACACATTACCATTAAAAGAAATAAATATAAATTAATCAGTTCCATCTCGGAATAATCTAACATTTACACAACACATCAATCCAGATACCGCGAGCTAGCCAACTCAGCTGGAGACCTTTAAATAAACTTTGCCAGATTTGCATGCGCTGTTTCTCTGAGTTTAGGCCGTTGCCACAGACTCCCTCACCAGTCTCACAAGACCATTGGGAGACGAAAACGTACTTTGCGGCCAAACCTTGTTGTAACTCCAGGAGTCCTTGGATTGGAATCTCCAGCAATTAAAAATGCTGGTTTTAAGCGATCGATGTGAACGATCTTTTCCTTGTCGTTCACCGAAATCAAAAAGTTCTTGTCCATTCTCTTTAGGACCTCATAAGGCCCTTCGTATGGCGGCTGCAATGATTTTTTTACAGCATCTAAGCGCACAAAAACATGTGTACAGTTTTGCAGATCTTTAGGGATATAAATCCGTTGTTGACCATGCCGAATAGAGGTAGATGGACTTAGCGAGCTAATCAGTCTTTGAAGACGTGCAACGTAGTCAGGCATATTAGATAAAGTTTTTTCTTCATACAACTGTCCAGGTAACCGTAGAGTTGACCCATAAGTCAGCTGCGCCGCGGACGCGCCAAGGTCTTCACGTAACGTAGATCTGAGTCCCAACAGCACTAATGGAAGTGCTTCAACCCAATCGGATTTGTAACACATCAAAGCTTGCTTCAATGGTCGGTGCAGTCTTTCCACCAGACCGTTACTTTGGGGTCTGTACGGCGATGTCCTTGCTAATTTTATGCCAAGCATCTTTGATAGACTCGTAAAAAGTTCAGATTCAAACTGTCTGCCCCTGTCACATGTTATCCTTTGCGGAGTACCAAATCGAGAAACCCATGATTGTACGAAAGCACGAGCTACCGTTTCTGCTGTTATATCAGTAATTGGCACAACTTCAGGCCACCGCGTAAATCTATCCACTATAGTCAAGCAATACTTAAAATTTTGAACTTGTGTTAGTGGACCTATTATGTCTAAATGAATATGAGAAAATCTCTCATCCGGAACTAAAAATTGAACTAACGGGGATTTAGTATGCAAATGTACTTTAGTCTGCTGACACGGAACACAAGCTCTGCACCAAGCAGTTATATCTTTGTTTATATTTGGCCAGACATATTTGCTATCGATAAGACGTTTTGTAGCACGTATGCCGGGGTGAGACAAACCGTGCATTGTATCAAAAATTTTACGCCTTAGAATTTGCGGAACAAAGAATCTATTATAATTTCCTGATGTATCACAATATAGAGATTTATCGGTACCAGGCATAGGAACTTTAGCTAATTTACCTCTGTACTTAATTCGTCCCTCTAAAACGTCCTGAAGTTCTTCATCCTCAGATTGTGATTTTTCCCACCTCTCTATATCATCTAGAGATGAAAATGTGATCTCCGATATTCGCGATAGGCTGTCCGCAACCAAATTTCCCTTACCAGGTAAATATCTGATATCCGTAGTAAATTGAGATATGAAATCCAACTGACGGATAGTTCGGGGGGAGGATTTTTCATGCTTCCGCCGAAATGCGAAAGTTAGAGGTTTGTGGTCTACATACAAAATAAATTTCCTTGCCTCTAACATGTATCGAAAATACTGAATTGCACTATATGCTGCCAACAATTCTCTATCATAAGTTGAATATTTACATTGAGTAGCCGATAGTTTCTTTGAAAAAAAACCTAAAGGCTTGGGACCTTCGGGGGATAATTCATGCAATACACCACCCATCGCAAAATCACTGCAATCAGTTGTTAAAGCAAGTTCTGCATTAGTAGAAGGGTGATAAAGCAAAGTCGCTTCCGTTAAAGCACTTTTAATTTTTTCAAAGCTTGTTTCTGAAGCAGTATCCCACGGAATTTCCCTCTTATCTCGTTTTTTCGCTTTAATTAAAAACTTATGAAGTGGCGCTAAAATCACGGCGATATCTGGAATAAAGCGATGATAATAGTTTACCATACCCAAAAAACGTCTAAGTTCAGAAATAGTTTTGGGTTTAGGGAACTCTACCACTGCCTTCACCTTTTTTGGATCTGGCATACACCCCTTACTGTTTATCATATGTCCTAAAAAAATTATAGTTTCTTTCCCAAATTCACATTTTGATTCGTTTATAACGATCCCGTAGTTAAGAAAACGTTTAAAATTTTCTTCTAAATGCTTTTTATGCTGCTGGTGATTTTCACTCGCGATTAAAATGTCATCCAGGTATGGAAAACAGAAATTTAACCCTCTCAAAACCTCATCCAAAAAGTGTTGAAATGTTTGTGCTGCTGAACATAACCCGAAGTTTAGAAACGGAAATTCATATAACCCAAAAGGTGTTATTATAGCCGTTTTCGGAATATCAGGGGGGTTCACAGGAATCTGGTGATACGCCCTTATTAAGTCAACTTTCGAGAATATTTTCTTCCCGTGTAAAATGCTAACACAATCTTGAATGTGAGGAATTGGATATTTGTCCTGAACTGTTATACGATTTAGTGCTCTGTAATCGCCAGTTGGTCTCCAGTCATACTCGCCTTTTGGGACCATATGCAAAGGACTAGCCCAATTACTTTTTGACGGTCTACAAATCCCTTTGTCAAGCATATATTCAAATTCCTGTTTAGCTATTTGAAGTTGCGTTGGGTGTAACCGACGCGCTTTAGCTGAAACAGGGGGTCCCTCAGTCGGAATGAAATGAACTGTATTATGTTTCATTACCTTTTGTGAAAGAACATTAAGTTGTGTAATCTCAATATATTTCTTTAACAATTCTTGATATTCAGAATTCCCATAAATTGTTTTCACATTCGGAACCTCGCAAAATATCGATCGACCGCTTGCACTAAATTTAGTCACCGGATCTAAAATACGCCTTTTCTTTAAATCGACTAGCAATTCAAAATGCTGCAAAAAGTCCGCCCCTATTATAGGCTTTGTAACGTCAGCTATGATAAACGGCAATCTCAATCTGCGTCCTAACCCGAAATCTAAATTTAATAACTTAGTACCGTAAGTATCAATCCCAGATCCATTTGCAGCGTACAAAGTGAATTCTTTTTTTCCGCTGTCTAAATTCAAAAAGGATTTTGGGTAACAAGAAACATCACTACCTGTGTCAATTAAATAGCTCGTTTGAGTTAAAATATCAGTGATATACAGTCTGCGACTAAATCCTGTTTTAGTAAAAGTCATAGAAACTTCCGACGATTTTGAAAAATTTGAAAATTTCGCTTCAAAAGCGCATGGTTTTACACATTTGGTAGCTTTGTCTTTAAATTTAAAATGATACCAACATAACCAATTATTCCGCTTTTTAGCTCTCAAATTAAATTGTTTACGGCCCTGAGATCGATTTGGAGACCTTGAGCGACTGAGCGTTTTTACAATTTTAGTAAGTTCGTCTACTTTCAGTTGCAATTGTTCCAACTGAATTTCAGTACTAGCAGTTGGTATTTAAAAGTTTGCTTATCAATTGAGTTTACAACCAACCCAGCATATTCGCAAATCTTGTCTGCCATTTCCGCTAACTTTTCTAAATTTTCAGAACTGACCGCTAAAATTGTTTGCACTGGTACCGGTAACCTACGAAGCCAAATATTTTTTAAAAAATCATCATCTACATGATTTTCACTTAATTCTTTCATTTTTCGTAATAACATAGATGGAAATTTGTCACCTAATTCTAAGTCTTCAATTAATGTCTTTACTTTACGACACTGAGAAAATTCGAACTCCGCTAACAATCTTTGTTTACGTGCGGTGTATGGTTTTTCTGGCGGCTGACATAAAATATCGGTAGCATGAGACAAAGTTTCTGCATCTAGCGACGCAACCAAATGATCGAATTGCGTTTGTTCAACCGTAACGCCAGCTAACCTAAAACTAGCTTCAAGTTGTACAAAAAATAACTTCGCATTATTAGGCCAAAAATTAGGTACTTTTACAGAAACCCTATTGCAACTTAAGTTTTCAGCACTTACTTCTTTTGAGTCAAATTTAAATTCTTTTTTGTTTCCATACTAACATGAAACAAATATTTACTGAATTTGTAACATGAACAACTAATAGCTTAGGTACAATGCTACACTCAAGAACCTCAAAGGACACATGCACAGAAAAGCAAGACAGTTGAAAAAAAAATTGAAGTTTTTCGTCGAAATAAATTACCTTCCGTCGAATTGCTGCGACACATTCTTTCTTGAAATCATTTCGCTACCAACTGATAACTGCGTGTTCAGGTCACCAATGTAGAGACGGGTAATCCAGTTGTTAAAAGCGAACATTTATTGTAAATTGCAACAAAACACATTACCATTAAAAGAAATAAATATAAATTAATCAGTTCCATCTCGGAATAATCTAACATTTACACAACACATCAATCCAGATACCGCGAGCTAGCCAACTCAGCTGGAGACCTTTAAATAAACTTTGCCAGATTTGGATGCGCTGTTTCTCTGAGTTTAGGCCGTTGCCACATCTTAATCATGTTGTTTTGCAGCAATAACCAGGGCTACTAGTACTGTTTCTTTCCCCAAAACAGAGAGGTTCACCTTTAATTTGTACTGGTTGTCTCTAAATTTTTAATTTTGGCACTTACATCCCTTTGCTTCTCTTTGCATATGAGGTCTTAAATTCTCCTGGGATTTAAAGAAAAGTCGTCAAATTTATAATAGTTTCGGTGAGAAATGAAAGAACTCTTTCACACGCTTTGCGGATGGACGTCCTGCTACCTGCAGACACGTTTTTATGTTCAATTGTTCGCCAAGTCTTAAAATTTTGCGTTTTTCGTAAAATATTGGCAGATCTTAAAGACGCTATATCTCGATAACGTTGGGGCGAAAACATTTAGTTTTTGCTGCATAAAAGTCTCAATATGCTACCTGTTCAAATTTTTTTCCATTACAACACTATCGGTGGGGTTTCCTGGCCAGTTCAACGTTTCTTAGTGTTTTGCGGAACCTCCAGGTACCTTTAAGATCACTTGAGATTTCTCCGAAACAATCTTTAATTCTTTTGATCCAAATTAATCACTTAAAAAGTAAATAAACATGAGATTTAAGTGGAGCATTTAATCATCTTTTACCGAATGAACATCAGAGAAAGCATTAAAATGAATTGTGGATAAAAAATCTATTGTCTGTGTACGACCTCTGACTAATGAAGTATTTATAACCACGACAGTTAATTCATTTTTCTAGCATGACTTTAAAGTGATTTTGTTATTGAAGCTCTTGTTCTTTCTAAAAGACGAATATTTTGAATTTTCATGGTGTCGGCACTTTTGCCGTTTACAACTAAATATGTATGTGAAACTATGTGTCAACAAAGAATGCCACAACAGATTTGCTAGACCTGACAATGTTTCAATGTTACCTCACTGCTATATCTACCACTTTTTGGTTTTACTAAAGCCGATTTGAGGATTCAACTTTCATCCATAAAGCTTAATTTATGCGATAATAAAATAAGTAGTACTCAGTTTATAAAAATTGAAACATAAAAGTATTTTCTTTCTTTTTTTTTTTGAAACAAATTAAAGTAATTTCTAGAAATTGGTTTAAAAATTCTGAATTTTATTTTGTTTAATATAGATAAAATGATTTTTTAAAAAAAATTAAAGTTACTTTCCAGGCATTGATATTGCAAGCAAAACATTTTATCCGGTAGTTGAAAAACCAGGATTTCTATGAAAAACGCGGATATAATCAAAATTGTCTAAATAATTTTAAACTGATTATGTTCCATTAAGGGATTAGAAATTCAAATTGTGTAAACAGCTCTTATATACTTTGGAATGGCTGAAACTTGTTGAAAGAAGTAAAAAGCTTTACCTCCAAAGTTACTGAAAGTTGTCAAAATCGTTTAAAAGCTGCTAGCTAATTGATGGAAGTTGTTTGGAAAAGTTAAAGTGCCGTCTCTAAGTGGCTGTAAGTTCTCAAAATAACTTTAAAATGGCTTAACTAATCGGTTTGCTTTTCTCAGAAAGCTTTTTTTTTTTTTTTTTTTTTTTAAGCGCTGTTTAGCTAAATGGCTGAAAATTTGTAAAATAACAACGCAATTATGTTCTGCAGAGTATATACTGCCAAAATGATTTTAAGTGACGTAATCATTGGGCTAGAAGTTGTGGAACTAATGAAAATTAACTGACTAGAAATTGTCAGAAAAACGGCAGTGAAGATCGGAAGGTTTTTTCCCCGATTAACTACAAAGGTCGTTTTAAACAAAGTAAGACTGGATTGAAAAGGGCTTCAACTGCGGTTATCTTTTACGAGATGACTAAAGTTAGTGAAAAAGTACAATACACAATGGTTGTAAAAAAATGAAATACGATAATAAATAAATAGAGTTAAAATGTTAAGCAAGTAAGCGAAATCTAAATGAAATGAAAAGGTCATTGTTGTAAAACTAGAGAAAGTCGCCCGTCAAGGTATGATGGGTGAAAATTGCTTCTACATTTGAACGAAGCCATTGCCTGTTTGGTGATATTTTGATATCTGAAATGGTAACCCTAACTCCAGTAGATTAACCCTAAACTCCAATAAGTAGTGTTCATTGTTGACCATTTTTTCGTTTCTTCATTCCCCTGAAATGACAGTCTTACCAGTAAAACAGTTAAGTTACCGGATTGAGTTCAGCCTTGTCACGATAAAGCCTTTGCCTCCATGTTGAACATTACCAAAACATATTATAAAATTACTATGCCGTGGCGCGAGTTTCATTGTTAACACGCGGGTTACTCGATCATCGGCCATTATTTATATGAGGATTCTCTCCTCATTAAAATGTCAACTTCAATTGGTTTCGGGAAGCTTTGTGTTGTACTTTTTCAAAATTTGAAATTGTACTGACTTGGGACAATTTAATGTTCAATGCTTCAAGAAATTGCTATTATTGCTAAACAATTTAGCCAAGAGGTGTACATTATGCAAACCGGAAAGACCGGCAGGCTAAGGATCTTTACCAGGTTATTTCCTTCCAGTTTATTAGTCCACAATATCCCTCATATAACATACATTAAATTGATTGGCTCTTTTGAGCTTGTTCTCCTTCCACAAGATATCTATTGATGTTTGGTATTACAGATACAAAGTGCTTTTCCAATCGATAATTCATCCCTTCCGAGCAGGTAATAACAGATTTCAATTGACTCTGCTTCGTGTTTTAGGATTCAATTAATGCCGCATGAGATACGATGTGCAGATTTTCAACAGAAGTGTGCTTTTGTCCCTAAGGGATTCTCTCTGTTCTCTAACGTATTTTGTAAAACTTTTCTGCTCAGCTTCATTTAAAGCCTCATGGTTATAGTTATTCATTTAAATTATGTTTAAGACGCCAATAAGTTAAGTTGCGCATGAAGTGGCATTCTACCTTTGGCCGATAAAAAGGGCAGTAACTGTAAATTTGTTTATTTTTTTTTTCAAGTCAATTTTTAACATTTTCTATTCACGGGTGCAGAATATGTCCGATCCAAAGATCTAGGATCGGGGGAAATTTGAACCGTCTCTGGGGAAATTTTGCATATTCGATTTTTTTTTTAATTTTCCGATTTTTTTTTGCAAGTGTCTTTTGAATGCATTTTCTTTTGCATCACCACTCTTTATATTTTCATTAACTACTTGTTGGATAATAATTACATTTAATAATAAATATTAGATAGGAGATTTTAATTAAAACTCACATGTATTTACTTAATTTACTCTTTAATACCTAGTTCTACAAGTTACCAGTTCCATTCTATTAGTTTTTTTTTTTTCAAAATTATCTGTACCTATAGTAATAGGAATGAATTTTTATCTGAAACCTTAAACATATTGTAAAATTTTGGGGAAATTTTCATATAGACTGACGGAAATGTTGGAAGTTAAAATATTTTCTGCACCCCAGTTTCTATTTTAAGTTTGGAATCGAAAACACTTTTCTTCAAATACCTCAAAAATTCACTTCTGCAGAAGCTGTCCTTTACTTTCCCACGGCAGTATGCTCCGTGGAGTATTGTAAATGGTAGTACGAGGTATATAATATCAAATATAAACCGAAATTTGACTTTAACGCTGCTGCTAGTAATAAATCTGGGGTGCTACTTTGCCGATATGTTAGTTGGTATGTCTGAAGAAGGATTTTTGTGTTTGCCCACACTTTGGAGATCTGGGCTGCGTCAGTACGCCATAAATGAGCAAGTAGTACACACCTATGTTGCGCAACGCATAATTCTTAAATATTTCGAAAAAGAAGGCACCAAACCCTCTGAAATTTTGAGGCAACTTCACGCACAGTTTGTAGAAGAAACACTTTGCCCACTCGAATGTATGAGCAAGATAAAAAATACATGTCAGAAGGAGAAGCTGTAAAAAACGAAACTGATGAAAGGAGACCGTGGACAAGATCCACTGTGGACACATTGTCGCCATGTGTGACGTTATTAAAGAAGAACAACTAATGCAGGCTGCTACTGTCGCCTTTTCGATGAAGCAGAAGCTGCATATCGCAGCCAACAAGGAGGCCAAACGATCGTATCGTCATTTTTCTCTATGAAAATGCATGGCCGCTTTAAAGCGAGAAAAATTTAGAAATTTCAACTGACACCTTTGACCCCCCCCGTACAGTCCAGATTTATCGCCATGTGACTTCCATTTGTTTGGAACATTCAAAAAAGACCTAGGAGGACAAAAGTTTGATGCGATTGTATAGGGGAGTTCATGCGCAATTCGCTCTTCACGTGTTTCCCTTCTTCCGATCACGACGGCATCAAAAACTTGGCTATCTAATTGAAAAAATGTGTATCAGAGAAAGGACACAATCTAGTAAAAGGATATTTTATGTAAAATTTTCTTGGGTGATACAAGCAATTTTTTAAAAGACATTCCGGTTTATATTTTGATTTACCCTCGTATTATAAATGGTAGAAATCTTGTGATGTTGTGAAATAAAATTGGCAGGATTCACCGATATATATCAGTCGATATATATCATGATACATATCACGATATATAACCGATATTTATTTTGAAAATATCATGATATTTTCTATATTTATTTTTTCAACTATGGTATTTTCAAAATAAAAAGTATATTAATCATAGTAATATTGTTCATTTATTATTAAAAATTACCAAAAAGTTATGTACTATATTTTTATGATGTATAATACATCGTTAATAAAACAAAGTATTATAATATTCCTTTTCTACTCTTATTTTACATTCATAATTATCAGTAATGTAACAATTGTAATTCATATTAAAAGTGCCTAATTAAATATTAAACATTGCTCAGGAAAAAAGAAAATGTCTTATGACTGTGCACCGACTAATGCATATTATTTATTTCTGAATCATATTACTGTGTAAAAGTAGCTAACAGAAGAAAAATGAGTAAAACAGCTAATGCTAAATTAACTTCACTGAAATTGATAGAAATGTAAAATGAAATATTAGATATAAATAATGAAAAAAACCTTAATTTTAAGTCTACATATTGTAATTATAATGTAAGAAAATAAGGAATGATTTTCAAATGCATTTACTATTTTAAAGACTTTAGTTTGTGCTAATTGAAAATATCGGATACTTTCGATAATATCATATTTTTTAACCCTGAAAATTGGTGACTTCTTAAACATTTATTCATTTTATTTTTCTGTTGTTCTGTGAAATGAGACAAATGGAGAGAGTAAGGCGACGTGTGTCACTTTGTGACTAAGAGTGAGCGGGGGTCAAAAATGTTGAAAAAAGTTCGACACCATTTATGGACAGCCCTTTATGACAGATGCATTCACTGTTAAATTATGTGTGGGGCAGTTAAAAAAGAGAGAGATCGTGGATTTAAGTTAACGTAATAAATACGTAGAATCTTGTGTAACATTTTAGTGTTCAAATTGTTTTAAGAGATGTATTTGTTTTTCTGTGCAACCTGTATCGTGATAAAAGAAGCTTTTCGCAATTGAAGGATTTAGTCGATAAAACTATTTTCAGTGACCCGTTAGGAGGCAATGACAGGGCTCAATGGTGCTCCCGAAAAATTCGATTGCGATTTGTTGCCGGATGCGACATAAACTTCCTTCTTCAACAATTGGTTACTTTGGCGCTGCCTTCGCGCCACCCCTTCCCTCCCCCCACCCCTATCCGGCAAACGATTTGCCTCCGCGCCTGAAGATCGCTTTCACCGCTGCAGCCGATCTTCGCGGGAGCAGACCTACCCCTCCGTTCATCCTCTCTTTTTCCCGGCCGCATCGAAGGAACGGATCCGCACGTGGCCGTTCGTTTCTTTCTTTTTCCTTTTTTCCTGTTTGGAATGATGCGTGATGATTTCGAATCTTTTGCAAGAGGAAGAGGCGTTGTTCGTGTCCGAGCTCACGAGAGCTGTTTTCGGCTATGAAGGGGTTCAAAAGGATGTTTCCCGGGTCTCAGAGGGAGCTCGGTCGCCGTGGTACGGAGTGTTGTCGGAGAAATGTGCAGTTACTTTGAATGCTTTTACTTTTTTCAGAAAAAGTTTCCGCTCGAGTCTGAAGGTGAAAAATTAGTGTTGCAATAGCGAAAGAGATGAATTGCAAGAAATAGTGCTTCTTTTCTCTCTTGTTTAGGATAACACTATGGCGTATGAATTCAGATTTTCAAAAGAAATGTGCTGTCATGAAGATATCCGAAATTATATTATGAAAATTCGTTTACAACGGAGTGGTTTTCTCAACTTTCTCTATTTTGCAAAACTTTGACAGCAGCTTCTCGTTACATTGCAAAGTGATTTCTGTGAAACTTATGGAATTTTTCTTTAAATAAACTCATTTAAGTGAATCTATAATCGGATAAAAGCTCTATAGTTTGTCTGATTTTTGCTTACTGGCTTTACAATTTTTTTTTCTCGTTTTACCTCAAATTAAGTTGTTTGAGGAAAAATTCTTAGCCATGTGTTCAATTATTTTTTAGATATCTAGCATTAATATAAATCATCTTTTGCCACCGTGAAATACCGAGTAAAGGGTCTTGTGTTTAGCAAAATTTTTATTTTTCACTTAAATTGATACACTTGTGTATTGTCCGATTTTTATCTAACTTCATGCGCTAACAAGTTGTGGCTTACTCCAGCTCTTCAAATCCCCACCTCCAGGTTTTTGTGTTTGCAAATTGTCGGTAATAACGTTATTTCCCTCAACATAGCTAAGGTCACCTCCACAAACATCAAATACCTAACTAAATATTTTCTGTCAAATATTCAACGCGATGGAAGTAAGTTTTTAGTATGATATTTAAGGATTTTTCTTCTGTAAAAGAAAATGCTATGCGAGCAGAAACCATAAATACTGCAAATACGAGATTGCTTCATCTACCGACACGGTACGAATAAACATTACCACATGATTGAGAACGTCGGAGACAATAAAAGAAACTTCGTAAAATTTTAGTTTATTCTTCAAAGAAGTAACATGCAATAACTATTGTTTGGTTTCCAGCTCATGAATGGTGTATGGATGCAGTTTTCGTTAAATTTTGAGAAATATATTTCCATTTTGGCTGTTGAATTGTGGTATAGAATTAGCTAATAACTCGTTTAGAAATATTTACGCTCTAATTGTTATGTGTGAATTTATCTTTCACTAGTCCACTTGATGATTAGCTTGAGTGTTTTTTCACTCTTTGTTACTTCCTATTAGCATTTAGGAAAAAAAAAATAAATAAATAAAAAGCAAGGCAGAATTTTATTGTATTTACTTGCCTGTTTATAGTGTAAATGTTAATTCAGAAAAAAATCTATTGTATGTTGCTGTTAATCCGAAGCTTTTCTGGATTCAAGGAAAGAAAAAATAAAAAAATAATTTCTTAATGTGACTATATCTGCGTTCATAGGTGAACCCAACGGTCTAACGACTTGCAGATTATATCTATTGAAGTTTGCAACATATATGTTAAAAAAATATCCATATTTGTTATGCATTTTCAGTTTCCTAAAATTTATCCTCCCCTTTTGCTAGTTGCTGCTTTTGTTGCCTTATTGTAACGCGAAAAGGGTTTCTATTATCGATGTTATATAGAGAAAAAGATCTATATTCGTAGTGCAAAATAGGAAAATCTTTTATCTCGATAACATGAAAAAAGTTGACTAGTTTCAGTTAACGAAGAAAAATCAATAACCAGAGATTTAGTGTGAAAGAGTTTCAAAGCAAGAAATTTTCCCATTTTTTCATTGCATGTCATTGATTTCAAGCAATATCCACAAATGGCCCTTTCTTATTGACTCGTTTGCTGAAGGATTCATTACTTCGTCAAGAAAAAAATCATTGAATTTACTGATGTGCTTGTTTCACCGATGAGAATTCACACAGCGGATTGTATTTGAAGAACACTACTACCGACAGATTTCCCAATTTGAACATCTAGGAATACTATCCATCGATTCGCCGTGTTTCTTGTGTGCCGTGCCCATGTGATTACAGCAAACGGATACCTGTCTGTTTTTTCATTCGACCGATATCTGCCCGATCGATGTGTCTCTCTGTTGATTGATGATTCCTTTATTGTGTCGAACATGTGGACTGCAGTTTCGGCGGACATCGGGTGACTTTTTCTTCGATAGCTATTCTGGTGAGTACTCGGATCGATGTCGAATATCGTTTTCGTGCTATTTTTAGGTTATTACCCTGTTGTAATTATCGAGGAAATCTAAAAACAAAGGCTAGCCCATATTTGTGCTTTTGTAATTTCAAAAATATGTTTGAAGTTGGTGTGAAATTAAGATCCAAGCTAAGCTCTGGACATAGCTTTATTGGCCTTTTTTTTCATTGAATTTTTGTAAAAAAATGCGGTTTCTTAAAGTGTTCGGAAGTGTTTGAAAATTTTCCGTATTGCTTCATTCAATATTTTCCTGCCAAGAAATTTCAGAAAAAAAAAAAAAAAAGAGTAGAAAACGGCAAAAATTGACTCATGTTTGGATTTTATTTTTCTGAATAGTGTAGTCAACTTTCAGAACCCATGGTTTTCAAACTTATTGCCAATCCTAATGTGGTATTTTTTGTACATGTTTGGACAGTTCTGACGCGGGAAGGTAAGGGCAGCACCTGCAGTATGAGATTTTGAAGAAATGCATTCGGGATAGTATTCTGATTTCGTGCTTTATTTTCAATGAAAACCATATAAGCAAGCTTTCACAATAAAACTCAAGTGCAACAGATGACAAAAATGCAAAAAGATATTGCAGTTGTTGCGCATTACCTTCCCACGGCAATGTTATGTCCAACTCGCCTCTTTTCACTCAAGTGTTCATTCCAATTTTATCTTTCATTAAAAGGACTTAAGGGAAGACATTTAGCTTAATACTTTCCATATACGAACATAACCTGAAAGTTTTACGTCCTCAGCAAATTTTAAATGTTCACCACTTTATGCTTTCGGAAACTTACCATCACATCACAATCTAGGGTCTCTCTTACCTACCACTATTTTGTGGTGAAACCAATTGGATGGGACCCTGAAGACTCTCTGATTTTTTGATCCAGACCAGAAGCCGAGCAATTCCCGGTTCAGCACCCCCAGAGGTACCCAACGAGACTCCCCGCCCTGCTCCACCCGAAGGCTTTTCAGGGAACTAGCGAAAGCTAGGGAGTCTCTCGGCACCCCCAGAGGTATCGTTTCACTTGGTTGTGACCACGAGCATATTTAACGTACCTTAGTTACCATAAATGAAAACGGTGGATCTTTGACAGGTTAGGTTCGAACCCGGAAGACTCCAGTCACAAGTACGACCGAGGATCACCTGACTGACCTGTCCAATCAGGCCACCACGTCCGACCAACTCACCTCGCATAAGATACGTTATGCCTTCACTTGGTCCTTCCGCTCTCCGAAAATAAATTTTCCAGTTAACCTCTGCATGTGCTTAGCTGTCGCTTCACTCGAGAGATGGACTATAATTTAATCTTTATGGATCACAATAGTTTGGGCAAACCTAACCTAGCAGCGTCTAATGCTGTGATTAGAATCTGCATAGCCCCTCACAATGCTGTCAGGTGAGGTTTGCCGCAACTATACATCTTATAAAATTGTTCCAACTTATTTTCCCGTTTGTCATGGTTATTGTCGGAGGGTGTTATTCATATAAAAATTCTGAGGACACATCACCTAAATTCCCAGATAGGCACTGTGATCTCTTATTTATCACCTTTTTTTATGAGTTTCTCCAGTTGTACGTAGCTTTGCAAAAGTCCTGACTAAAAGGGTATGAATATTGACGTAATTCTTTCATATTTGCGTCACTGATTCAGAAGTATCTCTAAGTTATGCGGCGGTGAAATTTCTATACTGTACTTTTTTTGAACTTCTGTTTTCATCAAAAGTTTTTTTTTTTTCAAAATCCTAATCTTGTGCAAAATGCTGATTTAGTATCTTTTTTTTTCCGAATATAACATTTTGTAAACTTGAATGAGACTGAAAAGATTATTTTAAATGTTAATTTGTTTCAAAATTCTTCAATAAATTGTAAAGTTTGTCAGTTCGGTAAATTTATTTAACTGTTTTTTTTTTTAAATTTCTGCTACGTTATTTTTTACTGATAGATTTATAAATTAGTGAAATTACGAGACTTTTTGGTTGGCCCCATGCGCTGACATACGAGTGAGAGCTTGCTGTACTTCTTCCTAAGTTCGTTATGTTTGTCGTGTGGTATGTTAGTAAATGATTTTATCGATCAATAATACATGGCATTTTTAAAATATTACTAAAACCTTTTTTGCCAATTTTGTTTTTAATGAGCTGCATCTTTAAAAATTTTACCACTTATCTTGAATAATTAAAATCTTGGCGAAATATACGTGACAAAAGTGCGCAGATTCCACCACGTGAGATGCGTTTTTATCTTTTTTTACAACCATTTTTCCCTCTCTCTGAGCAGCGCTGTTTGTTTTCTTCAAATTAATTAACTTAGAGAAATATGATTAAATACGTGTATGTGACAAGTTTGGAAAAAGTTTCTAACGATGTGGAGTTTGAAGAGGAATTCTTTCGTACGTTTAACGAGTAGCCTATTAAAAATTCACGCTTGACTAATGACGGTAATCAGTTGGCATGCATTAGAAAATTAAAGAATCATATTCGAGTTTTTGTACTGGGTTTTATCTTTTAGTGCCCTTATATATATATATATATATATATATCGTGAATTAATTTTCAAGCAATTAATCTCAATTTTCCAGCGAGCCTCAGTTATTGAACTTCAACAGCATAGCCACTTATGGTTTTTATGGGTTTACATGTTTAGGCTTGAGAATTGTTCCGTTAAAATTTTCGCATTTTACGAAAGAAATATAAGTATTTTCCTCTTTTTTTAAAAAAAAATTACTGCTTTTGTTTTAATATTTTTGTATTACATTTTCGTAAACTTGAGTTTTTTTTTTTTTTTTTTTTTTGTGTGCAAGTATTTTGAATGTAGAGTAAAATTTTTGGTGTTTGAAACTTCTCTTAGAGCTAAGAAATTAATCTTATTCTGTTGGAGCCTAATATATTAATCTTATTCTCTTGGTCTAATATATTAATCTAAGAATAAGAACCATTTTCCCTCAAACTTTTGTTACTTGAATTCATCCAAACGAAAAGCTACTACTAAGTACTAAAATCTCCCGCAGGTAACCTAAAAACTACAACAACAGCATTTTCGTCGTGTGCTATTTTGAGGAGAATTTCCAGTGCAAATTGTTCAAGCTCTTGTTATGTAAAATTAGTTTGTTCTTTCTGAGTGAGAAACATGTTTTGTGTATGAAACGCCGCTGAATCGTTTAATACCTGAAATAAATGGTTATAACCAGCTTTTGGAAGGCACGACTTTTGAAAGTTTATAACTATCTGCTTAATTTATATTTGCAAATAGTAGTAACCTAAGAAATGTCTAAAGAGAGGAATTTTTGATTAAAAATAGCCTAAAAAGACAACTTGTATAAAATGTATGAAAATTTTTCTTAATCTCTATAACAGGGGATCCCAAAGTGGGTGCCCCTGCTCCTTGGGGTGCCACAGGCATAGGGGAGGGGTTCTGCGAAGTATCCATAGTATCATTGTATAGACATAATAAAGAGGGACTGAACAATTTCTAATTCGTCAAAAGGTTTCACGAACTGGAAAAGTTTGGATATCCTGTGCCTATAATAAGGCATTTTGCAATGTATCAAATAAAAAAGACATTGTGTTATTATGTTAAAATATTTCGGTTATCCATCGCAGATATTTTTTGTATTGGAAATAGGTTTCTCATTTGACTTGATTACTTTTCGGTTGTTATATCCGTATGGCTTACGTCCTTCAGATATTTTCATTTTACTTCTCATTTTTTCTCAGTTGATGAAATATTGTTTCTTATGCATGATGAAAACTCATGCGAGATAATCTTCTACACATTTTTGAGTAAATCCATTCCTTTTCAATAATATAACCACTTTCTGGGCTTAAAGGACGTCGTATGTACCGCGATTGTTTCTGTCTAACGTTCCATCTAAGATGTGTCAGACTAAAGTGCACCGAACGAATCAAGTCTATGGATTTTGATCTTAATCCTCATTCTTCATTGGATAGGGCACCAATCTCAGATTCATTGGTACTGATGATCGACAACTTCGATGGACCTCGTTCTGCTATCTTGAAACCTGACGCCGGCGCTTGAAATTTTGAGTTCTTGAATTCAATTTCCAGTTTAGTTTTGCTCTGCTTCGGTAAACGGAAAACTCTTGCTTCTGCTCAAATTGTGTCGAAAGTTGAGGTTTTTGTGTCCTCACGAACTCGTGTGAATGCTTAAATATATCGCTCACGAACGACATTTGTGGAAAATCTTGAATGTAAATGTATAAAAATTCGTTTTAATTACTGATTAAAAACTAGAATCTTATTGTTCTTTCCCTTCAGAAGACTAACACTAAGGTTACGTAACTGTTGCGTGGTGATTGGTGGCACAAAAATGCTGGTTTTAAATCTTTAAAACTTCAAATTTTTGAAAGAAAATTTGCAAACTTCAATGATACGCTATTATTTAGTCTGCATAAATAAACTAGTAATCATAACGTATCACAAATTTGTTGAGTATATTTGTAATATTTGACTACTAGAGTAGATTAAAATTAGGAAACTTAAAATCTTGATTTTCTTACTGTGTTTTTTTTTTTTTTTTGACTGTCATTTTTGATTAGTGAAATTTGTGTATCTGTGCTTATAATATTTTAAAATTTTGCACTATTTAAATTTAGTATTATTGCGACTTTAATTTATTTAAAATTTCGCAAAAAATGTAAGATTTTCTTCATTTACTCTTAATTCAACATTTTTTCTATCATTAAAATGTAATGAGAGGCTTGGAAACATTTTTTAAAATGTAACTTTGTTCAACTTTACAATGTCTCCTTCGCCTTTCATACTACATATTACCCACTAAAGCAACATTAACGCGCTCTCTTATTTTTTTTTTATCAACAACGAAATCTTCATCTGGCAATAATCGCACAGCCACCTGTATTCTCTCTCCCCCTACGCGATTTATCGATTGCTCGCTTAGCACATCCGAACCGAGGTAGACGTCATTAATTTCTTAATGACCAACTTCTCCGACTCGATCAAATTTCGGCGCCGTTCCGAGGAACGTGGAACGTCGCTTTTGCGTAAAAGCGAGATGATTTTTTCGTCCCCGGTCACGAACGTTTCAGAAGAAGTTCACCTGTGCCACCTGTCCCGGGGTGTGCGGTCTTCCAGGCCTCTGCAGTTTTCAATTATTGAGTGAATTGGATTAGTTATTGGTTGAAATTATCCGAAAGCGATCAGAATTTGATAACCAATTATATCTGGTAAAGATATATGCAGTAGAACTCCAATTATCCGAATCGATTAGGACCGGACCCCATTCGGATAATTGGATTTTTTTCGGGAAAACGGTCTATTTAATTAGTTATGGAGTGTATGTTGGAAATGGGAGAAAAATATTTGTAAAGGAAGAAAATTTTTAATTAATCAAATGAAAAGTCAACTTTTACCTGTTAAACGTACTTACAAGTGTACATTAGTACAGCATGTACACTCTGCCCCAAAAATATAGACACAAGCATAAAATACAATTTCCCAGGACGAATGAGAATGGGGGATTTTTATCTCATATGTGTATAAATTAAAAAGTGTATAGCTATGGGACACCCTATTTTTGTTTTTCTAAATAAATTCAACACGTTATGCTTTTTCTGATAAATTAACCCTAACTTGTGTTTCACGTAATGTTTGTTATTATAAATTTTATTTGAGATTGAGCCACACTGTTACAAAATTAATAGAAAATTGTGTTTCCGTTACTTCTAATTACGTCAAACATGCAGTTTTCCATTGAAGGCATCAAGTTTTTTATATTTCAGTATTCAAGAGTTCATAGTAGTTCCTACCCCGCTTCCTCTATCGCTACTTTAAGGTCCTGGATCGAAAAATATTAGCTCCAATTTTTATGTAATTTTTATGACTATATTCGTGTTGAACCACAAATTTGTTGAGTTAGACATATGACTAGGCGCTTTTTCTTGCTGAAATACATTGGTCCTCCCAGCAAATCTTGTATTGAAAGAAATGATCCTCTAATACTTGCTAATAGTCATGAAAGTTCATTTTCTCGCCCAAATCGAAAAAAAAGTTCGTCCATTGAAACTAAAACCACCACAAAACTCTACGTTTGAATTGGGTAAAGAAAACTAAATTCTTAAGACGATAAATGTTTGCCAAGGAGAAATAGTTAAACTGGAATGGATCCGATAAATATAAATTTAACTGGCAATCGAAGATGGGAACGAAGATTTTCTGGTATTGACAGTAAGGTGGAGGATCAGTAATGATTTCGGTTGGTTTTTTAGATTCGTAGAATTCAGTAATTCAGGTGCCCTATGACTTAGAGAGCTTTGCACCAGCTGATTTAAAAAAAAAAAAAAGCTTGGTAATTATTTTTGATTTAAAACCTGCCTCAAATTATTGTAGTTGTAGTCCTAATTGATTTATTTTGTGAGGTGTTAATTGCAATCACAGTTTTAATCTGTCATTTACTACCATTTGATCAAAATCTTCTCTTCATAACTGTAATAATTGCAAAATATCTTGATAATCACAGCATATAAAACAAGTGGTAACTAAAAAAAAAGAATAACATATAAAATGAAATAAATAAATGAACGAATAAAGTAAATAAGTAAGTAATGAAAAATTAACGTTTAAAAAATAATAAACAAAATAATGTTTATAATGAAAATCCAATACTTTTTAATTGGAGATTTTAATTTAAGCATACATTTAAAAATTTCTGTAGTTATTTTAGTTTGTTCTTTTGGTTTCAAGTGATTGTGAAACAAAGTTTGTTTCAGGAAATGATAATTACTGTTAAAGTATTTATCCCTGAAGAATGTAAGAAAATATGGAACTCTTGGTTGTCGTCAAATTTTTATAATCCGCGTGAAAAAAAAGGAAATTATTTATGTAGCTGGCATTTTACAGTGTTAAATATCTTAAAGTAACCTTTAAGAATATTTTATGTATGTCTAATTTTTAATAGCTTTTTTCTTTTATTTTCAGGTAAGTGTTGTTTTATGAAGTAAAGATTTAAGTAAGTTTATGCTTATGTATATATTTGAAATTTCATATTTCTGGTCAGTGGATACTGTAATGATAGCGTGAAAATCAGTGGGTACGGAGTTTGAAGATGCATTACGCAATATTTTTGAATGAAATAATTAGATAGCACGAGTAAGATTTTCTTGACTACGAAGTTTTCTTCGGGGAAATTTAGGAAAAATTGACTCACAAATGCTTTTTTACTCCTTTTAAAATGACTATTGTACTTTGTAAAATGGAACAAAATGTTCTGAGTTAAAAAAAGTCTAACAAATGCAAGAAAAGAAACAATTAATTTTTTAGAAGGTCTTTAGATTTTTTTTTTTGAAAATTGAAAAGTAATTTGAGTAATTATATCTAATGACGTCTTGAATTTACTTTCTGGTGTGTAGATATTTTTATATCAATTTGGAAATAATTTTAAGATGAACATTGCAATTGATTCTATGTAATTGCATTTGTGTTTGAAAAGCAGTTCGGAATATTTTTCTTCTTCTTTTATTTGGAAATTGATATTAAAATGAAAATTATAGGAACCCTGGCTTTATATAATGGTGTGGGTGTTGTAAAAGCTATTTTAGGTAGTTTTCTTTCTTTCACATACATTTTTGGAGGCGTTTGAGTTCTTCGTAAAAACGTAGTATGTTTTCAATGGAGAATATTTCCCTAAATATAACTTAGGGGACCTGGGGCCCGTATAAAAAGTTACATTTTGAATTTTTTACTTATTTTTCTTTTTGCTCCAAACTTTCAATGTCTTAAACTCTGCATCTGATTTTAAACATTTTTGCAATTGGAAGTATACATCTAGGACTAACGGTTGCGAAAATAAAGGTCTTGCAGGTTAAAACGGATCCTATATACTTCTGTTTAAGTACGAATTGAAACCCGTCTTTAAAAGTAATTTCTCGCCCAATTAGATGCGAATTATCCCATGTTTTTTGTTAAATATGCTTATCTTATAATGCATCCTAATGAATGGCTTCTGGACTCATCTGTCCGTAGGCAGGCAATATCGTTTCTGCGCTGCCCCTTTGGCTTAGGGATTAGGTTATCCCAGGTACCCGAAAAAAATAAAGCACTCTTCAAATCAAAATAAATAAATTTATTTTAATAATCAGTGTTTTTGCGCTATCACTAATTGGACAAATTTAATTAGTTCTGTGCAAATTGTTCGAAGCGTAACAATACTTAGAATCTAAGTATACTGACGAACAAAATATATTGAACTAAGTCTCAGATCAATATGTTTTGTAACAATTGCAGCATATTCAGAAGAGCAGATAAGATGACTAGTTAATGTACACATTCAAACGACGATTTGGAACCGGGCTGTCATGTTCCCTCATTCCGCGCCTCCCCCGGCAGCTTAAGTTCTCTTAAACTAAGTAACGAGGTTAATTAAAATTACGTCTCGTCTGCCCCTATGTTTAGAGAGCAGCGATAATCGAAAGAGGCTCGCTGCTTTTCCGCCCAGCGATGATGGAATTTAGAGCCGCGGTTCGTCTCTGAACCTCTGCCCCGTGTGGAACAATCCAGTTTGTTTTAGAATACCTTTGTACTGTTTCGTGGAAGCAGAATGTATCAGCTTCAGACGTAAGAGCTCGGCGTTCCCACATTTTAATCATCCTCACTTAGGCGACAATTTTATGATGGCGTGGTAGAAAAGAGCGGGGCACTTTACCTGTATGCGGACTTTTGGAAATCCGTGGCCGTAATTAATCTGTTTCTACTGCTTTCAAAATGTTGTCCTTAAAATTCTCTGTAGAGTAATGTATGCTGTACTACCTACCTTCGTTCTCAGTTCACTGCATCCGCTCGCGGACATGTAGAGTATATTATTTTCCTTCAAATAGAATAACACTTGAATCCGTTAAAAGCCTTCTTCCTATTATAACTTGCAATCTCAAAAATTATAAAGCACTCCATTTTGAATGCTGTATTAATTAGAATGCTTGGCAGAATGTTTTAAGATCATAAACCGTGACTTATTCGTAGTAGAATTCAGAAAATATAATGGAGAAAACGTGGTGGAAAGCGTTTTACCCGTTGTTCTGTACTTTGTACTAGATAGTCGGTGGTTTACAACCAAACACTAGTTTAATCAGAATTTTCTCTCTGGTCATGGGATTTTGAATCATTTGTCTTTATCGTATTGACTGTGATTGTCATAAAGGCTTGTGACTTAGTGTTTTGCAGAAGAGATAATACCACTTCTTTCTCAACCTGCAACTAAGTGTCTAAGTACCGTCATAGCAGAAGCTAACAATTTTCAGATTTCAGCTGTCAATGTTTAGTATGAAGCCATTGCATTGGCGCCAAGAAATTTCTAGGAAATTTAAATGTAGACTTATTTAACAGTAACATTCTCTCGGGAGGATCTAATGCGGCGGTCTCCAACCTTTTTTACTCATGGGCCACATTGTCAACTTTTGCAGACCAGGCGGGACAACAATCCAACAATTTCAGTTCAGATGGCCTTAATTAGCGCGAGCCCCTTCCCCGCATACCCCCCCCTTTTTTAAAAAACTAAACGCTCAGTGGTGGTGTTTTGAGATTTTCTGGTTAATGCTCAAAAGGAAGTGCATTATTAAATTTAAAAAAAATGTTTTTTTTTTTTTCTTCCCGTTTGTAAGCTTCCTGCTTGCCTTTTGTCGGACAAAATCTGTTTGCGGACCGTCCCGGATTTAACGTATCCGTCTTGTCAAACCATTTTTTTTATCCGGAAGGTTACGCCACTGCAGTTATGGTTCTAATTGGCACTAATAGTTGAATACCGTGGCTCTTAAGTACACGTGAAGTTTAGAAAATGTTTACGCGTAACGCTATACAAAGTATAGAATTTTTTCACCTTCACCGGAGCTGTTCATTATTTCATTGGTATAATTGTTTTTTTTTCCCCGTCAATTTTTGCTTAAAGGAAGATTAATGTATCATACTGCGGTAATATTGTGATTCGAACTGGCGACGAAGTTAATATATTTTTTAAAAACTTTATTAAGTAAGTTGCATTTGATTTACTTCTAAAAAAGGAAAAAAAATGTTATAGACAAACTTTAATGTGCTGAATGTTACTTTACTATGTCGTCCTTCAGTTATGTATGTTGAAAGTCCTTACTCGCTTTTAACTGTACTGACACGAATCGTTAATTTTGGCATTGTATTGCCACATCCACTGCGTGATGCTTTCCGTTTGTTTTAACCAAGTTTCCTATCATCTGAGCTCATACGACGGACATTTTGTAGCTCCACCTGGCTTGTTAGCAGGATTGCATTTAATATTTCGCCTATCAGCCATTCATATTTATTTTAAGCATTTGCGTCTTATTGTGAGCATGTTAACTGTGCACCTTAGGTGGCCTATTATTTGTTGGGTTCAATTAAGTTAATACTTATGGGTTAAGGTAAACACTCTAGTAGTGGCTAGTGCTTCAGTGGTGGCCACTTCAAGGTTAATATTTGACAAAATAGAATTCCAGGTTTCCTAATGGATTCAAAGGTGCAAAAGATAATACCTCCTGCACATTTGATGCACTTTTGAATTCATTGGGAGACCTGGAATCCCATTTTTTCAAATATAAACTTTGAAGTGGCATCTACTAAAGCACTGGCCACTATTGGTATGTTTAACTTACTGTTTCGTTTTAATTTTCAAGTTAGTTTTCAGCAAAACCCTCTAGTTGGAATGCAAACTGGCTTTGCGATTACGCGCAGTTGAGAGTTCTAAATTTTTTGTCTTGACGGCTGAAAAGGGAATGAGTGGTTATACCCAGGGCTGCGGAATCGGAGTCGTGGAGTCGGGCTGATTTCGAAGTAAAGAGGTTGGAGTCGGAAGTCGAAGGTTTAAAATGCCAAGAGTTGGAGTCTGTCATTTTTCCTCTGAGTCTCTCTCACTCTGCCACGATTGAGGAGTCGGAGTCGGACTGATTTTGGGAGAAATGAGTCGAAGTCGAAGGTCCTAAAATACCCGAAGTCGGTCGTTTTTTTTCCGACTCCGCAGCTCTGGATGTACGACTGAGTTCTCACTCCAGATTTCTCAATTCTCTACTACCACCTATTCCTAATCTTCGTGTTTCTACGCTGAACTGGATGCGCATATAAGTTATGAGGAGGCAAGCATCTGCTTTTCAAGATTTAATCCCATTGCAAATTAAATTCCGATGTTAGAATAACTTCATAACGATTGATTCTTGCTCCAGCCATTTTGTTTTTCTTAGAAATACTTTGATAACTAAAATTATTCCGCAAGATTTAGAAGCGGCTCATCATAACAAAGGAACAAAACATCCTTTCTCCCAGATGTACGGAGATATTTTGACTTTCCTTTAATTAACCTTATGCAAAATTTCTCCGTTACAGATGATATCAACTTCAACTACCGCAATAGGAAGCCTCAATTGCAGTCTCGCTGACTGGCTCGCAGAACGCGAGCAACAAAATGGCAGATTCGACCAGCCTGTGGTATCGGAGCCATAATTCCAAGGGATCCGCGAGAAGGAACGAGGAATTCAAATTTACGAGGGAAGAACGTTTTAGCTTCGGCCGTATAACGAATGCTTTTCTCTTGGCATTGAGTGATCCTTTTCTCGAACCCTCCCCCCCCCCTCCCTCCGTCGATTTAAGAGGTTCTGCTCCCGGAATCCGGACTCTCGGTTTCTTATCACGCTCCGGGGTCCATTTTGCATTGCAAATGAAGGGGCCCCAATTCTCTCTGGTTTGGCGAACTCCATTTTAATGCGTCGGATACCTCCTGATTATTTGATAGATTCGGCTGCAGTTCAGGAAGGTAAAATAAGTAAATAAATAAATGAAAGCTCGGGGCAACTTTATTTATTCTCATTCTGTTTCGTTCCTTAGTCTTGATCGGGGGATATTGAAGCGCAAATAATAGCGGCAAGTTCGCTATCTCGTTGGATGAAACGCTACCCACTTCTGTTTGAAAGCGGTGGGAATGGGTGGGTTATGTCTTTTGCTTCCGACGCATCAGTGCTCGTAAAAATCCATTTAGGGAGTATGAGACATAGATAAAAGCTTAAACACTCTTTTTCTCATATTTTGATGTTTGTAATTTTAATTTTAGACTTTTTCCTTTGGTTTGCCGCTAATGAGCAGTATTTCTATTCATGCAACAAATTATAGGAATTTTATTGATTCGACCTAAAATTGCGGATAAATTGCGGTGAATTTTAAATGATTCATTCATCTGTTAAAAGTGTTATTTTGTCACGCACCCCCCAGATGCAGTTTTTGTTTTCTTAATTTCTATTGTAAAAAAATTGAATATAGGAGAGGATCGGGAGGGATGGGACAGCTGCATTTATGCGTCGAAATAAAATACTAAAAAATGTTTCTAGCTTTATAATTAGATGGATCAGCAAATTGTCTAAACTACTGGAAAAGCTAGAAATCATTTTTTCACGTCATGTTTTGGCGTGTAAATGCAGCTGTGCCATTCATCCCGTTTCTCCCCGTCGGATGTTTTTTTTCCTAAATTATTTTTACTCTGCTTAAAATTACGCATTAAAGGCATTTGATAAATAATAAATATCGTCACGGTGAATGATTAAACCCTAATCAATGAAAAGCAGGTTTATTTTAAACAAACGAGCGATCAGCTGGCAAGATCACAACTGCCTTCTCTCAGCAAGAGATAAGCTTTTTATAGACAACTGAAGATATTCTAGAACAATGTAAATAAAGGTTATCCACAGATATTTGGGAATTTTCTAACTTTGAGAAAACATAAGAGGAATGAATCGAAAACGTGCCAGAGGCCTGAACTCATTACCTCTGGGTTTGCAGTCCGCAGTCCAGCGCTTGTGCCATCCAACCAAACGGACACTCGCTTATGGTGTGATTTATAGCAATAGTATTATTATTATTGTATCGCAAAACATAATTAGACTATGTAAGATACTAATAAAACTTTTTTTACTCTATGCAAGGCTGGTTTATATGAAATGGTTGATAAAAACACAAATTGAAAAGATATCACTGCATATAGCTGAAAGGAATCTGTGATGGAGTCAGTCAAAGCCTGTAAAGGGGGGAAAATTAGTAAAAGAGTATTATTGCAGCTTAAAAAGCGAAAACGTTTAATGAGAAATTCGTAGCTCGTTCAAAAGTTTTTACTTTCGCTCGTAACATGCTTTCACATTACGAGCTCGTCGCAAAAATCGCTATCACGAGCTCAGATTCTTTACGAAAATTCTGGTCACAAACGCCAGCCGTCACAAAATTTACGATTATGAAGTCAACCTTTCAAAGTTATTAGCTATCATTAATGCGATGTAGTATGTAACTGCCATATTGAATTTTCTTTTTATTTACTGTTTTATGAAAGTCGTCCTTTAGTTAAAACTAGGGAATCCGCCCCCGCTCGCTTCGTTCGCTATCCCCCGTTCTCCACCTGTGATGGTTCAATGCCGCCTGCGGTGGTTGACAATTGATGATTTTAATGCTTTTTCTCCTGGATACTCAGGACATCAGCAGAACGGGATATCTGGTCCCTTAAGGTTGAGAGAAGTGAGGCAGAGTTGAATGGCTTTCCCTGGATGTCCTGTATTCAACGGTACAATCTGGCCACCGATTAGATGGAAAAGCAAACATCTGGTTAACAGGCGGAAATGGACGCATTTATTAGTTTACAGGAAAGCCAGCTTTTGCAGATGTATGTTAGCCTCTAAATTAAGCAGAGACACATTCAAATGAACAGAAACCGCGCATCAAATGTTTACTTTCCCCATCATTCAGATGGACTCGTCTTCATTGTACATTTGCCAATTCTATATAATCCGTCTGCAGACTATAACATCATTGTTTGTGTAGACATTGCCAGGCCGTAGGAAATAGGGTTAAGACACATACACAGACAAACGCGCACAGATTTTGATATCCTTTTAATTAAAATAAAGCAGTGATTTTAACAAAATTATTTCCATTTCATAAAAAATTGAGCGAAAGTAATTTCTTTAGAAATGAAGGGTAGAAACAAAGTGTACAAACAGCTGATCTCTTTTCCCCCTGAAGGGAAAAAAAATCCTTCTCGTCTGTGAATGTCACTTAAACTAAGTGTGATCTTATGTCATTACCAAAATGGATTATGAGGAAGTGGAGTTAAATCACTAAAGATCGGGAGTGAATCTGAAATGATCCACCTTCTATTTATCTATTTTGTTTTCATCACCCAATATTTTTTTCCTACTCCACAAGAACGCGCATTTTTTCTATCAGATTTTTTCCTGTTTCGTTTTCTATTTCTCTATTTGGTGAAAACAGAAAGAATGAATTAATTACTTTTTAACTTCATGCTTTGAAAATGTATTTATAATGAATGAGGTTTGCTTTTTGCGTATTTTTTTCAACGCATCTTCTGTGAAGTATTCTCGTATTTTCCGTTTCTCGTGTGCTTTCAGCTGCAAGAAACCGAAGTTTTTGTCTGTATTTGTTTTGAAAAGAAATACACCTTTTCGTTGCGTTCTTGGAAAGCAGAGAAATTCGATTCAAGAAAAATAGTTTCCGCATTTTTTTCCCCTTTCTTTTTTAATTAAGTACTTATTCCGATCTTTTTAATTTTAGTAATTGACATAGCTAGTAGCATCTGACGTTTAATATTAAGAAGTTGGAAAATTTACGTAAAATTGTTTTTTCGAGTACTTCCCATAAAATATAATTTCACCAAAAAGTTTTACTTTTCAAACATCAATCAGTTGGCAATACGGCTTGCACAATTACAACCACTTAGCAGTAGTACAATAATTTTTAACGGTAAAAATAACAGTAAGCCTGCCACTATGAAACCTCGATGTGTTATAAGTCGAAGGGAAAAAGTAAATTTTGAACGAAATCTTAATTTTATGGCATAGTTAAATGTTTCTATACATAGTTTTAAATTTGATTAAGGGTTACGGATTTCGTGATGATTATGAAGCAGTGAGAGGCAAAGGATGTAAATTGACTTTTTAAAGTTTCTAGTAAAACGCGTTTAAAGTTGCGGTCCTAGGTAGTCTTCCATTGAAATTTTTTTCTAAATCATGCTTTATAGCCAGCACCTACTACTAGTTCTATCGCTTGCCCTAAAACAGGGTAGAGGATCACCTTCAATTTTTACTGCTTATCTCCAAATTTTTAATCTTGGCCCTTACGTCCCTTTGCAGTTCACTGCCTCCATTGATCTCATTTGAATATGTTTGGTACAAGAAATTATTTAATAAATTAAGGTTTAAGGAATTGTCATTAATAACTACCGTATTAAAGCGTTTAAACTGAAATAATATTTCAATAAGTATATAGAAATGAAATAACTAGTTCAAAGAACATTCAACCGAAAAAGGTGCGAAAAGATAAATAAATAAGAGGAAGCACAATTTTCACATGCGATAAAAGCAGACCATAAAATTTAGTCGCAGTTCTAGAGCTTGAACACACTATATTGCAGTGATTTAAGAAATCAGTCTAAAAACTAAAACATGTAAGTTTTGAGCGGCCAAGGCAAATGTCTCATTGGACATGTCCTTTCCTACGTAAGTGGATTTTTGCTCTTTCACGCGCCATTAGCCAGATATTGAGCCTACAGTTTTTTTTTTGAATTGCAAACTCTTGGAGTCGCGATTTCTAAGAATTTTTTTTCGAGCATGGACAGTTGAAAATGCGACTTCTAAGTCCACCAAATCATGAAACGAACAAAAAGCCACGACAAAAGTGAAATCAACTAGCAATCTTTATTGCTTTATAATAAGCAAACTTTTTTATATTTATCTATTAGGGCAAAAATTTTAACCAAAAATTGGATGCCTCCTTGAACTCGCAAAAGAATTTTTCGGAAAAGCGATCAAAAGAGGAAAAATATGTATACAGACGACGAATCGCACTATATTGGACTGCGTTCCGTCCGTTTTATGAGTCGCTGTCACACGGTATTAAATGCCGGAAAGCAAACGGTTTTATTAAGTTTCCCGACAGGCAGAAAATCTTAACTTCCACTGCCCCGGCTCCGTCCGTCCGAGCGAACTGTTTCGGAAAAAAAAAGGGATTTGTGGAGATGCCAAGAATGGAATACGGTATGTCAACAGCCGAAAAGCGAACAAGAGCAAACTCATTTGTCAGGCTGAGTTATTTCACGGAAAGTTTGTAGAACGTGTGTCGGAGAAGCGGGGAGCACGCGTTTCGTACTCTTAAATGTGTTGAAGGCTGTTCTTTTGGAGTTTGGACAAAAAGTTTGGCAAATAAATTTGATTTTTGCCCTTTTCCCCTCCAGATTACAGTTTTCAAAATGACACCTGTTTAATCTTTTTTGTTATTATATAAACGCTTTCGTGATAAAGTTCCGAACGTAATCAAGCGTGGAAGACTTCTTGAGAAATGACTATTGCAAACTTCTCACTCCAAGAAGTTGAATTAAATTTGTAGAAGCTTTTGATTCGTTTTTCTAAGTTTTGGGAGATGTGGCGTTCCTTCCTTTAAATTTTTCTAAATAGCTGTAACGGGTGCTTATTAAGTCTTGCACTAATTTAGAAAAAAAAAAAAAAACTAGTTTAGAATTAAGCATAATTTATTTTTTATATTGATTCTTGTCTCCAAAAAAGATTTTTTCATATCGTTAATGCATTTCTACTTGGAGCCAGAACTCACCTTCTGTGGGGTGAGGATTTGGTCGTAAGACTTTTTATGGGTATAATCTGTTGTGTAGAATTCGCATCTGGTTTAAAAAAACAAAAAAGTTCGTTGGGGTTGACCCGGAAAATCTTTTTTGCGGCTCCCCTGGGAGTTTTTCCTTGCCATTTTCAGTTTCCGATGTTTTTGCCTAATATTTTACTAATGGGGGAAAAACTTGTTGAGGTAAGGATCAAAATACAAAAATAATTATGTAGAAATTTTCATTCATTTTTTTAAAATAGAATTTTTAAATTAATGCTGAACTTTTTAGGATCCATCTGGGCATTCAGATTCCTCTCTAGCAGTGCTTAAAATATCCCCAGAGAACTGACCGACCTTCGAGAAAAATGCGAGAGAAAAGTATGACGTCAAATCCGGTGCATTAAAAAAGAAAAAAAAAAAATCTTTTGGAAATGAACATCGGTATTTGCATAGATTTGCATGGGAAGATGTTCAAAAAAATCTATTGCTCATATCAAGGCATTCGTATTGCATGTACGGATTCGTGGAATGACTGATAGCGCTGGGTTTTTTCTTACATCGCATTTTTCTCGAAAAACATGAGAATGAAGCGAAAAAGAGGGTGCTTGAAACGAGCTCGAGCACTGAGACCACTGGTGTGTTGTTACTATCCGCGCTAGGACCACTAGTAGAGCCGAATAACAGAAACGAATTCCAGCAGTGGTCTAACCAACCGATATATTAGGCAGTTCCCAAGGATCCACGCAGTGGTATCCTAAATGTTCAAATCTTTGCACAGAATAATAGTCACATTCATACAGTACATGAATTGATCTTTTGTCTACCATATGGCATCCTCCACACGATGAATCATCAGTAAGAATCACCAGATAAAGAGGCTCATTTAGAGAGCAATATCCAGTTAGTAACCCATCGGACTTTTTAATCTTCGATGCTCAGACTAAGCAGCTCCTTGGATCTAAACCAGGGAGGCCGCTGGTTGAGAACTTTAGCCTGTTTCTCTCTGGCAGTCAGACTGAAGACACCTGCCAAACCATGGGTTGTAGATATACTGTTCTTTGGGAATTTTCTATGTACATGTGTATGTGAACGTGTGTATTAAACTACAAATTAACGCGAATTTTAATTTTATCCATCTTAAATGTTTTAGTAAGTACTCAATTGGTGCACCAATATATTCTTTTTCAAATTTTAATCATTCTAAAGTTTGGAGAGAAAGGCGTGGAAAAAGTAAAGTCCTTAGCTCACTCAGAATATTAAATCCTCAAAGGCCACTTGGTGTCCTTTTTTATCGGTGCTTCGCATGCAAATTTCAATTAAGTGATGAAATCCCTTAAAAACTTCGTTCGAGGCACACATATTGAAAAAGTGCTCTAGATTAATATGTTTGAGAATCAATTTCCGATTTCCTTTAAGCGATGAATTATTAATTATGCACTTTCTGAGGTACGCCAAGTGGAAGGAAGTATTTTTTACCATTTCCTTTATGAATTTTTGAGGAACCCATTATTGCGAAATCGAGTTCTTTATTTTCTTCTGTCTGTTTTTACTTCCCTGTACAAAGTAAATGAAGTTTTATACTCATGAAATATTTTTCATTTAAATTTCAATCTAAATTTTGATTTTAATCCGTCCTGACTGAATTTTAACTAGTTTTTCGGCACGTCCGTATGGCCATTGGGCTGCCAAAATATCATTTTTTTTTCTACACCCTTGCACCAACAGATTGACGTAGTGGTTAGGCGTCGGCCTCTTACACCCAAAGGAATATGACGAGAGACTTCGACAACTTTTCGAATCGGCGTCTAAGAGTAGCTTCCAAACAGTCGTGTAATTCGATTACACGAGTCGCTGTCTTGAGTGTTCCCATCTTATTTAGAAAAATGAGAAATTATAAAAATGTTAATAAAATCTTTCCCTCATAGTTCAGCATTGGATTTTCTTTTGAGATCGAAGCGTGTTAGTTCCAAAAGTAGGGATCTTCAATTCCAATTTTTGCGCGAATGCGGTTTTGTATTCCCCACAGTTTTATTAGTGCATTAATTAGGTAAACCACCTGAAACAGTCCGAGAGTTTCAAAAATGTTTCCTAAATGGATTAAACAAAGCAGGAAAAGAGTTTGTAACTCACACATATCTTTTTATAACCACTGATACACTGTAAAAAAAACTGTAAATTTTGAAGAAATTATTCGTATTTTTTACAGAAAAAAACTGTTCGTAATAAAATACAGGATTTCTCTGTTTTTTTGAATCTGTAACCGGTTATAAGCGTTAACTGTTACCATCGCCTCACCGCGTACTTTGTTTTTCTTCGAAATTTCGCCCGCCTGTTTGGATTTTGGTTCTCGTGCTCGAGTTTTTTGATCTTATATTTATTTAAAGTGAGTAAGTCTTAAATCGTTTGCAACTTCCATTTCATTGCATCCTAATCAATATTTTATTATTATTGTTTTTTGTCATCTGTTACAGAGGCATATTCGGAAATTTACCTTTGTATACATGTATTTCGTAGTAGTATAGTAAATATTGAAATATATTTATAAAAGTATAGTTTCATTTTTTAATCTTCATAAAATAATAAATCAGCTTGAATAAATAATAAAAATACGGAAGATTTCTGTAAAATAAACGGGAAAAAACTGGCGTCCTGGCTGACAGTTTTTTTCCGTAAATTTTACAGATTTTTTTTACAGTGTATGTGATTTTTTCCTAAAATTCTTTTTGTCGAAGATTCCTTCTTTTGTAGTTATACGCTTTTAAATTAACTAAGGTAACTGAAGTGATGAAAAGTAAAGTCACTTGGTTCAAATTAGTCCTGTACGGCTAATGTTAAAACTCTCGTGTTTTTTTTTCTTTTTTTTTTTGTCTCCAAAGCATTCCATACTGTTTTCAGCTAGACGTTTGACGTTTTGAAGTTAAAGTGTTTATTATGTACGAAAGAACAGTTCTCTTTGCAGCCGATATAACGAAATAAATTTTGATAGGCAGAGAAAGAGAGCATTGTCTTTAAAAAGCTCGATGAATATTTATCAGGTTCGATTGTCATTTTTTCCTGCTTCCCCGGCACAGCGCGTCGAAATTCAATTAAGTGATGCGTCCCCATCTTCTTCGTGGAGTGTTTGCCACTCTTATGGAAAAAAGCTCTCCGGTTTGCTCTGTAGGAAAGGATTTCGGGATGATATGAAATATTAATTAAGTACCCGAAGACGCGCGGCTTCAAAGGGAATCGAACTTTCAGATTCATCCTTAGATTTATTAAAGTTCCATCTTGCTTGAGATTTTTTTTTTCTATTGATCTTCTTTCAAACCATATGTTGGGATGGGGGTGGGGGGGGGGGGGAGGGAATTCATACGTTCGTGAGAATGAAAATAGATACCTGATGAATTTTTTATTCTGACCTTTATTAATTACGAGTGGTACCCGCACGGCTTTGCCCGTAGTAGAAAATCAAAAGGCCATTTGGTTATTATGTATATTTAAAAATAATGGATGATGAATTTCTAGCCAATTGGCTATGTTCATTTGCTTGCCCATGTTACGGTTCCACGTTATGATAATTTGGTAGTTTACTTTATCACGTTGTGATAATTTGCTCGGTAAAGTTTTACTGAAATTGGAATAGAAAAAAAACCAAATCTAATTTTTGAAAAATCGCTTCGAGGTGCACACCCCCAGGCTACATACTAACTTTGTGACAAATTTCATGAAAATCAGCCGAACGGTCTAGGCGCTAATGCGCGTCACAGAGATCCAGACAAAGAGACTTTCAGCTTTATTATTAGTAAAGATTTCTTTTTCAAAGTTGAATCATGTATGATCATCAAAGTTGAATCAAAGTATGACGATACATATACGGCAACCTATATTTTTGTTTAATACATGCATCTGATATTTGCGGAGAAACATTATTTTATGTAAGAACCAGCAGTCTGAGCTGCGGTTGTGGAGGTTATATTGCTCGGGGCAGGTAAACGGCAGTATCTGCAGAAGTACTCATGCTGAAGTAAGGAGGGTGCACCTTTCTCGTGCGTTGAAAATTATGTACTTAATATTTTTTATGTCTTTGTATTAACTTTTAAGCACGTGGATCTTCAGTATTTATTCGATTTCAGACAAAAATAATACATACGAGCAATCTTTAGATGCGCACAATATGGGGGTAGAGTGCAATATCAAGAAAAATACGCAATGTGGGTGAAGCAAGTTTCTTTTCAGTCAGAAAAAGAAGGATGAAGAGATGAAAATGGTTAACGTATTTGTGTGAATGCGCTCAGCTTTTTTAAATGATCAAAGAGTACTCTGGTTATCGAACAAAGAATATCATTTGTGTGAAGTGCAAATAATTGATTTAAGGAATTCAAATAGTGGTTTTCTAGTATTATTTCTGCCCATATATGAGTCATCTGGGGTAAACAAACCTTTTCCTGATTTTTGAAGGGATCAGAGGGGGGAACTATAGCTAAAATAATTGATTTGAAATTTTAAACTCAAATGATAGCCCCAGATTCCCGGGTTTCAATTTACGCTCAATATTAAAATTCTGGTGCTTCAGGATGTTTTATAGCAGAAGCCTAACTCGATCATAAATTATAATATTTTTGCACACCTGTGGCTTTCAATATTAATTTAAAATAGAATGTTACGTACATTTTTTTTAAAAATCGGTGTCATCTTCTTCAGCGGTTGAGCTTTACCTGCGATCATTTCTTTGTGGCAGTAAATTATAGAATTATAGATTCAAAAAAAAAAAAAAAAAGATTTGAAGTATTTTAACTATTATTTAGAAAAATAATGATAGTAAAACGATCAGGAGTGTGTAAATTATAAAATATTTATTGTCAAAGATTTTGAAAAAACAGAACTGGCCGAAAGTTTTGTTTGGCTACAAAAACCTTGTTGTTATTATTTGACAATTTGTCAACCTCTGCATAGTTATCTTTTATTTCTTACACGTTTTATTTCTGTTTGTTTTCTTGTTAATTTTATCATTTGAAAAACGTATTGAATGTTGTTTTTCATGTATATTATTTTTTTTTTCAATTCAAATAATAAATAAATAAATAAACTTCAATCAGTTCTCAATAGCTCGGGAGTCCCAAGGGGCCGGGCAAAAACCTTCGTATAATGGGATGTTCCTACAGCCTTCCAAGGAGTTTGGGACCCTATGAAAACTTTGAGATAAAGGAATATTCGATTCACAAAGCTTCCAGCTATCGCGAGTTGACTAAAACTAAGTAAAAAAATCATGAAAAAATAAAATAAACGAATAACAAAATTAATTTATAAACTGGTAAATAAGTTTTAAAAAAATGAAACAAACAAAGAAAAATCTCCTTCCACTGAACAGTTTTCAATGCATTTGCGCAAATTGTTTCGACGAAATTCCTTCCGTACAATTCATTTCAAATTTCAGTACCTCGGATTAAATTCTTTCGGACAGTTACCTGGCCCGGAAAGCTCTTTTAATGAGTGGGGCGGGAAGATGTTTCTGCTGCGATGATCGCGCCCCGATAGCGGTCGAGCGAAGCAGTTCGGAATGATCCTGATAGCTACGAAGGGGACGAAAGGTCTTCTCTTTCCGCACACGGCTTCATTTTTTGCTCTAATGAGCAGTTTGGAAAAGATACCCGAGCGTGAGTCCAAACTTCTTCCTCAAAGGAGAAAAATCTTTGAGAGAGGAAAAAGTGTAGGTGAGCTTTAAGGCTATCTGTTAGACCTGGTTTAAAATGGTGGTTGTTAAGTGTTTCCTTTTTTTCCCCCGATTTGTTCCAGCAAAATTACTTTAATTCTATAGTATTATGTTGTTTGTAAACTTTCAAGACAGTCCTCAAGGAACTCAAGTCCGCAAGGTAGAGTACTAAATGCAGCAAAAAAAAAAAAAAAAAAAAAAAAAAACTTTAGTTACACACAGTGGTAGGTGCAGAGTGGTTCCCGAGATTATGCTCCATATACAGAACACGAATATACAAAATCCACTCTCTTTTTTTTAATATTATTATAGAAGCACGTATTAAATTTGTATATGGATGAATAAACATTTGAGAAAAATAACAGAAACTTGTGAAAAGTTATCAGAAAGCTTAAGTTAAAGAAAAAGAAAATGTCGCCTTAAGCGGTATTACTTTATGGATGAAGGGCTTTTCACAAATGATGTCACGCTTTGAGGGGAGAAAGGGGTCCGTGAAAGTGTAGCAAACTGGAGGGAGGGGGGGGGGGGACAAAAAGAGTGTGACATCACGCATTTTTTAAATGTAAGAATACGTCTATGAAAAGTAGCGTTACCCGGGGGGGGGGGGGGGGGTAAGGGAAGTTCAACTGGACAAACTGAAGAGGTCAAATAAAAAGTGACTTCATTTGTGGACAGCCGTAAAGATTTTTTTTCTTTTTCTTTCTTTAGCATGAGAACAGATAAAAATCTTCGAGGAACAATCAAACTTTTCCGCTGACCAGTGGATAAGAATCCCTGATGTGAAAGATGGTACGCTTTTTTACCTCTTCAAGAACTGCAGTCCAAAATGCCTTTTACTAGCCCCATTTAAGTCGTCGCCTCCATTTTAATTAAAGCTTATTGAGATACATGAATAAAACTTGGATATTTTTCACTCTCTTCTTTATCTATACTCTGCCTCGTTCTAATAGTGGAATCGAATGTAGACTGCCGGATTCCAAATGCCATTTACCAGCTTCCTGAATTCCCGGACCCCGTGAAGAGCATTACCGAGTGTCCATCTGAGGCCGCATTTCCGACGGGAATGAGACATCAAAGGAAATGAAGCATCTCTCTATGTCAGTTGAGAGGAATAGTTGTAGTTTGCCTTGTTTGAGTTCCGAGGAATGAATGCGTCTAAAGCCTTAGATGCAGTAAAGCCTGTTTAAGGCCACTATGCATTTTGATGAAACGTTTCTGCTTTAAAGGATGATCTGTCACGAAGTACGAATTTATAAATGATTCAGGCTTTAAAAACAGCAAAAAAGATCCTGAAATAGGACGGTAAGACCAGTATTTCTTTTACCGTAAAATCATAATTTTCTGTTTAAAAAAAAAAAAAAAAAACCGCTGTGGAAAGAACTAGGTACTAACAGCAGAATTCGAACCTGCCTTCTCTTTGTTCGTAGAAGGACGCGCTACTCCCGATACTGAATGGAACTCTAGGGGAGAACGTCAAGGCCGAAATTTTTGCATCGTTTATTTCAAAAGATATTTCAGTGTTACCAGTGGTGTACATAACATGGGTGGTACCCGGGGCGGTAATTTGTGGGTCCCCCCCCCACCCCTCTACAAATGCAAAAAAAAAAAAAAAAGTTTTAATATTCTTTGTAAACTTAAAAACGTGAAATTCGTACAATTTTCAGAAACAGCTACATTTTTGTTTTCCTAAATTTTAAATGGGTTAGCAGGGGTGCCCACAGGGGGGGATTATGGCGCAAGTTGCGCCATCAAAATTTTTGGGGGGGATTTTTTTTTTCCAGAACTTTTTTTCTTCTTTAGAACATGAAAGTTTTGAATTTTGGAAAGGAAAAGTATTTAAACTCATTCAACAAGAAATAGATGCATTAATAATACCTTTTTCACGTACTCTTCAGGGCCGTCGCCAAGAGGGGGGTTGCAACAACCCCCAGTTTTTCAGAAGTGGGGCCGCCAATTTCATTTTACCGATGAAAACGAACGAGAGAAAGAGAAACTCTTCGTGGTTTTAAAAAATGAAAATAGTAATTATAGATGAACAATTGAAATAATAGTGACAAAAAGTATTTTTTCTGTAAAATTTGAAAAGAAAATGTAATATTTTAAAATACAATTTAGGGACATCCATGATTCTCCTTTATTAAGAGTATCTAAGTTAAGGTCCGCAGCTAATGTACACTTCAAACATTTTTATTATCGCAAAAAAAAAAAAAAAAAAAAAAAAAAAAAAATATTCAGTACCGTACACGCTTCACTAGGCCGCAGAGTGGGTATGCCTGCCTAGTCGGAAACTATGGGCTCGGCTCAAATTAAAGTATTGTGCATAGAGTAAAATTAGCATAATGGGAGGGAGGAAAGGCGACAAAACTAAGATGGTGCACGCCTTGTCTCTCGGCGGCCCTGGTTATACAAAACTATGCTTCATGATTCTTCAGTTAAAAAATAAAAAAAAAATAGGACAGCTTTATTAGAACAACCCATAGGATAGGGTTCACCAAAACATTACCATATGTATTTTTTTTTTTTTTTTTTTGATGAAAAATTATGTCCTGAAAATCATTGCTAGTGGAGAAAAACGTATGGGTCTCCGAAATAAATTTGAAATAGAGAGAAAAAAAAAAAACAGTTAAATGTAAAGAGAGATTCAAAGTATTGTAATGAATACTCACACCAAAAGTTCTAAATTTTTGAATGTAAAAATCGTAAGTAAATCACAGCTTGATCAAGAGATGCAGACGTAATATTTAAAATAAAATGAAGTGGAATAGAGACCTAAGGTATCGCAGAAAATTACCACATCTGTTCAAAATTTTAAAAGTCCTTTTTCCAAGGCCGTAAACGCTTGTATTGCAAGAACGCTAAAATATTAGGGGGGAAATAGAAAGTTTTATTATGGAAAATCCAAGCAAATAATCGTGTTTGGCAAAGGAAAATTGGAAGAAAATATTACCTCAATATGTTTATCAGTAATTAAAATTGACAATGAAGATAGGGGGGACGTAGCCAAACTGAAAGGAAGAGTGGGGAACTCCAGACCCTTCTTTTTACGTCCCCCAAACCCTTCCTTTTTGAAAAAATCCCGGAAAAATGTTCTCAAACCCCATCCTTTAGCCTAACGTCCTTAAAGTTGGCCTACACCTGAGTATTTAGGACTGCAATTTCGAAAAACTATGAGAGTGCTCCCAATGTAATCTCCGAGAAACGCCCTCTCAATTAAGCATTTATCCTCATTCAAGGTCGAATAAATTTCGTCTTTTGGACTTTAATTTTAAAAAAAAACGCCCTAAGTTGTCTTGAAACTGTGGTCCTCCAAATATTACCGAAGATCCTCAAAAATTTCATTGTTAAGGCTTCAATTTAGAAAACTTTTCGGGGGAGAGATCTCCAAAACCTTCTACCCCTCTAACAGTATATTAATTGCTTTAATTGAAATTCAATTTTGAAAATTTGCCAGGGGAGGACTCCGAATCTCTCCACCCATTAACATTAACAAAAATCTGCTAAAACTGTGGTTTCTACGGATCGAATTTTTCCCCAGAGAATGCTTCTCTCTCTCTCGCCAACATCATCGAAAAATGTCTTAAATCTCGCTTTTAGTGCTTCAACTACGAAACATTTCTGGTCGCGAGTCCCTTCAAAACTCCCCCCCCTCCCTCCTTTCATCGAAGGCTGGCTTAAATTACGTTTTCGGAGCTTTGATTTCAAGAAACTGGCGGTGCACTAAATTTTAACAAAAAGTCTAAAGTCGCTTTTTTAAGACTTCAAAATTACAAAAAATTTCGTAGGGGGGGGGGGGCACATCTCTTCCTATTAATGTCACCATAGATCGTCCGAAACTGCATTTTTCGAACTACAATTTTTAGATTTTTCCCGGGGGAGAGCTCCCAGACCTCCCTTTAAGTGTTACAATCAGAAATAATTCACAATTGGAAATGCGTGCTTGAAGTTTGCATTTTGAAAAAGTATAGAACTATGACCCCTACTCTCTTCCTCCCTTAACATCACCCACCATACATCGTCTAAAACTGTGTTTTTCAAATAAGTCTTGAAATTTCCCGAGGGAGAGCCCCCGGACCCCCTCTTCTGTACACATAATTAAATATAACGTACGATTGTGTTGGGAACTTAAATTTGGAAAAATTATCGGCAGAGGCTATCCTGGAACTCCTCTCCCATTCCTCCCAAACTTAAAATATATTTTAAAACTGCGTTTTTATGTCTTCTCATTACGAAATGATGCAAGAAGGTAGCCATCCGACACCCCCTAATTCAGACTGAATGTTATCCTTACGATTATTCATATTTCTAGTACTTAGGTCTAGCAATATGACTATCCCTGCTAAACCACAGAAGCCAAATCTTCTCTCTCTCTCTCTGCATATTCGAACATGCATTTGAAAAAATTAAGGGTGGACAGCTGAAGAGCTAGAAGAGCACCCCTCCTCTTCTAACTTCTTAATGTATAATAACAGAATATTTTGGTTTCTAAGCATTATTTTCAAAAGTATTTTGGGGCCAGCGGATGAAACCTGACATTTCTCCGTACATCATCAAAAATAGACAAAATGCGTTTTTAGTTTCCTGATTTTCAAAATTTACTTGGAAATTAAAATTTTGAAGCATTTTCGAGGGAGATTCCTAAATCCACCCCCTCACCTAATGTCTCGATAGCCCGAAAATTGAGTCTTTAAAACTTCATTTTAATAAATTTCTGGGGAGTTATTAGGGCCCAATTTCCCAATAGGCAAAGTAGGCAGCTGCCTAGGGCGGCAAAATTTTTAGAGGCGGCAAATTTTGCTTTAACGACACATTTTTTAAATAAATTTGTTGTTCTTGAAAGTAAAATATTAGCATTCTTTCATTTTCCACAGAGACAATTTTTTCTTGTAATTTAATAATGATTACTTTCACACATCTTATGAGAGTCAAATGTTTTTCAATCATGGTATTTGCAGAATCGTCATCAAAATTTGCCGAATAAAAACTTTTTTGGGAGGTCACTGTGATCGGTGATTTCATCGGGGCGCCTCAGAATATGAAACGCCATCATGTTTCATAAGTTTGACAGTTTGAATCTGGAGAACACTTTTTACGGTTTTTTGAGTCAAGGATATTTTGCTTCTTTTAGGGAGGGAGGGGGTGGCAGATTTCAAAATGGCCTAGAGGCAGCATGGAGCTAAATTCGGCCCTGGGGAGTTTGTTCAAAAATTTCGGATGACCCCTCCCAAAACAATCGGCTGGATCCACCACTGCACAAAAGTCGGCTACAATTGCGATTTTAAAACTTCAATTTCAGAAAATTGCTTGTCCCCCAACAACGTTTTTAAGACTTTAATTTTGAAAATTTTCCAGGGGCGAGCACTAGGATCCCTTCTTTCCTCAACATTACCACAGATAGTCTGAAACTGCGTTTTTAGAACTACAATTTTGAAAACAAAGGAAAGCCCTCCTTAACACAACGGTAAACTATTTACAATTGCGCTTTTGAAGTTTCAATATTGAAAAATTACCGGGAAGAAGGGCCACCAAACCTTTTATTACCCTAACATCACCAGAGATTGTGTAAAACTGTGGTTTTAAAATTACAATTTCGAAAATTTTTCGGGGAGAAACTCCCCGGACACCCTATCTATGTGACAATAAATTTCTGTTTCATGGTTCATATTGTATACATCTAGTAATGACTCCATCCAAAGCCAGAAAGTTGCTCCAAAGCCCATGTAATTATTCATACGTTTGAAAAATAAAATAAAAATAAGGTGTAGCAAAATTCAAGGGTACCCAAAACTTGTTTACTCAAGGTCCACGTTTTAAAATCAGGGAAGGCAAGGCGGGTCAACAATCCAACAACATTTCAGTTCAAATGGTATTTGTTAGCGCTACTCCCCCCCCCGTGAATTTGACTCGAAATTACACACTCTAAAACCTGTTATGTCTAACCCAATTCGAAAGCGAGAAAATTTTTGGGGGGGATTTTGCGCCATTGAGCTTGGGGGGGATGGGCACCCCTGCTGGGTTAGTGTACGAAAGACAAAAACTATGAATGCTTTTTATATAACTTGCCCTTGATGCATACGTGCTGGCTGTTGAGAGGTCAAAAAAGTGAGGGGTTGTATGAAATTTGTGGTATCTTAATTATTTCAAACGTTTTTTTAAACACAAGGAAAAATGATGGAAGTTCAGATTTTTTGGTATGAGAAAAAGTCACTACTATGTCTAAGTATTGACAATATGAACCTAATTTTGAGTGCAGTATTCACTCTATGATGTAATGGGAATGGATGTGATGGGCAAGAGAGGGGTTCGGGGTTTAGTACTAATCGAAAACGACTTCCTTTTCAATTTTATTTGATGCAAGTACTTTTATGCGATTAATTTCTTTCTGACTATGAATGCACGATAATGAGATCTCACCTCATATGAGAAAACCTGTATCGGGTATTGGAAAATCAGTTCCCTAAAGACCCGATTCGAAAATTATTTTTTAATACATACGCTGTAATTTTTTCTTAAAATTCAATCTATGTATTGAAGGTAGTATATTTCTACAGTGTTTGAAATTGATTTAGAATGATAAATTATTTATGAAAGCGTCATAAAAGCAATTTTGAGAAACGTATCCCTTTTTTTTTCCCGACATTTATGTCGATACATCAATCGTTAATAAGGGGTCGAGGAATGCTTGTTACAAGTCAGGTTTACAAACGCTTAGTGCAATCGTTTTGATGCGCCGGATGATTGAGCGGAATTGGATTGCCCAGTCCAAATCTCCCCGGAGAGTCTCTTTGTCATTTATTTCGTCTTGCGCCAGCAGTTTATTTCGATTGTCGCTTCTCTTCTTCCACTCTTGGCGGGGCGCTATGTTAGCACAGAGTTCCTCGTTTGCGGGGAATTTTCTTTATCCTCTTTCTTTCGTCGTCAGGACACTCTCTCTCTCTCTTTCTTTATAGACTTTTACCCAGAAGCGTCCGACTTGTGTTTGTGTGTGTGAAGGATCGATTTCTAACTTTTCTAACGATGCGGTGAGCTACGAAATTGAAAGCCAGATTTAGCTCAGATATTGTCCAGCCCTACCAACTTTCGAGTATTTGTAACTCTTCTTTTCGAAAGCATTGTAGCTAAATTTATTTATTTATTTCTTTATTTTTTTTAAAAGTTCCTTGGGAAGAGGAAGTCGATTTGTATTCAAAGAAAATTTCTCACTCGAATTTCAACTTGAAGTTCCATTTTAATAATACATAATTTGATGTTGGCTAGTTTTATCATGCACGTCAGTGTTAGTCCAGTCAGTAAATACATTGCGCCTTACAAAAAAATGGGTTGAAGATTTTTTTTTTAATTGTACATATCGGTGCCAACATAGAAAAATCAAGTTAACCAACACGAAAAACCCCGGAAGAAGTCTTGGGAAACCAATTTTTTTTCTTTTTAAAGAAATATCTCCGCAAAGCGAAAAATTTTAAATATAAAGTTTAAAAAACATTCAACTTTCTACAACTTTCATAATTACAACTGTTTTGTAGCATAAATAGCAATCGCTATACAACTTCTTAGTCGACATTTAAATAAGCTTAATGTCAGGGGTTAAGTAGGAAGATAAACCTCAAGTAATACTTTTTTGTTATTTTTCTTTTAAAAATTTTAGGCAAACCGAAAACTTAAGCGAAAAAAATATGAACTACTGAGTCAGCTACATCATTCTTGATTCATACCTAATATGAGTTAGTTTTATATCCGTAAATTTCGTTCATTGTTCTCAAAATAGGAGATCTTCTTAAAAACTAGAAGTTTGTTTAACTTTCCATCTAGCCTTCGCAGGAAACGTATTTGGCTGGGAATGTCTCAGAAACTACCTCTTTCGTGTTGACTTAGAATTAGGCCATTAGTTGCCATAACTTCAGCATGCACCCGCCCTTTCCTCCAAATGTCCAATCTTAGTGTCCTTTCAGATGGAACCTCGCCATTTGAAGCTGATGCTGACGGCTTAAGTGGAGATAAATTCTGCGGCCAAAGGATATCTTGTCCTTATAGAAAAGAGTACATTCTAGAAGTTCTCTTTTAAATTTCCTCTGACAGTCAAAATCATTTACATAATCTTGGATCTTAGAGGCAAACTTCGAGGATCATTACAGGTCAAAATGCGTGTTGACTTCCTTTGCAGTTTCTGTTTCATTCGAAAGAATATTTTCGGGTGTAAATAGAGAGTTGGAAATGTTTTTGTTCATTGGAGGAGGCAGATGAGATGCGGTTTTTAAATTTGTCATAACGTTCGGAAATTTCCGTTGTTGCTGAGAATTGTAAACGACGAAATATATATTTTTAAAAATGTTACTCAATTGAAAATTCAAAGAACAAATCTAGTTAGAGTAAATTGCAGGGAAATTTGGAAAACCTAGCGGTTGAAGTCTAAGTAGCAGCTGGAAGTTGAAAAATAAAAAAATATTCCTTAGCTACATATGAGACGCTTTTTTTAAGATCGGGAATTATGTTCTGAATTTTAGGTGATCTTTTGATTAAGTCAAGTAAAGTGTTAAGTTAAAAAAAAATGTTTTAGTTAAATGTGAATGTGATCCTTGAACTATTTACGTTAGTTTTTTCAATGTGTACCAAACCATGCACGTTGAATAACTACTTTTTTGTTTTCATTATGTTTTAAGTTTATCACGTAATCTTTTCAATTTTAATCTTCGAAAATAAATTCGGATTGCATCAACCGAAAGCTGGGATAAGCTGTGCTCGACTTAGTGGAGTGTACGGATACACATTTATGTATTTAAAATGCGCCAACAATATTGCTATAATTATTATTATTATTTGATGGTTGATAGATAATTAAGTTAAAAAAACACTTAAAAAGTAAAAATTGCGTGAGTCAGATTTATTTTAAGGACTAAGTTGTGAAGTAAATCAAATCAGCGAAATAATAAAATATTATTAAAGGAAAAGTCTTTTAACGACTCCACTTTCAATATCACTACAATTACAACAATTTATTTTTCCGCTGGTGTTTGTTTGAGAGTTTTTATCTTTTTTATGTTTTTCATTTTGAGGTAAATACAAAATGGTTTTTATCTCAAAGCAAGAAAACGTCACGGCAATAATTACTTGCCTCGCATTCCTTCATCATGTATATTTTTTCTTTCTTTCTTCTTTTCTTTCTTTTTCGTTTTTGCAGTTGATTAGAGGAGCCGACCCGAAATGAGTGGCAGCACTCTTTATCTTGTGCGCTTGTTTTGGCGATGAGACACAACTTACGAGCATTTTTAAGTTTGATCCGAAAAATGCATAATAAGTGCATGCATAAGCCGAAGCCAGTTTTAGCATAAAAATTATTAAGATTTCTGTTTAAAAAAAAAAGGAAATAGCCGCGAGACTTTTGGAGAATCCGAAAAGTGCCTGGTAGCCCTGTTATTCTTCTCCTATTATTCTTTTAATTTTTTAAACCTCCTTTCTGCTAAAATTGCAACTTTCATCGCTTTCATTCTGTATTCTTTCATCGGTTCTTTTTTTCTCCTTTTTTTTTTCACCTCGTAAAAAGCCAGAAAGAGAGAGAGAAAAAAAAAGGTTGGACGTATTTTATATATTTTTTTCATTCGCCCCTTTTTTTCTTTTAGTGGCGTGAGTGGAACTTTTTAATATATTTTTGATGAGATTTTTCTCGACTCGGCCATTTTTATTTCCCATTTTCTTCTCTCTTTGACGGAGACTTTTCTTATTTTAATTTTTTTTTTCTTAGCGGTTAAATTTTTTTTGCTGTCAAGCGTAATTTTTTTTCTCTTCATCGGTAGCGGGAAGTATCACACTGTTAATGTAAAAATGAGAAGATGTGGTTGCAATTTGAAGTAAATGCCAGTCAGCACATTTTTCATTTCGTTTTCCATTTTTTTCCCCTCGGTTAATTTTGCATTTCAGTTCTGTATCTATTTTGAGACATTTTTAAGTATGTAGTGTTTGAGGAATACTGGCATTCAGGGTAACTTTGAGCTACATTTTTGTTTTTTTAATGAACTGTCCCGCTCGTATTATAATAGCTCTATTGTATTTATTGGTATAAAACAGAAGATAAACTCCTAAAGTGCACTAGAACCTCTTTTGTCGGGACTAACTGGGACCAAAAGCAATCCGGTTAATACGGATAATAATAATAATAAAAAATCTTAAAGAAGCAGATTTGTTTTTTATTACAGTCGAACTCGTTTATAACGAGCCCTGTTTTAACGAGAACTTAGGATTTAGCGAAGAAATCAAAAATATTTGGTTGGTACAATATTAAGTCTGTGGGCACATAACTCATTTTTAACGTGCAAACCCCGCTTAAAGCGAGCAATATTTTTGTAATTCATAAAATTTCTGTGGATTTCCACCTCAAAAAAGGTCATTTTATTAAAAAAAAAAAAAAAAAAAAAACATTAACCTTTAGAGTTGAACCGAAAGTTAGAGATAAGACATAATTCCTAAGAACAAGTGATTACGCAGCCCCCCCCCCTTTTTATTTTGAAAGTCGTGGAGTAGAGGAGCATTTAAAAATTATATATTTGTTCAAGTGAATGTTATCATTTTCGATATACTTCCGAGGAAATTGTAGCTTAAAGTCAAGCTAATGCAGAAATAAGAATAATGAAAGCGACCACGATAACAGCAAATGTGAAGATTTTTAAGTTTAACAGCTCGCGACACCCTTGGCTTCTTAAAGTGCAGAATAACTTCAAACTATTTTGAAGCTACGGTTGCAAATGACCATGTTTTTTAGGCCACACGTTCCTCGAAAACAATAACAAGAAAGAGACAATATGACAGCTCAAAGTTCAAAGCAAATAGCAAACTTCTTTTATACTGTATAGAAATATAAAAATAACAAAACAAGCATGTATACATTTGTATGATTTTGTTTTCACGAACCCGTTTTTTACGAGCACTCTGTTATAACGAGCAAATACCGCGGTACCTTCGCACCTGCCTTTAATGTAGCTTTGAGTCTTGTTAGAAATAAAATGTAAAACATATTTTTTTTCAAAATAAAGTATTGTCCGTTTTTCACAAGAAGGCACTTGACTCCTCCCTCGTTACATGGTATCCGATGATTCTATTTCGCTGTTTTCGGCAGAAAGTATATTCGGATCATAGCATTTTGTTGTAAAAGCAGCGGATTTAAAACGTAAGAATAACTAAAATGACAGCAGACAAGTGAAGCAAGTGATATAAAGGACACTAAGAATTTTTTGCACATTAAAATATACGCCCAAGTTAAGGCTGTCTGGTTGTCTCCTTTAGAAGCGCGTGGATTGCGTACCGATCACCCCCGCGTAACATGGAACTCTGCGTTTCGAGGGGGCTTTGCGAAGTGCCTTCTCGTGAAAAACGGACAATTATGCAACTGCTTGAATAAGTTTTCTGTTTTCATCTTTTTTCTTTTCTTTTTTGTGGCAAATAGCGGTTATTAATAATAATTTTGCGGTTAACTTCAAGTCTTTTTTCAAATCAGGATATTTTCTCCGAAAGATCCCTTAATCCATCTCTAAGTAAGCGTTTCATACTACTTGGTCAAATATTGATGACACATACTACTCACTTTCTTTGTGTTTAGTTTTTAATAAATATGGAGAGCGGTTCGAGAGTGGGCGTATCCCCTCCCCCTTTTTTTAAAAAATTTTCTCAGTTACGGTTGAGTGTTTGTTACACAGTTACCTTGAAGTCTTGAGAGTCATAAATATCGGCAGAACACCATCTATGTCGTAACACAGCTGAATTACGTGCCATGTTCTCACAGATATTTTGCATCAAAACTTCTCCGAACTTGGAAACTCGACAAATCACGTGCGAGAATTCAGCACGTGGTAGAGAATTCAGCTGTGTTTGACACGGATGATGTTCTGCCGATCTTTATGACTCTTAAGACTTCAAGGTAACTGTAAAACAAACATTCAACCTAACTGAGAAAATTTTGAAAATAAACGGGAGGGGGAGAGGATTTGCCCACTTTCGGACCACTCTCTGAATTCACGTACCAGAAAGTCGAATGGTGTCCATATAATACAGGAAATCCGAAAAGTTCAACTTGACGCATTTTATTCATGTAAAAGCAAAAAATTGTCTTATCATTTCGTGGTTTGCACTATAATACTTCATAGGTTCACGAATTTTTTTATGACATCCAAATAAAAAAAAAAAAAGATATAAAGCTATAAGCAATCAGTATTGTTTTTCTGACTGTGACGATGCAGCCGTCAATGTTAATTACTTATTGTTACTTTTAATTTCATCATTTTTTTTTTTTTAACTCTCAAAAAATTCTTGAACCTGTGAAGTATTATGGCACAAACCTCGTATTGATGCTACAATTTGTTGTTGTTTTTTAAAATTTCTAAAATGTGGCAAGGATTTTTCGGACATCCTGTTTGTATATTTTTGTTTTGATACTTAACATTGCTAATCTATTTCGTCGGTAACTTACAACACTTTTCGGTGTCATCGCCCCGCAATCCAATGACTGGCTGCTATTCGGTCCGTAAAGCGACCCATTTTCCCAATAAGCGATTAATTATTTACTCCATGTACAAAAGGAGATAACGAAATCCAATACTACTTCTTTGATCGGGCGATGTGACTCTTCGTCGCCAGCCCCCTCTCATCCTCGTTTCGAATATCGGAAAAATTCTTTTGTCACAGACAGACTATACCCTATCATTTCGGCCGGAATCGGATTTCGGTTTTGCGGCTTTGATGTCCCCGAGCAATCGATAGTGAGAAGGGCGTCGCGCTGTTTGCATCCGAATGATTTGGTGTGTACCAACCTCGTGTCCTCCCCGATTTATTACATTTGGTGGCGGTAAATAAGCCGAAAGTGTTGCACTCCGTGTCTTTCTGATGTCTAGCTGTCTGACACTCTTTTTTTTCCTGTCCTGTTTCCTTTAATGGTCCCCTCGCTAAATGTGTTGTAGTTTGATATTTGTTTCCTTTTGCAAAAAGGATCTTACTGTTGTCCTTTTTGTTTACCTTTGTTTGAGTTCTCTTTCTCTCCGTGACCCTTTTCGTAGAGATGTTAATCCTGTTTTTGTTTGGTAGGGGTTGGCATATTTTAAAAGTGTGGAATTCATTAAGAAATTTTCTTAATCAGTGGCCAAACTTATTTCTAACCCTTTGAATAGTATGAGTTTTGAAGTTTGCTGAATTAAGAAATGACGAATGTGGAAGCCTACAGTGCCCCCCCCCCCTCCTCCAAGAAAAAAAGAAACATTGTAAATTTGAGATCAGACTGTTTAGTTCTTGATATAATAGTTTTGTTTTGATTAATTAATTCATTGTTATTATCAATGTTGTTTTCAATCATTGTTTTGGCGTAATTTAAAAAAAAGGGTCTTTCTCGATGGAATAATTAATTAAGCTCGAAAAATAAGTTAATGTTTTTGAAAATTAAAAATTAATTAAATTTTTCTGAAACATTTTTGGTGATTGATAATTTTTTCCGTTAATTTCAACTTTCTTCTGTGTCAGTGGATTGTATTACACATTTTTTCAAAAAATAGGTTATGTTATATTATAAAACAGTTAATTTCTTATTTCACAAACTAATTGTTCCAAATGTATCCGGCTAATCTAATTTTCCATTTTGTTTTTGAAAATTAATTTCAAGTATGTATATTTTCTTTCACTAGCATTTCGTCAAAGAAATGGGAATTAAATAGTGCCGCTAGCATTTATATTTGAATCTTAGTTTTATCCCTTTTGATTTTAAATAATTCACTAATCTTTGTTTTCTTGACAAGTAACTAATGTTGCCCAAAAGATTGTTTTACATGGATGCTTTTCATTTTCGTGTCGCTTTTTTTCCATTACCTGTTCCATTTTCTTTTTTAAAATTAATTTCAAGTATATATATTTTCTTCAATTAGCCTTTCATCAAAGTAATAGAAAATAAACAATGCTGATAGCATTTATATTTGAATCTTTATTTTAGCCAAGGAATTCACTGATCTTTTTTTTCCTTGATAAGCAACTACTGTTGTGCAAAATATCGTTTTACAGGGATGCTTTTTCGTTTTCGTGTCGCTTTTTTGCCCTTACCGTAATTACTCAAAAGTAGCAACCTATTGGGAAATACGTTGAAGGACGCTCATTTTGTTACAAGAACACTCATGGGGGGGGGGGGGCAAATGATGAACTAAAAATAAAACAATGCAAGAAGAAAAATCCTGAAAAAATACAAAAATACACTTATCAGAAATTTCTTTACAATTACATTTCTCAACCTTTTATGACAGTGATTGAATCAATTATTGAGCTTGTTGCTTTCTAGCCAACGTTTTCTATTTTTCAATAACAATCAGTTTTTTTCAAGTACCAGAGTGCTGTACGGAAATCCATATTAAGTTACCAAATTGACTGTTTGTGATTTTAATTTACACCATCACATCGACCGTGTATGATTGTTCTTTGTAGGAACTAACCAGTTGAGGTTAGCGGAAGGTAAGAGAAAATAAAATATATTGAGCTAGATGCAACTTATTGTAAATTTATGTTGATATGCCTGATTACTTCACAGGAAAAAAAAACCTTTTCCTAGATTTCTTAGAAGGGGAAGGGAAATGAATATATATTAGCTATTTAAGTCTTTATTTTATTATTTTTTTATAGCAACTTGGTGTTTTCCGTAGTGACAGTTATGAAGCTTAAAAAACGAAGCCAAAAACGGCGAAAAGAAAATTCTTTCAAACTGGATTTTAGAACTATCATTAATAATAGTTTTTTCAAAGTCCTAGAGCATCTTTCTGTACTCTGATAATGGATAAAGTATCTACCTTCTTTGTTACTCGCTGTGATTTTTAAAACGTAACGACGCATCTTACTTATGAATTTTTTATTTAAAACGCGCGAAGAGCTTTAAAGTGTAATGTATTTTTTTTTTCGGAAAGTAAAACAGGTCATTGCGCCTCGGCATATTAAAAGTTAGCTCTTTAAGGCTGGCTGTCCTTAGACCTTTATTTGCCGTGCTATTACTCGGGCTCTCGCTTCGCAGCTAAGCCTGGATTAGACTCGGAAAGTCTCTGGAAGAATTTTCTTACATTTGTTTCGGTAAATATTTATTCTTTATTCATGTGTATAAGTTCGTTTGTAAGAATATTTTTAAATTTTTATTCTGGATACTTTTTGATTGTTATAAAATAAGAAAAGGTTCCGTGAGGGAAAAAAAAATTGAATACAAACAGTTAATTATGAAATCCAATTTCTTAAAGCGGTCACTTGTTTTTTGATAAACCCTTTCTTCATGTCATTCGCTGTCATGTTGTCATCCTTACTTTAGCAGAAATAATACAAATGGTTATTCATGCATTCTGTTCTTTTTCATCCAAATGGCACTTTTACCCTTCATTATGTTTTCTTCCTTCTTTTCAGTTGTTTGAAAACTCTTAAGTTTCTTTCTCAAGAAATGGATATGAATATCTTATGTTGCTTTCTTCATTTTTTATTATTTTCTTATTGTTTGAAAGTTCTTAAGTTTCTTTCTCAAGAAATGGATATGGATATCTTATATTGCTTTCTTCATTTTTCATTATTTTCTTATTAAATGCAGGCAACTATCGACTTATTTTGTTTTTCAAAAAATGCGATTTCAATGAAATTTTGATGCTATATATTCAAATATGGGGTATACTGTTTAGAAATATTTTAAACGGTTCCCTTTTCGTACTCTGTTGCGAACTGATTCGGTAAAGGCAGTTTTAGCGATCGTCGATAGAAATAAGTGAATCTCCTAAAATATCGGTATCTCATTTAGGTGTGGAATTTGGTGGCATATCACCATTGTTCGACTTGACTTCTATTTGCATTACATTTCATTATGTTCAGAGTCTGACAAATTACTAGCGTCAGGTTGCTCAGGCTGCTAAAAAATACTTTGGCGACTAGTTCTTTTCAAAAGAAAAACCTTTCATATGCCATATTAGGCTAAATTTGCCTACGTGGCTCAGAGAAATAATGTTAGGTGCCAACAATTTTTTTCCTGGCTCCAATGATTCGACGATTGAAGGGATTGCTGCAAAAAAGAGGTAGCTCCAAATTTCAACTTTCCAAAGGTTTGCATTAAAGCTTAAATTGCAAAATCACATTAAATTGTTTTTTTAATTTTATCAATCCTTACATTACTGCACTTATCTGCACTGATATGCATACAAGAGGTGTGTTAAAATATAAGAAAAAAAAAAAAGATTTTAAGCTCTAATTCAGATTATTTGAAAACAGTGAAATTGGAGCGACCTCCTTTTTGCAGCAAGCCCTTCAATTTTTGTCGGTCTCTGATTATGCTGAAATTTTGACATCATACCGAAAAAAACACGTGTAATTAGGGGGGGGGGGAACCCGTTTTTGTTTAGAAGTAAAAGATTGTTTAGAATTCCAATTCGTGAGTGAGAATAGATGAATTCCTTTCAATGATATCTCCCGTCTATCTTCAAACAAAACAATCTTTCCAAGCATCAGTTCTCTTGCTCCTCTTTCTCAAAAAACTTGCATTCACCGGACGCAGTCATCGAAATAATAGAATTTCCCTTTCTTCTCTTTTCATCGCTTTCTTCCCCTTCGATTAAGATCTCCATCTTTTTTTTCCCTCTTTCTCTCTGGGTCTGGAAATAGGAAGGGAATTTTCCTCTCGGGTAGCCTTCCATTATGGCGGCGGTTTTAATTGAAATCAATTTCTTTGTGCGGCTCCGGTGACGTTCATGCGGCTTTTTTTCGGTTCAGGTTGGAGATTAGAATTAAGCCCTCGTGGATTTCGTGATATGATCTTCTGCAAGTTAATCGCGGTCATAATGAGACGTGGGACTTGAAATATATATCTGTAAACGATGGAAGGGATTCTATCCCCCCCCCTCTTTTCGAAACTGTAGATTGGAAAAGTTTTTTCTTTCAAGTCCTTAGCAAAAAATGTTGTGACTTTTATGTATGTGTATACGGTTTATGGAACGGTCTTTTTTTTTTTTTTAATGAAAAGAAGGGATGGGGAATTATCGCCTGAATTGGCATGCGTAATCACACTGACACATTTTTTTTGCCAATTGCGCTCCCCCCCCCCTTTTTTTAAAATTGTTCTTTAGCAACGTTAAAAGCACGCAAATTTATACTTTCTCCGTTTCGATTGATTCATATCCTTTTTTATTCCATGTTAAAAAGCTTGTTTTTTTTTTATTTATAGCCTTTTAAAAGTAATTTTTTTTACAATAAATAACTTATGACACAGTGTTGGTCAGAATTATAAGAACACACAAAAAATTGCACAGTAAAAAAATATTTCTGACATAATTCAGTTAAATTTATATTCAAAATGCCTTTTTTATGGTAGAAATCATTGTGGAATGCAGAACATTTGAAAATACAAAATATAAATGTTTTACTGTGATTAATAAAAAAAAAATGTCGTTGTTAAAACTCGATAAAATTATAAGGACAACTAGCGTTTTGCCCTGAAACCCCCCTAGTGATCAATAATAGTCTCTTTTTTTTCAGACCCTTTCATCAGTCTCCTCTTGATGTCATGCAAGTTGAAGAACGTTCTTGAACTTTTTTATCCTGACTTTTTTGATGGAGAATATGAGTTCTTGCTTGTTTTGATATCGAATACTATTTTTTCATGTTTTGGGTGTCAAAATACCTCACAAAACCTCCATTAAACTTACATCGAGCCTTTTGTTCGGCCAGTACAGTAATGTCACGAAATAAGCTCAAAGAAGTCATTTTGAGACTTGAGAAACATGTAATTAGGCATTATCCTGCTGGAACAAATTGTTTAAACTCATAATTAAGGGTGTTTCTTGTTGAAAAAAAATATTGCTCAGTACATATACTTTACATTACTCTCAGAATTCATCCTGCCCTGCCCAAAAAATATTGGTATAGTTTCCGTCCGTTGTGAAGCTTCCTCAGACCATTACTGAGCCGCATCCAAATGTACACTTTGAGATTTGTGTTTTCCTTCACAGAGATCGTACCAGAAGTAGAAAAAAACATCAAGTCATCCTAATTAAATTTTTTCTCTCCAGGAAAGATTACACTGTCCCATATTTTATCCATAACAACGCATTTTTCGCACGCTCAGCACTCTGTCTTTTTTGAACATTTTTAAGAGGCGGTCGTGGCATTAGTTCACATCATAAAACTTCTTCTCTTTTTGTACAACATGTTGAATAGTTCGAGAACTGCATCTTAACTTGAACTCCCATCTAATACGAGGGGGGACCCAAAAGAAACCGGACTAATGGTGCGACGCCAATCCTAGATGTAGTAGAATGTTCTCCAGCTAGATGGCTCAAGTAGAGACCTTCACAAACCAGCTTTGCAAGTGGCGTCAGTTTAGTTGATAACGTCTGATCGTAGTGTTGGTTTTCTCAGGTGTTGTTGCTTTCCGCCTGCGAACTCATTTTGACAGATTTAAAAGAACAAACTGTAAGCTTGAAATTTTGCTTCCTGCTTGAAAAGTCGGCAACGGAATAGCTTACCAAATGCTTCAACAAGCTTTCAAGAACTATGAGCCGTACACAAGTTTTCGAGTGGTTTGGGCGTTTTAAACGTAGTAGCATGAGAGTTGAAGATCATGATCGTTCTGAGCTCCCTTCAACGTCTCGAAATGATGAGAACGTTGAAAAAATCCGCCAAAAAGTCAACGAGAGTCATCGTTTTACGATTGACGAAACTTTAGAAGAAACGAGTGAGTTGGAGCTCGCGCGGGCGATTGGAAGAATAGTTCCTTTACCATGATAACTCTGCCGTGCACTCATCCTTCACTATTAACCGCTACTTGGCCTCTCAGGGGCGGCTAGTCGTTCCTTGACCCCCGTATTCCCCAGACCTACCCCCCCCCTTGATCTTTTTTTGTTCCCGAGGATGAAAAAATTCTGAAACTGAAGCGTTTTGATGATGTAGATGTTGTAAAAACTGCTTCGCAAACGGGCACTGGACATGCTCAAAGTTAAAGAGTTGCAGGGGAGCTTCTAATAGTGGAAAAAAATATTTAACATATGTATTGCATCTAAATGTGAACACTTTGAAGGAGTCTAAAGAAATTTTGTGAATGAACTAATATATAAATATTTTAGAACAAAAATCCGGTTATTTTTGGGTCCCCCCCCTCGGATCTGACGGTGTTGGTTTTTGGGAGCAAGCTCGTCTTATTATCATGTATTTCACACGTACAGAAACAAGAGATTTCCTACTTGTTCGTCTTTGTGGTCATAATTTAATTTGTGGTGAGATTTTTGAGCAAACTCTAAATGACCAATCTCTGTCTATTTACATTTGTTGTTATTTGACGTGCAGTAAGTCGTGAAGTTTTTCAATCAACCACTTTCCTATTCTCAAATTCATTAAGTTTAGTACCTAGCAGCATGACTGTAAAAATAGAATATGAAGTCCCAGTCGCTACTAAGCACTATTTATATCGCTATGTAGTGCAGTGTGCAGATCAAAAAACAAGCAAATTTTGCTTTTTAGAACACACAAATCTAACTGTCCCTATAATTTTTTCCATATTACAGGGATATCTAAACTCAAACTTCATCCCATGAATACGAAATTCAAATGAATATCTAATAAAAGTAATAAAAAATGTTTCTTTCACCATTAGTTTCCTGTCATAAAATTTTCATAAAATTCGGACCAAATGAAGTTAAGATTTTGGGGATTTTTTTTTTTTTGTCCTTATAATTTTGACCACCACTGTATTAGTAGAAGAATGTATGTGCCAAACTTGGGAAGCTGTGATATCTGTGAAATTTGCCTTGTTCTTTGTTCTTACTTACACATACAGAGAGTTTTTTTAGCATGTTGTAGATATGTTATGAGGAATTTGTTAGTGTAAATTTTGAATTGTTTATCTCATTTTGTTCCAGTGTCAGGATATTGATTGACTCTGAAAACTCAGCTAATAATTGAAGCACCTAAAAGTAAACTGGTGTAAGTGGCAAAACTAGAAATTTGGAGGTTAGGTACACACACACCACATTACAGCACACATAGTAAAAAGCTCTCACCTCTTTTGGAGATGGTACTATAGTTGGGGCTACCCTAACCTGGCTATGACAGCATCAATGCTGTGATTAAGATCTGCGTAGGTCTTTTCAATGCTGCTAGGTTAGACTTTCCCCGACTATTGTAGCCCTGGTAGGTGCTGCTTTACAGCATGATTTAGAAAGACTTTTCAGTGACAGTCTTCCGCACGCGGTTTTTTTGAAACTTCCAAGTCCCTTAGGATAAGTGTGCCAGTATTTCATTATTACTGTAATAATTAGCTTTATAAGTAGTATAATGATGTGTTATAAGTTTTGCATTACATACATTCCATAAGGTAAAAAAAAAAAAAAAACTGCCGTCCGTTGGCCCACATGGCCTAGCACTGAATTTCAAAGGTCGATTTCATTGGAGCATTTGCTCGTACCAAAAACAGCTAGATTTTAAAAATATTCTTACTTCTAAAACAATTTAGTTAAATTCTATCAGAAAAGTATATTCTAATGTTCTAATGTTTTTATTATTGTGTGCTGAAATTTAAGTTTAACAAAGATCAACAGTCGAGCTGCTGAGAGGCCGGTGCTTTTACTCTACATCCCTTTATACTGTTTTAAAAAATCCTGAATATTTACATTAAAAGTTAATGGCATCGATGTTGCCAGAAACATTTACCGTAAAATCCTAGTTTGCTGTAAAATTTTACGGTAGAACAAGCGAGAGTTAGAAAACGCAAGATGCGAGCTGTAAGTTCGAACTCTGGACCTTCGGATTGGCAGACGGCTTTGCTGCCCACCATACGAATTGGGACTCACCGAAGGGACGCTAATCGAGAGAGGGGAAATGCGGTATTATGCGTTTCGCATTGTAAGTCACGCGGTGTATAAATTGGCGCTGCAATCGTTTATTTTTTTCGTTATAATTTACTGTAATTTTTTTTCTATACTGTAAACACTACAGTTTACAGTAATATTTGCCATGAACGTTTCCTGAATTTTTAACAGTATACTGCTTCGATTATTGCTGCCAAGCCATCAAAATGGCTGATTGGTCAGCTCGTTATAGGAATATGTCGACTGTCTTTTTCCGCTCAACATTTTCAACTTGAATTATAACGGGTTCATAGAAAATAGCTTTATTTGAAGGTATAGCTAAAGAGTGATACATTACATGTTTAAAGTAGGTGGCATGTTCATTGAGCCAAAAATATCCATTTTTGCAAAAACATTCTTTCTCTAAACTCTTCCTGGCAAATCCATCGCTATTTTCCTCTGGTGGAGTCTGTTTTCTTTTTAAATTTCTAATCAGCCGTAAATGATAAACTCTGAAGGATTAGTTCGCACAACGGATCGTAGAGAAAAGCCGTATCCCTGTAAACGGTGATGCATCCTGTTTCTCACTCTGAGGAGCCTGTGCGGATGTCACGGGGAACGAACGTGTTTCTCATTAGCACCTTCCCTTCACTCCTCGAACAATCTCTTCGAATTTCCGTATGCATGCCCGAAACTCGTTAGCCGGAGGATCAATTTGCTGTTGCTCTCAGCTGTTGCTGAAGTCTGAGATTGGCCATTTTGTGGGCTGAATCCTGGAAGTGGCATAGATGCGCGGATATCTTTATGATCCACCCAGTCGAAAATGTCGCGTTTTTTAATTTTCAGTTTCTAAAATGTTTGGTAGAGGTGGGTTTAGAAGCGGTAACATCTTTTGTTACTTTTTTCTTGAATACTAGCTCATACCCAACGTTGCCAGAATATTTATTATTACCGAATTTCTTTTAAATTAGATGGTCAAAAAAATAAATTCTGCTTATATAGGCGTGGAAAATCAAAATGTATTGACCCCACCTTCCAGGTACAAAGTCGCAAAAGCTTTTTTAAATAATTAAAAGATGATACATTTACATAATATTGTTCATTTAATTTATTATACATCATTTTCCATTTTTATTCGAATTTATATAAAATAAGTTTGATTTCTCTGAAAATTTGAGAATTTTGACGAATTTAGATGTTTTGAAGAATTCTAAATCCATTTTGACGCGTTTTGGAAAATATTTGTCTGCGTACGTTTTGCATATTTTTTTTTTTTTTTAGCCGCTCGAGCTCGAAACATATTGCAAGAAATAGAACGAAACTTGCTGCACTAATGTACCCCACGTGAATTAGTGCTGATTAGTTTTTCGTTGCTATCGCCTCCAGGGTGTATAGCAATAAGCGATCTTCCTCGTTAGTGTTGCTGAGCGGGAACGTTCATAGTATTAGACGATTTGAGTCATACAGAATTCGGAAATTATCAAACAGAATTCGGTGAAGTTTTGCCCTCTGAAATATATTCCGGGATATAATTGACTTAAAATTCGAAATGATACGTAAATTCGTCTGCATGAAAAAAATGTAATTGTATGATACTAAACTTTGGAACTTTTTCAAATCTACCCCTTTCTTCCTTATGTGAATTCCCTTCCATCATAGTACCTCTGCATCAAATTTGTCGAATTTCTGGTTTTAACTGTGAATTTGTATAAGGGGCATACCCAGAAACACATACAGTGGCTCCCAAAAGTGTTCGTACACTTTGAAATTTTTTAAGTAAAATCAAAATAACTCAAAACTGAATTCGAATATAAAGTCCAATATTTTTTCACATCATTCCTATGTCATTCTAAAAATGACCCATTGGTTTTTTTCAAAATATTGACGGATCTTCTTTTTGAAATGGGTCAGAAAACAAAGAGACAGAGAAATAACACGCCACAAAAGTCATCGTACACTCAAATATTTTCGAATAAATTCGTAATTAAAAATTTTATATGCCGTTTTATTAATATTTTTGCATTGTGTTGACCCTTATAAGTCTTTTGGCTTTAATTTTTTGTTTATTTATTCCTTAATATATTGCTTATTACTGTAAAATGTCTGGTATTAGTAAAAAACCGCAAAAGCCATTCAAAATTTGATTTTTTTTCCCCCACAGCAGTGGTAAATTGGTTTGAAATGGGTCTAAATTAGTTAATTTATTTGTTTGTATAGTAAAGTGCTTGATAAAATGCTTTAAAGAAAGGAATCGGACCGAAAACAAGGTAAGAAAAGGTCAACCGGCAAAGTTCAAAAAACGTGATCGTAGATTTAAATTAAAAAATTTATGAAAAATACACATTTGAGTACTGTAAAAGTTTCTGCAGAGTTAAATGAAACATTTTACATTTAATTTTCACCTAAAATTATTCGCCAAATTCTTTGATTAACTGGATTAAATGGGACCTCTTCCCGCAGAAATTTTCTTGGTCGTGCGAAAAACAGAAAGCTTACGCTTTTCGTCCCAAAATCAATGATAAATAAGTTAAAAACAGTTTAGAATCATGTCTTACTTACAGATAAAAATTAATTCAACATTTTTGATTAAATTATTGTATAACTGTAAGTAGAAGAAAAAATTAGGAACTTAATCTTAAGAACTTAGTTGGATCAGTTATTTAGGACGGTGAAGGTGTTTTAGTGTGAGGGTGCATATCAGCATCAGGACTTGGTAGTTTGTAATTTTTTCATGAAATAATGAATCATGCTGTTCTTTTAAATATTTTAAAAACCAATTTTGAAATCTTAGCCAAAAATTTGGTTATTAGAAACAACTTTGTTTTTTATCAAGATAACGATAAGAATCACACGGTTTTCAACGTTTGCCTCTAGTGCCTTAAAAAATGGACTAAAGTTTAGAAAATACCCCTTCAATCTCCAGATTTGAACTTAATGTAACGTATTTAGAGATATCTGTAGGCTAGATTACAAAAATACGGCTTTGAAACGAAAATAGAGCTAGAAACAGTAAGATTCGAAGTGTGATTGAACACTTACTCAGAAATTACGCAAAAAAAAAAAAAAAAAAAAAGATAGAAAAAGGAATGAAATCTATTCCCAGACGTTTAAAAGGTGTTATGAATATTGTATGATATTCTACTAATTAATAACTTAATCAAAAGTTAGATTATTCAATAATGTATAGACGTTTTATAAAGTGTACAAAGACTTTTGTGAGATAAAATTTCCGGCACTTTTTGGTTTTTGATTTAAAAAAAAAAATTTAATATTTTTTAAATAACTTTTTATGTAATTTTGTTAAAAATTTATCATAGATCTTATAATTAAATACCTATTCCGAAATATTAATCCTAACCAATGGATTGGGGCCTATTTCGTTGAAAGTCGTAGGTGTACGAAGACTTTTGGGAGCCACTGTATGTTTAGATTTTGGATAATTTTTTTTTCTGCAACTGGTGTGCAAGACTGCAAATGGGACAATGACAATTCTTTATTTTTTTTTACTTGCGTGTAAATGTTTAAATGTTCTGTGTTATTGTGGTTTTTGTCTCTGTCATTATATCCCCTATAATTCATCATGTTGTATTTTTGTATTTTCAAACTTCTGATGTTATAAAACTGTAGGTAAAATATTTTCTGTTGTGTTTTGAGGACGACGTATGACAAATTAGTAGTTTAGCCTCGTAACTTTACGTCCCTGTATTTGGCCGTTCTAGTCCATATACATGATTCATTGTGTGACCTCGCTGTCGTTGGGTCTGCTCCATTAAGCAGATGTTGGTTGCTCTGTAGGGAGCGAATGTATAGTTAAAGCTGGGAAATTATTTGTGCAAAGATTCATCCTGGACACATCAACCCGGTTAGGAGCATGGTTGCTACATTTTACCCCACATTTGTGCGTTTGGTGTTATTTCTCCTAAGAAACTCACTGCTTGGAAGCGTTATTCTTTGGTAACTGCTTTGAATGCTACTCGTTGCACGATTATAGAGGAAAAAAAAGTATTCACTAAGTAAAGGGACTCGTATTAAAATACTTCAAACTCGCTAGAAGTCACTTGCAAAGTAATAACGCATAGGTATTCGAAGTAGAAACTAAATCACGCGCTTGGATCGAAATAAAATTAAAAGAGAGGGGATACTTTTTTTTTTACAACAATTAACCCTTTAAGGCAGATGTTCTCAAACTGGGTGCCGCAGGAAGAACTGAGGGGTGCCGCAAAAGGTCCATGGTAGCAATAATACGCATATAATAGAACCAGACTAGGTTGTCATGAGAAAATTCTAACTCTTCAAAGGGTGTTGCGAATCGGAAAAGTTAGGAAACCCCTGCATCAAGAGAAACATTTTCCCCATTTTAAAAATCGGCGAATATCGTTTTTAACTATAAATTTGCCTGCATTTTTATACAGAATGGCAAAACAGAACGTATGCCGATACAATCAAACCGCAATTCAATTCCATTGTTTAATTTTCTTTTTGCAATTGAAAGGTTTGTAGCAACAAAGAGTTAAATCCATGTTGCCTCAAACGAATAAAGCAGCTAACTCATTCTAGCGAATAACTTGAGAACTGTCAACCGGAGATAACTCCTTGTTGAACTAAACGACCAAAAAATAGAGTTAACTCTTTGTTGCTGCAAATTCTTCAATTGTTAATTATGAGTTTACTTTATTAATGCAAGTAAATATGGTCTAAAGCCAAAGATTGTGATCTGGACGTAGCACGTCCGGACTAAACTGTCATTGCGACCCTATGAGCGTTAGTTTTATTTTTTTAAATTATTTATGTAATTTTAAATTTTTACTCATATTGTGAAACTCCCCCCCGTCCCCAGTGAGTTCGATTCTGAAAGTTGGCGATTGGGTTGTGCATTAGCTGCGATGATTGACTTTGTGTTAATTAATAATTTTTTAGATCGGTATCCTGTTATGATGTGAGCAAAAACAGTTTTTCCTGCTTCTAAAATTTTTTTCTTTATTTGGAAATAAAATTCTCACCCTTGACCACCAGGATAAATAAATCAATATCGTATTCCTTGCTTGAAAGTATTGAAAGCGGTGTAGAAAATAAGATTCTTTGAATTTTGTTTACTGCATTTGACTGCAGGTAGTAACATTTATGCATGGTAAATGTTATTCTTGCAAAGGAATTTAATATTTTATGCATTTCGTTGAAATCGTTCTGTTTTGAATTCAAAAGCTTTTTATGGTTTTCGTTAAGGAAGTAAGATATTCCTCCCTAAAGGCCTCTGCTTCAGAATTATTTGTGAAATATACCTGAATGGATTGTTAAAGCAGCGCGACTTCGGAGACCGAGGAAGAAATATATTTATGTTTTTTCTGTCTTCTCAGAAAGAAAGAGAGAGACATGTGTTCGAGTCACGTTCCCAATTACTTCTGTTATTTGTAACTCACCTTGAAAGCTTTAATAGGAAATACTATTGCAAAACATCTCTATGAGAATATTAATGTGTGCAGAAGTGCTGAACGTTTATTTTTTGCTTGTTATAGGCAAAAAAGTAAATCATGTTGAAAACTGATTTTGTTGCTTTATAGGACATTTGTTGAAGCTCAAGTTCCACAAAAAATTTGACTAATGAATTTGTTGTCTAAATGCTAAACAGTTTAATATGTTGATTTACCTTGTGATTAATTTTCAGTAATTTCAACTTGATTTATTGAGTTCGAGAGGAATTTTTACAACTTTTTTCTTTACACAAATTACATGGAATTTGCATTGGATTCTCGAAAATTTGTAATTTCCGGATTTGCACTGATTTACATTTACAAGTCTTATCTAAACTTGTTTTGTGAATTTTTTCGGGGGAAAATGTCTCTGTGTGTTACTATGCGAAAGTGTGAGAGAACACTTTTTTTGTGGACGTTCTAATTCAAAACATAATGCATGGAATCGGATGATGTTTGGTATGCACCAGGGGTGCCCACAGGTGGGGGGGGGGGAGAGATTTTTTGATATCTTAAATTTATTTATTTGAATTTATATTTTGATTTATTTTTAATTTAAATCATTTATTATTTTTTTTTCATTCATTTATTTAGTTTGCGTATGATGTGTATGTCATTCAAAGTCGGAACTTTTGTAATAAAATAATAATAATACTTAAAAATAAATAAACAAATAAATAAATAGAGAGATAAAAAATAAAGGGAAAGGGGGTTGAGATTTTTTTTTTGGGGGGGGGGAGGGAGGAGATTTGCGTCACTGAACTTGGGGGGAGGGCACCCCTGGAAAAAACTAGGATCCTGATGGAAAATGATGCTGCTGAGTTTTTGGCGTTTATTCCGCCGAAGGTTGTTGGACGTTGAAGCGCTGCGGATACGAAAGGCGAACTTAACACTGGGCAATTTATTTATTTATTTTTTACCGCTATAAGCTTAATCTTGCAGAAAACGTGTAGGTATACTTTTCATATTGAATTCGCTCTTTGTTCTCCTTAAAAATACTTCAAGAGTGAGACCATTTTTGTGAGTTCACCTCTAACCTAAAACGTTTCAAATGCTTTTTTTCTCAAAACCACCTTTTATGTATTTTTGAAGCTGCGGTTGTATTATGCATTAAAATTTGCTTGCGAATTTTTTGTTAGGTATGTTTTTTTTTTTGTTTAGTTCTTTCTTTAGAGATGTTGATACACTTTCGCTCACTTATTTTTAATAGCAAAAGAAAATAAGTATCAGATAGTCTTAAAAATAATTTGCGTTCTGTTCTGAAACTATAAAAGAAAGTGAGGGCATTCCTTTTGACATTTAAGATGGGGGCAAGCCAATAACGATCACCAAAATATGGAGAGGAAGAAAAATGAACCAATCACTCGCTCGCAAAAGTCAAACATTTGGTCGTCAGGTTCAGGGTTGCCGGATTTCTTTCATTTTACTAAGCCAAATGCTTTCTCCTAACACTCGCGTCTTTTGAAATAGTCATGTTAAAATTGATAAATGCAAAAGGAATGCTAAGTATTGTACACAAAACTGCATTATGAGTTGGAGAAATGAGAATAAGAATGACCCATTTTTGCAGTGATATCTTTTGTTTGTGCGTGTTTAATTGTGCACCATTAAAATGTATGCCAATTATGCTTGCTTTGTTGTAAAATCTTTGTTTTGAGGGAAGCCGGTTTGATGGATTTCGGCTTTTATTAAGTCGCGGGTGTGAAACTTTTGGGGACCTAATACCGGAATTTGTAGTTTTTAATTTTTTAATCGAAAAATCTGGGAAGCGAATAAATTGCCTTAGTTTGTTAACGCATATATAAAAAATGGCAACTATTAAAATCACAATTTTATACTGTGAATAATTATGCATAAAATGCATTATTAATGCACGTTCTTCAGTGGCTTACCGGAATGCTTCTTTTCCGGAAAAATGCTGAATTTTTTTTTCTTACTCAAGTTGCAGAAGATGAACAACAAAAAACCCTTAAATTTTGAAAGTTTGAGGAGAGTCAACAGTTTTCCTCTACTTCGATTATGTATCTTGTATGTCTAAGTTTCTAAGTTAATGTAACTCTTTTAATGGTTTCGGTGCCTGGGTGGTCAGTTTTTTATATTTATCCCTTTACATAATTTTTTCCCCCAACTCATTTTTCTTTTGTAAAGTGAGTTAGGTTCGAAATAGATAAGCTCTGCTGGCCGGGAGCCAAAAACTTTAGTTCCCTTTGCGTTGTGTTTTGAGTTGGACACAAACATTTTGAAGTTAATAGATTGTTGGGAGATACGATTTTAATATTTTTTGTTCAAATCGCACCTCATATTACAGCTTGAAATTCTATTACATTTAAAAAAACGTATCATTTGACTATTTAATATGTAAGATTTTCTTCTCTCCAAAATAGTTTAGATAGTAACTTCATTTAAATTTGAAAATTGTTAATCGAATATTATACAGATCTAATTTTACTACTCATTTCTAAAACTTGCCTATCTTAGAGTATACTATGCTGTGTAAAAGTACTATGTACTTTCACACAGCAACCAAAGAATTGTGTACACAAAAGCATAGTTTTTGCGTATAGAGGTAGATTGAGGCTTTTCTGGGTCCCAACATTTTTTTCACAAATGATTGTGGTGAGTAATAATAACCAAGAAAACTTCTTTAAAATTTTGTAGCATACAAAGCAATCTTTATGAAAGTACAGATTCATTTTTATCCTTAGTTTTCCTTAGAGAAGTTTGAAGTCGAAGCATTGCAGTTCTCTCTTTGTTTCTTTTCTATTTTATTTCTTTCATTTTTATTGTTTTTTTATCTCGATTCTAGAAAATCGCTCGTCATGGTATAACGGTTGAAAATTGTTTCTACATTTGAATGAAGCAATTGCCTGTTTGCTGTTTAGGAATGTTTTGATAGTTGAAGCTTTAACCTTAACTTCAGTGGATTAAACCTAAATTTCAGTACATAGCGTTCATTGTCGACCAATTTTACGTTTTTTCATTCTCCTTAAATGACAGTTTTACTGGTAAGACAGTTAAGTTACCGGATCCAATTTAACTTTTTTACAATAAAGCCTTTCCCTGCTTGTTAAACATTACCAAAAATATAATCAAATTATCGTATCGTGTCGTGGCGCGATTTTCATTGTTGGTGACATCAGGAGCGTTACTCGATCATTGGCTATTATGTATATGAGGATTCTTACATTAACATTCTTCAAAATATTTTTTTTTCCATAAATAATTTGAGTCTGTTTATTGATTGTGATGAATCTGGAATTGTAGCAGAAAATCTCTTTTTCGGACTACAATTAGAAAAAAAATATCGCAAAACATTGCATGAAATTCGCGATACGATCATGTTGCATATCTATTTCAAGGCAAAAATTCATTCTTCTTCGAGGCAACTATTCCAGCACCCCTGACGTTCCCTTAGAAGTAACGAGACGTGATTCTGTGACATTTTGAAAAATGTGAAACGCAATACTCGAGTTTGCTTTATCTACTTAAAAGAGGGGCAAAAAAGCAGGGCGATGGAATGCCTCGTGTGGCAACCCGGAGGTGAAGTGCCATTTGAAGGAGCGACATGATTCATCTGGCCTGTCAAGACCCTTTCCATAAATAATGTATCAAGCACAAACTTGCCTTGGCGGCAAGGAATCACTATCTTCAGAGAGAGAGAGAGAGAGAGAGAGAGAGAGAGATTGAAGCTGGATTTTTCCTTCATTTCTTTTGAGGAATTTTCCAGGATATTACCCCTTTTCCCCCTCTCACTTCACATGTGGAATGTTGGGAAACCGGGATTTCTCTTACCTACAGGAAAACATTACCATTGTATAAAATGACCTGCAATGGTGCTTGCTTTGGAATGGTACTCCAGATTCTGAAAAAAGTATTTCATATATGTCTGAAAATTTAATATATTGTGTGGTATTCGCAGCTCCAGAGCTCGAATACGCTACCTTGCGGTGATTAACAATACTAAAGAAAAAGGTAAAACATTCCATTCCACGTGTTTTTTCTTTTTGTTAAATTACAGGCTTCAGATAGTTTATGGTGAAATGTAATTTCAGAAGAATAGAAAAGAAAGCTTCCCACAAACACGATGTGTAAGGCTGCTGTGACAAGATCTATTTTAGCGTGCTAATAAGCTCAAATAGTTCTCTATAATTTATTATATTTATACATTTTTGCCTCAGAGCAACAAGTAGGATATCTTATTGTAGTTTCCAAGTTCAGATATCTTACTGTTGTTCTGAGTCGGCGATAGGTTTTTTTTTTAAATTTTTTTTAAAATTTTTTTTATCACACACGGAATAGCTTTTTTCGTTTTATATTTAATCTTTCGGAACGAACATAATAGGGGGAGGGGGGGGGGGTACCTTTTTATTACCTGCTCCACCAGCCTCACTCACACTTTCATTCATTGCTTGCTTCTTTTGATTTGCCAGTATTTAAGCACGCTGATGTAGAAGAGCAGACATGGCGCTAATTTGGTTTTTGCAGTCATTAAACGATGCTTTTGAATAGTTCTAAAATATAGACTCTAGGACAAGTATGTGTGTCGAATGATGAATGAAATTGTGGATACATTTTCTTGTGAAATTGTGCGTAAATGTGTTTGTAAGTAGAAGTAGGAGTGAAAAGGAATGATCGTCTTATTTTTTACTGAATTTTTGACACTCTCTGCCGTTGCTATGTGCTCATACCAATTTACCTAACTTCTGAAATTTCCCGAATCGAGAATTCCTTGAAAAGACGGTCATTTTGGATTTGGCTGCACAACTCAGGCAACTAAAAGAGTTACTACAAAATCATGTTTTGGCTAATATGAAATGCTTGGAGGCCATCTCTCACTGCTTATGATGTACACTGTATTCCACTCACAAAGTTCTTGATCTTAGTATCTTTTTCTTTCTTTCCTTAATACAGGGTGTCCCAAAAGGTCGTTTACAAACTTAACATGCTGGTCTGTCATATACTGATGAACAAGATTTACATAGTAACATAAGTTCGAAAATACAATGCTGGCACACTGCATACACAAAGTCAGACACTAAAGGATGCACAACATGTCGCATATTTATTACACAAAGACGATGTTACGCAGCATTTTAGTTTTCAAGGAAGGCTTATAGCTGTTGTTGAAATTTGCTGCCTTTAGCTGTCATACACGCGTCGCAACGACAAAGTACCGACCATTGTAATAACGATCCATTCGGACAAGATTTCACCGATCGCTGCGTTGTCGTTGCAACGTGATTATGAGAGCTGACAGGACGGAAATTTTATCAACTACTTTAAGCTTTCCTTAAAAATTAAAATGTTGTGCAAAACTGTCTTTTTGTAATAGATATGCGACATGTTGTGCATCTGTTAGTGTCTGACTTTGTGTGCATGTAGTGCGCCAGCATTGCGTTTGGGAACACATGTTCCTATGTAAATCTTGTTCATCATGATTTGACAGACCAGCATGTTAAGTTTGTAAACGACCTTTTGGGACACCCTGTATATGTACTGGGTGTTTCGTTTTAACCTGCAAAACCTTTATTTTCGCAACTATTAGTCCTAGATGTATAATTCCAGTTGCAAAAATGTTCAAAATTAGATGCAGGGTTAAGATATTAAAAGTTTGAAATAAAAATAAGTCAAAAAATACAAAATTTAACTTTTTATACTGGCCCCAGGTCACCTAACTTACATTTAGGGAAATAATCTTCATTGAAAAATAATTCTAACAAAAAAAGTTTGAAATTAGTACGACCAATATTCACGGAGATATGAAACACAGCGTTTTGTGACTTACACCACTTTTCACTCGCCGTCACTAACGCCTTTTGAGGGAAAATATAGCGGTTAACAAATGTTTAAAATTATATGTGTCTATACCTGTAGAGCTTGGTTTCTTAAATTGTTCGAAGTTTTGTAGTGTGTTTTTGGCCATCACGGCATAACATTTGCATTTATTTTTGAATAGCAATGGAAAATATAAATCCCGGGTTTTTCTTACTTTGACGACTTGCCTTGCTTCTGAAAGGGCGATAAGTTTCAATCTCATCTTCTGTATGGTCCCTTAAAACTTTGAAATGTAATATCTCCTTGAGCTTTGATCGCTCATATATCAAGTTTTTTGTGTCAGTAATAGTTTTCATTGGATATTATTTCTCTAAATATTAGTTAGGGGGCCTGAATCCTTTTTTAAATGTTAAATTTTGTATTTTTTTTATTTATTTTTATTTTCACTTCAAACTTTCAATATCTTAACTCTGCATCTGATTTTGAACATTTTTGCAACTGGAAGTTTACATGTAGGACTAACGGTTGCGAAAATGAAGGTCTTGCAAGCAGCAGTTAAAACGGAACACCCTGTGTGTGTGTGTATATATATATATATATTATCATTTTTAACTGCGATGTTTTGAACATGATTACGACAGATCATCTGAAGTTGGGACTGACTGAATCGTTAAGCATGGCTTTCTTAGAGCCCACATTCAGTGCCGTCACTATGGTGGGCGGAGGGGTTGATCTGCCCCAAGTGACACCCAAATGTATTTAAGAGTTTGAAAAGAATATAAGTACTTGAATTCTGAAATTTTCCTCTAATACTACGTCCCAAACTACATTTAATTTAGGACATTCCAAGGGAAATGGAGCACAAAATTGCACGGAAGTGGCGGAAGTGGATCATTGGAAGTGGCGGTTCCATATGCGTCTTAGGGTAAATTTTATATAAAATGCTTTCACAGTTTATTCTTTTCTTGGAATGTAAACTTCCGTTACATTAAAAATTTGTTCTTGAAAATTGTATAAATTTTTTGATACATATACGTATCAATGAAAGGTTTTTTTTCTTTTTCTTTTCTTGGAGGGGGTGGAAGTGTCGCCACAAATTATCGGTGACACTCGTGCCAGGAACGCCACTTCCTACATTTAACAAAAAAGGTGTACTCTTCACATGATGTCCTACATACTGGCACTGTTCACTGAAACATCATGTTGAAGGTTAATACACAGCTTTTGATATCTTACATTTTCGTTATTTTGTTACTTTTATCTCGTATGAATAAAAGTAAAAGATTATCGTTGCTTCAGAGCAACAGTAAGATATCTAATCCCCAGAAATAACACTAAGACATCTTACTATTGCTCTGAGGCGACGATATGTGCTATCACTTAAACTACTATCATAAGCCGAATATTCTATTTTTATTTTAATCTGTCTGATAAATTCAGCGCACAAATTACTTTATTTGGTTTTTTCATTTGTTGGCTTTTAAACCGCATCTGTATAAACCGAGAGGGAAGGGGACATAAGAAAGTAAGCGTTCTATTCTCCGTACCTTTGTACTAAAAACAAATGTCTCTCTGCATTAAAAAAAAGCTTTTAAATAATTTTTAGTTCTGTGCAGCTTAATTTCTCTCACATTCAATGCTTCAGTTTTCAATTATTCGTATTCCTGTCATTGTATGAAAGATTTCAAAAAAAATATTTTTCTCTACAAAAACGAAAGTATTTTTTTCTTATTGTGTTAAAATAAAATCGGAAGCCATATTTCACGTGAAGGTTCAGGTATGGTTTGAGTTATTATTAATTTCTCGGTTATCCATTTACTGGAATACATAAGCCGATATACTCCCGTATGAAATATATCTCCTCCTTTATTGGCTACGGAAACATTTTCCTCCGCAATGTTATCACGTATGCATTATTCGCTCACGTACTCTGAGGCCATTTATGAAATGGGATCATTGTCATCTACTTTTATGGCGGTGAAATTCAAACGTTGCAATGTTTTTTTTTTTTTTTTCTTCTCTCCTCTCGTCTCTTCATATTTTCTCTTTCGCTTTGGCAAGCGGCGGGAGTGGGAGGAAAAAAAAAAATTGAAATGTGAGAAGTCGGGCTATAATGGATTTTAAATCTTAGATAAGCAAACATGAAGGGAAGGCAAAAAAAAATTCGTCGATATGCATTAAAAAAACTTGGGGTATGCGAACGACTCGCTGAGAGTTGCGTTTTTAGAAGAAGCGTTTTCAGTCCGCTTGCGTTTTTCTCGAAAAGCTACATTGAAGGTGACGTAGATTTGTTTTTGTCAGTGTGCATACTGTTTCTTTCGTTCTTTTTCTTTAAACTTGAAAAGAGAAAAAATATTGAAGCGTAGATATGTATCACGACTTTTTTTTTTTATATTTTAATAATAATTTTCTTCGTTTGCGTCCTGAGAGTTATTTTCACTTTCCTTTTCATCTTACTTGGCTTCGTAAAAACGACTTAACTGGTAATGACATATTTCCATAATGTTTCGGATATTTTAGCGGAAATGTATATTTTTGTGTGCTATTGTCAGAACATTTCACTGCTTTTCCATAAATGAAGGAAAAAAAAAGGATAACGTACGGGAATTCTTTCCGATAAAAAGACCGTAAGGTAATTTTGACGGTAATGCATTCTCTTTATGCAGTTACTATTCAAATCATATTATTGAAAAATTTTAATGGAAGCTGTAACACGGGATCTCATTATTGCAAAATAGTAATGGACTTGTCAAAATGAATTTAATTCAGCTGAAGAGTCTTTTAATGTGAAACTGGAAAATCTTATTGTTTCACCGAGTGACTCTTGCTTGCGCGGTTATGTGTAAGAGCTCGTGTTACTCTGAAATTTATGCATTCGATTAAATGTTCTTAGCTTTCTGGTTTTCCTTAAAATTGTTTTAAAGCTTAAAGTTGGGGAATGTGGTCAGTGCTAATTTTTTATTAGCTACCATTTTGTTTGGCACTCTTGACTTCCTTAAGAGATTTTCCACCTCCGGCTCAGTCAGTCCTATTCCGGGCTGATAAGTGCTAATAAGCACGAAACTGCAGTCCTCGGCTGAAATTGACTGAGCTGGCGGTGTATTTCATGTAGGGGAATGTGGGGCAAAGTAAAGTAGTTAAGATGACTGAACTCTTTCAAAATGAACAAGTTGAAAATTTATTTTGAAAATTACAGTACATAAAGAAAGAACATTCTATTTTATAATAAAAAATAGCATTGAAACTGAGGATTTTTTTCCGGCAGTAAATTTCCTCCTTCAAAAAAAAAAAAAAAAACGTTTTTCTTTCCCATGGGGCAAAGTGAAAAATAAAATAAATTTCTAATTAAATATTTTGTACTTAGTTATGGATATTATTTTTGATCAAATTAATCAGTAAATAAAATGTTTAATGAATAAATGAAAAAAATACTGAAACAATAAACTAAAAATTAAAATAGTTAATTAATTATTACATGAAGAAAAATAAATGAACAAGTAAAATAGTGAATAAATAAGAAAATAAATGAATGAATGAATAAGTGAATTACTCAATGGAGAAATGTTAATGAATGAATGAATTAAAAAATGAATATAGAAGTGATCTAGTAAGTGATTGAGCAAGCAAACAAAACTATTTCACTTTGCTCCATCCACTTTGCCCCGCATGTACTTGACTGACTCTAGAAAATATTTAAAATACAAATAAGCTTAATATTAATTAACTAAATAAAATATTCACGGAGTGTTAAAAGTATTAATATTTAAATTGTTTATAAAAAGAACTTTATCATTTTATAATAACAAAAATAATTTTGAACTTGCACAAAAATATTACAATATGATTATCAGTTTTTGAAAATTGCCTGTATTATCATATGCTTTAATCTTTAGTGGTATTTTTTTCCTGACTGGATCAGACTGCTTGTGTTTCTATATAGCTAAAATATTATCAGATTGGTGGCGCTAAAAGCAGCATAACTATTTCACTTTGCCCCGCTATTTCACTTCGCCCCACATTCCCCAACAGTGTTTCTTTTGTTATTGCACTGTGACAAAGAACAAAGTGCTTCACATCCGAAAAGCAGAACGAATGGTTTTCAACTGTTGAAGTACTATTCTTTGCCCATAATGTCATTTGTTTTCCGAGTTTTTATGAGGACTTTTTAATTTTACTGAACAAAAAGTTTAAAAATCGTTTAATGTTCAGTGAAAGTTTCGCAGACTCCGAGTTCAAAAAAAACTAAGCTGTTGAAATGTTAAAAGCGCTAAGGGAGGAAAATGTAGAAAATTCGTGTGAAAGTAGAGGCTTGAAAATTCTTCTTGAAGGCTTACTTTATTTGAATATTTTGATTACCTTTTCTTATTCATTCCCTGTTAGAGATTTTCCCAGAATTTGAAACTGCATGAAATGGCATATTTTGCTTTAAATGTAGGATTTTTTAAATTTTAAAATCGAATGAAATGGTCTGTTGTGTTTTATACATATAATGATGAAGTGAGAGTATACGTAGTTGCTTCAAGGTTCCTTTAATGTGATTTTTAGAGAAAATAACTGAAAAAAACATTAAAAGCTTATTTTTAAAAAGGGGAAAATAACAAGACAGTTCTGGCCACGAGTTTTGGAAAAGTGTATTAATAATAAGTAAGTTCTGGCCACCGTAATTTCATTTTGATTGGTCTCCTGCCGCTTTGTATCAGCCAGATATAAGCACCTTTGTTTGAATACTAATCTAAGCAGCTTTGCCATCGTCTTTTCAACAATTCAGCCGGGTCATTAAGCTTCCTGGTAATAAGTTTCGCCGTTCAAATGACCTCTCAAGACAGAGTCTCCGGCGCCATTTTGTTCCCGAATGAGAAAGCTTGAGTAATGAATCTCCCAAAGGGGAATCAATAGGATTCTCTCGAAAAGGTATTCTTAGAAGGAGATGATACCGCTTTCATTAGCAATAAGGGAAAAGGAAGGAGCGATGAACGAGTAGTCTATATATTGCTGTAAAAATTGAAGAAAATATTGGTGTTTACAGCAATGAACAGCTGTGTGTTTTGTTCGATATAATTCAAGCATTTCTATCGGTTCATTTTGCTGTGCATTCGAGCCCTAAGTTTAGTAGCGAAGGATTACGCATGGGCTGTCAAACTTCCTTGAAGTTGGCAAAAATTAGTAGTCCCTGGAATGGAAAGTATCTATTTTCTAGAACGCTAACGAAGATTTTATTCGTCGACACTAGTCAGAAAGAGAATCACGTAAGTTATCACTCGTGCAAAATCATCTGTTAAGCTATCTGCGTTTTTACTTTTAAAACCACTATCCAGCAACACCTTTAGAGACTTGGACCCTGACTATGAGGGAGGGAAAATTGTTGGGTACCTTTGAGTGCAGAATCCTAAGATGCGTCTTTGGAGGAATTTGCAAAATGGAGTCTTGCGTAGAAGACGCAATGTTGAACTGTACAATTTATTCAAGTTCAAAGATATTATGCACAGTATTCAGTTAATCTCTAAATTACTTTGGCCACGGTATCCGCCTTGACAATAGCAGTATTCTAAAGAGAATTTTCATGGTATAAACCATAATTGTACTACAAGAGATGGATGGCCAAAGCGTTGCTGGATGGATGCTGTGGAAGAAGATTGTATTGTCCTAAGAACTGGAAGAGCTTAGCTGCGAATCGTGGAGGCTGGAAAGGGCTAGTACAGAAACCTTTGGCGCACACTAAGCTTTCGCGTCATGGATGATGACGATGATCTAACATCATCTGGGCTTTATATTTGGGGCAGACCTAACCTAGCAGAGTCATATTGATGATTAGAATCTGCGAGCCTTCACAATACTGCCAGGTTCGGTTTACCACAACTAAAGTGTGGTATTGATTTCGGGCGCTAGCAACTCGTAGACAAATTCATGGCTTGTGTAAAATAGTTATGTGACAATTTTGAAAAGTTAAGAGATTCCGAATCCTCGAAGCTCGAAAAATTCCGCATTTAAGACTTAGTTTTGCATTTAAAATTCTTAAGAAGTGGAATTTTTCAAAGGAAAAAAATCACTCTGAATATTTCTTAAAGTGAACCTGTAATATAATCAACTTTCGATAGCTGATATCCTAAGCACAAAAATCCAAATCTTACTTTTATTTACTTTGTAGCAAACACCAGGACTCGACCGATGCATCGGCGCCGATGGTTCAACAATTAAGCCATCGGCATCGGCGGCCGATGTTAACTTGCAGGAAACATCGGCCCATCGTCCTTAAAATACATCGAAAAGCCGATGGAATTGGCCGATGTTTTTCAAAAATGCTGTTTTACTTTTTGATACATAGTAAAGGGAGTTATTGTTTTCTTATAAAATTTTTTACTTACATTTCAGTTTGAATTTCTATTTTAGTTACCCCTGAAGGAATTTTTAATTTTGTATTCAGGTACAAACAATTTAATTATTGCGTTGTTTCTTGCAGCTGGATGTACGTATATATCTCTCATAAGTCATTACTCAAAAATGGTAAGCTGTAGAAGGTTAAATTTTCGAATGTGGGATGTGCGTAAGTTCCAGTTGTGCACTTCCCTTTTTGTTTTCGATCGGGTGTTCTGAAAAGCCAGTTTACTCATTTTTTGTGGCTATTAACTACATCAGACTGACGATCATTTGGTGATATATTGCCGAATTGGAGACTATGGAAACAAATATGAGATGGCGAAACCGGTTTTTGGGACATTTTGTTAGATTCCCGTTGAACCGACGGTAATTTTTAATTTTTTGATATTTGTAATATGAATCACACTAATGCAGTCCTTTCTGTATCGCTTCGGCGGAGTTACAAGTTTGGGGCCTGTTGAAATACATTTTAGGGCCCTATTTCTCTATCACAGAAGTTGTAAAACATTTATCATAAGCATTTTTGTAACTCCTACGATGCCCCTATGGTTATGGGGCCTCTCGCGCAATTGCAACATTTGCTGTATTTTAAATCCGCCACTGCGCGTCAAAACAAACTCGGGTGCAAGTTTTAAAAGTTTTTTTCTGCTCCATGTTTATGATTGTTTTGAACTCTATTTTTTACGACTATTTTTTGAATTTCCGAGAACATTTGCGTGCCTCTCCTCCCATTTCCTTAATTTCGGAAATTAAACTCTAGTCGTAATTCTGAGTTGTTTAAAATTAACACCATTCATAAAATTAGAGATTTGTTTTTCAAACTTTATCTATTGTTCAGAAAGAATTTAGAGCATTAATGTTAGAAATTGATTAAAGACGTTTTGAATGGTGACATAATTCGGAAATCAAAGGGACTTTTGAATTTTTTCTTCGGAAGTGCTGAAGTAGATTCAGAAACTCTTCCGAGACGTTGGTGCTAGCGGTTCTGTACTAAAAAAATGAGGCCGAAGTTGGGGCCAAAGTGTGAGTTACTCCAAAATCAGAGGGTGACCCCCCCCCAACCCTCCCTCGTCGTTTCAAGAATTTCTTGAATATATAGCGATTATTTATTTTGGTCAAGAAATGTCATTTTGCGTATTTCTCATACTTGTTTCACCTATATTTCGTAATGCGCCATCTTTTTTACATCATTAATAGCGATCGATTTTTTTCTGTTGTAAGTAACGATTTTTATGTATTTATATAAAATCAATGAATAAATTATTTTCGTTTTGTATAGAAAAGTTTCAAGGATTTTCTACTATGCAATTTAAAAAAAAAAAAAATTCAGAAAATTATTGTTAAATTGAAAACTTTATTTTGAACTTTTTTGTAAAGGTTCATAAAAAAATTAAACAATCAAATTGTTCAATATTATGTGTGCAAGCAATAGATCAAGTAGTATATTTATTCAGTTCTTTACTTGGTGTAAATATTGAGTTTGTTTATTGTAACTGCGTTTTAAGAACCTCGCTCTTTTTATGGCTATTTCTTTTTTCAGCAAAATTTATGTCACTGTTATAGCTTTTATGAAGAATGCAAACTTTTCTATTCATAAATTTTAATTAAGTACAGAAATATTCCTATTATGATTTAATCTTGTAATTTATCTGTTATCTATTTTGTTTAATTTGATGACTAAAAAATGTCTACGTGCATTCTCTCCACTTTAATTGCGTAATTTGTTGACGATTTCATAGTTTTACTCTTTTTTTTTCTTTGAATGATTAAACAACATAATTTAAAGTTTTTTAACTATTTTTAGTGTACCTAAATCCATACTTCATTACAATATTACTGAAATCTTAGTTATATGTTCAATTTAAAAAAAAAAACAATTCAATTGTTTATTAAACAGTCTCTTTGCTTTTCTTCCTTTTTTTTCTTTCTTTCTTTTCTTTTTTTTGACTGTTAATCTTTCTCTTTCATCATACAGCAGTCAAAAAAGGAAAAACATAACTCCATCCTATACAAATTGTACGTAGTACGATCCAAAAGTACGGGGACAAGCTGTATAAAACCTTACCCAGAATAGTTCACATTACCGAAGCATATCCACCTTCAAAAGGTCACCTTGAGGGACTATGTACTTCTGCCAGAGTTCATATAACTTTTGGAATCATTCCTGGAAGCCATTTTTCGCTACCTTCTATGATGCAGCTTTATCTTCTCCTGACGGAAGAAAGCGGCGTCCATGCAAATGTTTTTTTTTTTTTGCTGGGAACAGGTAAAAGTCACACGGAGCTAAGTCCGACGAAACGTTATGTTATTTGTTTGTCATATCAGAGTATTGACCAATCGAACAGTGCGTCTTCAACATGAAAGTCGCCTGCTTCCCCACAATGAAGTTAAAGCAGCACCGCAAGAGGCCTTACAGGAGATCGCGAATAATGTCTTTCGAATAATGTGCTTCTAAAAGCTATACGAACGTTGGCAGAAGTGCATAGTCGTCCAAGACTATTTTGTAGATAGATGTGCTTCGGTAATGTGAACTATTCAGGAAAAGGTTTTATACAACTTGTCCTCGAACTTTTAGATCCTACTACGTACGTATGAGTTTTCAACTTACTATTTCATAACGTTTTTGAGTGACGCAAATTTACGCGCATGAAGACATCACAAGAGAATTTACCATAATTAACTGAGGAAGCGTTCAAAATGGATATTTTGGTCATCTATATGGTCATATGCATGTACAGATGTGCCGAAAAAACTTGTGAAGTTTATATTGGGTGATAGTAAAACAGAAATTTAGGTAGAGAAATCTGTTTTTTTTTTTTTTTTGAGCAATCACGATTGCTTATTGCTTTCATTTGACTGTTTTGATGTGCTATCATTTTATTTTTCCGCCAGCACCCTCTGCAGCATCACCGTCGACCGGCTCCTCACGATGCTGCTCCTTTAGCGAAAACCGTCTCCAGGTTGCGTCCATATCCTACACACACACGCATACACTCACACACCTACACACTCATGCCTGCGCACAGACACAAACACACACACATACACACACTCATGCCTGCACACAGACAGAAACACATATGCCTGCATACACACACACACGAACACCTACACACACTTGCGCGTGCACACATAGCACTGCATACACAACACGCACACACGCATACATACACACACGAACGCCTACACTCAATCGCGCGTGCACACACAGCACTGCATACACAACACTCATACATATACACGCACGTACCCACACACATGCGCCTACACAAACACACACGCGCATTCATACACACATACGCTCGGGATTGCGAAAAACATAATTTGAATTTAAGATGCCAAAAATTCAAATTAATACATTTTTTTTTTGTGATTACGATTCCTTATTCGTAGAAAGGAAGTAAAGTGAAATTAATCAATGATCCTTTAAATCCCTGATAATCTTATCAATTTATTTCAGTTTGATTTTTTTTTTTTTTTTTTTTTGCCATCGGCCATCGGCCATCGGCAATCGGCCATTTGGAGGAAAACAATCGGCCATCGGCCGTCTTTGAACAATCGGCCAACAATCGGCATCGGCCCATCGGCCAAAAAATGCCATCGGTCGAGCCCTAGTAAACACCAACAAATGGAATAACAGAGACGTTGCTTTTCAGCTTATATGGCTGCGCATGAAAATGGTGGTCAATCTAGCTCGCACTCCTAGCTTAATCCCGTTTTCAATATGCATCTGTGTGAACAGAGCCTTCTGCTATCGTAATATTTAGCAGCACAGAAAATGGCTTTTGTAGCCGTGGGAGATTGCTGTTTCGATGGCGGGTCTTATCCCTTTCTTGGCATATCGCCATTTGTGCTGCAGTTGCACAACGATAGGCAACTAACTAACTGTCGATCTTCTTTCCAAGTTTGGCAAACACAAAGATCGACAAATTTGGGAAAAATATTTACCACGTTGTATCTGTAAATTTAAACTAACTTTTAACATTTTCCGAGAACAAAAAGCAAAAATACCCCCCCCCCCCCGCTTGAAAATTGAAAATAGTGGCACCTTCAGGAATTATAAATAGTGTTAGAAAATATTCAAAAACTTTTAACTTAAAAGTTGAGCTGAATTTGTTTTTCAGAAAACGTAATTTTTTTCTCTGACTGTAAACATGGTACTGAATGTTGTCGTGATCGACTGAGAACAGGTTCGAGATGACCGGTCGATCGCGACCGACGACGGGTTGCTTACCGCTGCATTTGCAGGTTACTGCCATTTTTTTAAGGCAAAAAAAAGTTTGTTAATAATAACTAATTGGAGAAGTAGAATAAATAAATAATGGAAAGATATTTGCATATAATTCTGTCTTAAGGTTATACGCGCATAATGTGTGGAAAAAAAAAGTCAGTGTTTCTGCAGGTGTGTCAGTTTTTTTTTTTCAGTATGTTTTTTTTTTAATCTGAAAATTCGAGAAATATTAGATTTTTATATGTTGAAGTTAAGTCAATTAGTCATGTATTTTTATTTATTTTTTCTCATTTCATTCAAAATCATTTTCATGCGTCCCTGTTAGTCATTTTTTAAACTTCAAACAGTAAATGTGACCATGAACTAGCAAACTTAAGATCCGGAAACAAATTCGAACTAAGTTACTCCTAAAAAAGCCCAATGGCACATTCTTCTACTTTTAGTATAGTCTGTTTGAAATATTTATATGCAGGGTTGAATGCAGGATTTTTTTTTTTGCCTATATTTTTGACGTCAAGTACTGAACGTTTATGTCGTCCTTGCTAATTACAACTGCTATAGAATGGGACGATTATTGCCTAAAACTTGATGGCCGTGCCAAAATCTTAGTAATCGAAATATCCGCTGAAACTATTTTTACTTACACTCCAAGTTTCGTGTTATAAGAACACTCTCGTTACAACGCCTAAAAATCGTGATCATTGATGATTATTGAAATATAGATAATTTATTTTGCTATCTACTATTTTTGTTACTAACCAAGAAACATCACGATCAAGGAAATTCAAAAAAATTCCAAATTGGTGGCATTCTAAAGAGCATTGGAAAACATGTTTATGGCACTGAAACTACGTGCCCTCGTGACCACGTTATCGAAATATGAGGTCCTAAAAATTGCCGAAATTTTTAGTAAAGTCGCCAAATTTAGCGAGTTTTGTTCAGAAATGGAAGGTACGGCGCGATTTCAACATCTGCATCTGACAAGACATTTCACTTCCATATTTGGTCACCACCAAAGCGCGTGAGAAATAGCGCATTAATTCTTTACTCGGGGTGACTACCATGGTGCGGAGTGTCGTGGCACAGACTGCGGCATTGAAATTTTTAGGGGCTTGTTTTCCGGGATATTAACGTGCAACTGTATAGGGGAAAACGCCACCGCCCGAAATATTTGTTTTATTTTATTGTAAAAACAATGGAAATATAATATATATTGACTTCAAATCATATTTTCTTTTGACGAATCCCCTAGACCCCAAGGGGAGTTCCTTCAAACATTTATTTCCAACTACAGAAATGTGAATGTGGGTGTGTCTTTTGTTGCTTTTCGAATAACTAAAAGTAATTTTCTCGAATAATTTAATTTGAACCTCCCCTCTGTAAAATGTTATGGAGAAGGTCAAGATAAAAATGTCTTTTAGCATTTTAGGTAGTAGTAGTAGATGTAAGTAGATTTTTCTTCACTAGTTTTCGTGGTTATTATTATTGGTGAAATATATTTTATTTCTAAACAAGGTTCTCATAAGTATTAATTATTTTTTCTTTTAGGTTCTGTGCAAAGCTAATTTGTTCTGATTTTTGACATTTTACTGTAGTAATAAAGCAAATTAAAATATACTGCAGTGAGAGGTTCCCTGAGCTTAAACTTTTGGGAAAGCAAAAATTCTCAATTTACCGAAAGAAAATTCAAATTTTGCCGAGCGATAAAATGCGAGTATGCGCAAATAATAATGTATGAAAAGTGACTTTCGGGAGTTAAAAAATTGTAATTATGTCCTCTAATTTGCCGAACTGTCAGACGAACTTTGTGGAATAAGGAAAATTTTTGGGAGGTCACAGTGACCTCCCATCAGTGCGCTCCTAACTGCAGTCAACAAGAACGACCTCCTATTACTGCGACCGATCTGTCATAGGGTTCGAGCACAAAATCTCGTTTAAAATTCCACAGATGTAATGATATTTTAGCATCCAATAGAACGTATTAACTGAATACATTTGAATATACCGTTCAAAATTGAAACTTTTTTGTTATTCTTAAGACTGCCTGTTAAAAAACTGATGTTTAAAACTTTTATGCTTCTGCGGGTGAAATATTTCCACTGAAAGAGTTTATTCTATGATGAAACTGTTTTGAAAAAAATATGATAACCGTAGAAAAACGGTAAACACACTTTAAAGTCTTTTTTTTTTTTTTTTTGAAAAGTCGTAAATCTGAAGTCTTCAACAGTATCTAAATACGAAGAAAACGACAATTTTAAAGATTTCAAACCATGTTCTCAAATTAAAAAAAAAGCGATTTCTGTCAGTTATTTCCAGTGTGTTTTTCGTTATGTGTATAGTTTTCAAGTTATGTGTAAGCCCTCTAACAAGTCAAATAATAAAAAAAAAACTGTATTAATTTTTATTTTGCTCGTATTTGAATTCCCTTTTAACGTGAAACATAATTGGTAAAAGTGGCTTCAGTATTTTTAAAAATGACTAAATAGCATGCAATATGATGTGCATTTACGTTATAGCGACTTTCAATTGCAGTGACAGACTTTTTCGAACTACAGGGGTTGTTGTAGTGAACGTCGACTATAAAATTTTTGATAAGAATCTGTTATGAAGTAATTTCCGACATCGTTAGTTTTGCTGTGCAAATTTTTGACATTTACTATCCGTTGTTTTCTTTTTTTTCAAATTATTATTTTTTTATTTTAAATTAAAAATTAAACATTTTCGCTAGCAGTGGTCAGACAATAAAACTTCATGAATGATAATAACTTTTGAAAAAATAAATAAGAGCTGGGATACTACAATCCATGATCATTTTCTTTCAACATCAAAAACTATCCATTTTATTTTCAATATGTAAGCTTTAATAAGCATGGTTTTTTTTTTACTTATTCATATTAATTCTCGTACATAATTATTAATTACTTACAACACATTTCATAACAAGAGTACAAACTTGAATTAGTTAAGTAAAACACACTTGAAATGCACTTAAATTCTAAAATGCATTATTATCACGATTACAAAGTTAAATCCTACGTTCAATTTCGTTATAAAGTTGTAGCTCCTCTGGATAAAGCTCTCTAGTTTCCATTTCACAGGCTTCATAGTTACTTTTTAATTTTACACACACAAGTAAAGGGTTAATTCGAAACATCGTTTACGCGCTTTGCAAGATGACCAGAAATGGGAATGAGAGTCTTGCTAGACGCAGGCAATGAAATCACGTGGTATTTTCCATTTCTTGCCAAGTCTTGAAATTTGGCGAATTTTCGTAAGATTTCGACAGACTTTGACCCACCATATCTCAAAAACAAAAGGACGAGGGCACACAATATTTGGGTCAAATTTTTTTCTAAAGATACTCTTTCGAATGCGACCATTTTTAACTTTTTTCATGATTACTGAACTCGTGATGTTTCCTGGTAAGCTCTAATATTATTGACTAAAACTTCAACAATGTTTCGGAATGTCGCCAATTAAGTTATATTTATGAGGGAAATAGAATTGCCACATGATTAGCTAAAGGAAAGATAATATAATTTTTGTTTTCTTTTCATTCATAACAAATTACACGATAGGGCCAAAGTAAGTGAATTTACATGTTTCTCATTTTGAATAAAAAGAGTTTTTCTTTTCGAAATTCATTAACTTATCTTGTTAAACTCAGCTGTCATCTCTTGCCGTTTTCTTAATTCCTTTCTTTTTAAAGCGTCTTCAATGAGTTTTTTTTCCTCCTTCGGAGATTCATCAGCCTTCGAAAATGTTACTCCTGAGGGTCTTTTTGCGAAGAAGGAGCGAAAGAAAGAATGTTAATTCAAATTGTTTTTGGTCGACGAAATGAGATAATTATAATAAGCATGTGTTAATTCACATTCAAAACGTATTTCGTTTTTTTTTTTCAGTTCGTTTAAAAATTTTTTTTTTTAATTTAAAGCGTGTGGTTAACGTATTTATTTTGTTGTTTTATTAAGGATTCATTCAATAAAGGTAGGTATAAACTTGTTATCCGTTAATTTATTTTTTGTGGAGCATCTTCACTTCATGAATAATCATAACGTAATACTATAAAAAGTTCCTTTAAAATTGGGGGGAAAGTGACGTGATAATAATGAATGAGAAAGCTGCGATTACGGGAATTGATTTAAATGCGCAATGGTGGTTGTGTATGTATATATATGTGTGTGTGTGGGGGGGTATTTTATTTGTCATTATGTATTTTATTACCTAATGATAATTCTCAATTCTGAGGCTGTGTGTGGGCGGGGGGGGGGGGGAGTCTATAATTGTATATCTCGCAAAAGTTTGAGAGTTCTAAAGTAGAAATCTAAATTTTATTATTAAATTAAAATAAAGTTTATTTCACATTCCCAAAATGAAATTTATTTCTCAATATTACATGTACGTAATAACTACTTACTGACTTCTCTTTATGCAAAAGTATACGTTAAAGCGCATCATTTAATCTGACATTTTATTGGAGTTACCGAAATTCGATTAAAAATTTCAAGGGATGCTTACAACCACACTTATTCATTGATTATGTATGTGGAAAAGTACTTTCTGCATATGAATGAAATATCCTCCGGGATTTTTATTTTATTTGCTTCCCATATGTTTCGAGAAACGCTATGTTTTTCAGTCTTATTAAGATTAATGTGCTATCTTTTAAGTTGTTTAATATTTTCCACCCAAATGTGTGTCGCAAAATGTGTTTTTGAGTTTTACAAAAGCTTCAAATTTTGAGTTCTTATTTTCTTAATATTTTCTGTTTGTCGGCGAAAGCCGCCAAAAATGATTTTTTTTTTCAATATGTATTCTAAAATACTAAACTTCAGATTATATGTCTGGATTTAATGAGTTAAAAATTTAGATATAATATTAATGAAAATAGGAGAAATAAAACGTGTTAATTGAACACCACTACGAACATTTTTATTAAATCCTGACAAAAATATTGATTGCATAAAGCGGATCCTCACTGAAAATATCGATTGTAAAAATTGGGGGCATGACGGAACTTTCTTAATTTCAGAATTTGAAGCTTGTTTTTCAATGCATAAAGCCCTTCAATATGTTCTTTGTATGTTTAGTATCATATTGTAACGTATATTTTTGATTTTGTGCTATCTAACACTCTAGAACTACTCATTAGTTTGACCTTTTATAGAACAGTTTGTAAAATGATACGGATTTAAAATTTTGTACGAATATATTCAAAGTTCTGAAAATGTTATCATCATATTTAGCCTTTTAGAATAACTGTACTTTGACGCTGTGTAACCAATTAAAACCATTCCACCATAAAAGTACAAAAAACAACTATCGACATAAATTAAGAACAATTTACTTTGAACGGTCATTAAATGTGACTAATTTTAAAACTGCTGCCCGTGTGAAATTTTCGTCATAGTGACTCGGAAAGCAATACGCTTTGCACTAAACTTAAGCTAGCAGTGACAACTTTCATGTTCTGTTTACCTGACATACCACAATCAACAAATCATACGGTTCTTTGAGAGAAAGGTATTCTTAATGATGTTATAGATGATAACCAATTGGTCAGCATGAAGGTGTGTGAATTAAAGATATGTAAAGCCAGTGACAAGTCTGAGACAATGAGTTCTTTTACCATCGCACCCGGTATGACACTTGCGGGAGAAGTCTCCAATTGAGCGTGCAACATACTATACGTGTAGTCCTCGAATTGGGAAGAGCGATAATAATGTGTGATAAAACGTATTGTCTGGAACACGGGCTGCGGAGTCGGTGGGAAAATGTCTCGGACTCCAGGAAGAGTCTTCGAGTCTCCTTGACCTCAAAATCAGTCCGACTTCGTGGCTCCAACACTAATTCCGCAATACTGGTAGAGTTGCGGTTTTTAAAGGAAAATCACAGACTCCAGGAAGAGTCTTCGACTCCGACTCCTTTTACCTCAAAATCAATCCGACTTCTTGACTCCGATACTAACTTCACAACACTGGTAGAGTTGTGGACTCTCTCTCTGAAGGAAAATGACCGACTCCAGGAGGAGTGTTCGACTCCGACTCCTTTACCTCAAAATCAGTCCGTTTTCAAAATCAGTCCGTTTTCGTGACTCCGACACTAACTCCGTGAACTGTTTCGGCAGAGTTGTGGTCTCCGAAGGAAAATGACCAACTCCAACTATAGGAATCTTAAAACCTTCGACTCCCGAGTCCGACTCCTTTATCCCAAAATCAGTCGGAGTTCGACTCCGCAGCCCTGGGAAAGCGGAAGATGACCATAACTGATTTTTAAGAAACTAATACTATGACTCTAGCAAAACAGACGAAAATTTATTTGATATTTGAAATCTTTTGACAGTTATTTGTTGCTGTTATCAAGTTGTGTGGTTTCTTTTAAACGCACCCCCCCCTTTTTTTTTTAAAGTCGGTTCAAGTAATTTCCACTGTGTAACTTTTCTCTCCTTCCGCCATTTATTAGCTTTAATCACGTCCGGCTCTTTGTAATTGCAGTACTTTCCTTTATTTACATTTTTCCTCTTCTCTTTTGAAGCTCATCCTTTATCTAATGACGCAGAAAAGAGGTTTTTAATATAGAATGCCCAAGCTGGAGTTATTTAATGGACTGGGAAAAATAATTTAACCGTTGGTGTCTTTTTTTTTTTCTCTCCCGGTTTTGAAAAGTGCAGTTAAACGCAGGAGAAATAAATATTCCGGAGCTGATATTTGAATTAAAGGAAATTGCGATGAAATTCGAACGAGGAAATTATGAGTTAGATTTCTTCCCAAATGCTATTCGCTGGCTGTTGCATATGAAAGTAAAATTTCAACAGAATGATTAATTGCGGTGTTTAGAGTTTCTGATGCATCTCGTACCTCCGTTTATTTCTGAGGAAGTTATTTTCTCGTGAACAAAGTTTAAAAAAATGTTACAGTTTTACTTTCTAGAGCGCATTAAGATTTAATGGTGCTGAATACTTCGCTTTATTTTGTTTTATTTTTCATAACTACAAATAACGTAAAAGAACGCTTTTAAATGTCAAAGTTTTTGCAATCATTAAACGTAAAAGACAGTTTTTTGGTTCAAAAACGTTGATGTATGAGGCCGTGAGAAGCAAACGGATGTTAGTGGCCTTCTTCGAGTTTCGAATAAAACGATCCGTAGACTAATTATTACTTCCTTTTACAAAAAAGGAAGTATTGTATTCGCAAAAAAAAATTTCACTCAAAAATCGAACTTAATTCCCATTTTGCTCACCCCCGAATGAATGTTGAGTTTTTTTTTCTACTCGACCACACGCGGATAAGTGCCTAAGAACGTATAGACACACGAAATATCCATTTTGACGATTTCCGAGTAAGTTACAAAGAGTTTTCTCGTGACGTCTGTATGTATGTACGTATGTATGTATGTATGTGCGTATGTATGTCGCATAACTCAAGAACGGTATGTCCTAAAAAGTTGAAATTCGGTAGGTAGATCCCTAGTGGGGTCCAGTTGTGCACCTCCCCTTTTGGTTGCATTCGGGTGTTTCTATGGAGGTCTTTTGCCCCTTTTTGGGGGGAAATCATTGTTAATTTCGATGTAAACTCAAGTGGTGTTACAATTTGGCGGACACTTGGCGATATATCGCCAGTCTTTTGGTCGCCAAGTTTTGTCGCCAACCTGGCGACAAATTTGGCGGTTTTTTTTTTTATAAATCTGGTTTCAACTTGGCCACTGTTGGTGATATTTAGAGAGTAAATTATTGAATCACATTAAAATTACCAATAATGGGAAAATGACATTAATTTGGAGTAAAAGGAAGTCATGTGAGGCACACATCAGCTCGTTTTTTTTTCCGAATTATGCTGTATTGAGCACAGAGCACATACCATGAGTGACAACAAGTACGATCTCTTGCCTCAAAACAAACGAGAGCTTCTCTTACCGTTTGTGTTGATTATCTCCAAATTTCTAATTTTAGCGCTTGCATCTCTTTGCTTCTCACTGCCTTATATGCATTATAAATGCACTTTCCATTGCTTCGTTTTAGTTTTGATTTTGTTTAATAAATAATTTAATTATGTTTCATGATTTTTCACTTCTTAAATTTTAAAAATATCAAGAATCTATAGTGTACTTAACATAGTGCCGTTTGGCGTTTTTGCTATTTATTGACGTGGGATTCTGTGTTTAGTGGTAAATTAATGCTGATCTTAGGTTTTGAAGTATATGGATTCGTAGCATTCTTTTGTTATATTTTCGATGCTTAATGCCTTTATGTGCGATAATTATTATCCAATGTATTCTGTAACGTACCACTTAGTATAATTTTGCTTAAAATACGTGCATTATATCCTGTAATTGTTTTCTATTAGTGTTATATTGTTTTTCGTAGTTTCCTCAACTTGAAAAATTATGTCTTTATCGTTTTCGTAATTATTTCCGCTTGCTCTAGAAACTTCTTTTAATGCATCATATTCTTGTTAAGGATCCGACAAATCCTGGGCGACTTAAAAAATACTTTGTCGACTAGCTTTTTCAGAATAAGAATTTTTCAGACGCCATGTTTCACTAAATTATTCTATGAACTCTGAGAAATAATTTATCTGGTGCCTAAAATGATTTTCTGACTCCTAAAATTTAGCATTTTTTGCTAGGCTCTGTTCGTATTCATTTATAGACCCATATTCATTTGCCTAATTGATTTTTCTTAGCTTTCTTTTCTTATCTCTTGATTTAAGCTTCCTTAATAAAGAACTTTTGAACTCTGCTCAAACCAGGAATGAATACATCAGGGCTTCGAACTTTATTTTTTCCTTTCGGTTCATCTAAAAAAATGTTTTTTTTTTTTTATTGGTTTAGTTCCGGTTTCCGTTCCTCCAAAAATAAGTGTTTTTGGTTCTGTTCTGGGTGAATAATTTTATTTTATGTGTATTGATATTCGTGCTAAGAAAAATAAATAAATAAAACTCTATCTCAAATGTAACAATGAATGTAATGATGATAATCCTATGGTTAAAAGAAAATATTGATAAGTAGGTTACTGTAACAAAATGTCTGAAGATATATCGAACCTAAGAAAACCGATTTTTTTTTCGGTTCAGTTCTGGTTTTCGTTTCGACTAACTGATTTTTTTCTTGTTCTCGGTTCAGTTTCGGTTCGAAGACTTGGAATACATCACTTCATCGCTCCGTCAAAAGCTCAACAGCTGGGGAAAAAATATGCAATTTCGAACGAAGCTTCTCGAATCAACAGAAAAATTTTGATCATTGCATTAGTTAATTTGACAGCGTAATCGATTATATTGTGCGGATAATTTCGCACCTGAGTTGGACGGGGAAGCGTCAAGCAAGCAGAAGCACCACCCAGGCGCTGAATATTTTATGTGGTGATTAGTTTCGCGAAACTCCTTCCGAGCACCCTCTTTTACCTCCCAACAAGCCAGATAGTGTGAGGGGGAGTAATTTAATTAATTTCCGTCATTCTCGCTTTCGGAAACGCTTCGCAAACAGTGGGCTTTCGCGACGGAAATCTTCTCGCCAAAGTCGCGTGACTTTAACCCGTTCCGAACTTTCGGGGAGGAATTGCTGTGGATGGGGAGAGAAAGATTCGATTGTTTTTGAGAAATTCGAGAACCGATTCGCTCCATTTTCTCCAGTAAGCGTTAATCAGTAGTTTGCAGAAATAAAATATTAATAGTATTTAGTTTTTTTTGGGGGGAGATAAGAATTTTCATCGAAACTTGCTTTGAAATGGAAAATTTCAAGTTTCTATTTCAAAGTGTATTGATTAGAAAATTTGAAATTTGTAGGGTGAAAGGATTTTTGAAGCGTATGAACTTTTGATAAATGAAATTCTATTTATTTATTGCATTTTGTGCACTGTTTTAGTTAATATGTTATGTTATTCCAAACAAATTTTAAGCATAATTTCTTAAATAAGCCTTAATAGAGCGTGATAAATATCCTGCGGCGCAAGGACCACTTGCAACCTGCAGAACTTTAAGTAGCCCTGTTAAGACGTATAAAAGCTTGTAAAAGTCATGATGTGAGCTTATTCTTGTGCTTTTCGACCATAAAAGGCTTCTTTTTTTTTGGCAAGAAATTGCAGTTCACTTTAGTCAAATCCTATGTTAGTTGAAATTTCAACGAAATAACCACAGAAATAGATACTTTCCACTATTTTTTATGGTTTGGCGTGTAAAAAAAATTAAAATCGTCATAGGTATGCAGTCGGAGAAAAACAAAAAAGATGGAGTACTACTGTGATAGAGTATCAAGAAATATGACTTTGTATTCGTAGTTTTGCAATGTTATGGGAAAGGAAAAGTATGACCGGCGAAGTTCTATTTTTATTTTTACATGCATTCCTTAACTTAAGTTGTATGTGAATAATGATTAGAGAGGTTGATTACAATAAGTGCAAAACGGAGAGTTGAGAAGATGCCGGTACATTCGAAAATAGTTTCTAGACTGACAATAGAATGTTAAAAAAAAAAAAAAAATCATTTATATTCTGGTTTTGCAGCTCTTTCATTAAAACGAAAGCTTTACTTTCTTTTTTCCCCCCCTACTCTGTTCAGATACATTTCAGTGCTCCTTTTGCGAAGTAAGGCTTCTAGAAACCAATTTTCGCATAATAGGAGATAATTATTGAACTTCCCTAAGAAAAATATTTGTTGAACATGTCACATTTCATATATTTGTCGAGATAGAATTTCTGAACTGCACAACTCAACGTGACTGACTGCCACTTTTAAAGCAAAACATTAAGTATTTTGTAACGTTCAAACTAAAACATGCATTGTACGAACGATCTTTCCCCCTAGATTATTATAATTACTTAGCTCAGTTTAATGGTATAATTGAATTTCCAACATACATTTTGAAAACATGATAACTGGCTGGCAATAATGAAATTAGCATGTCAGTTACCATGTTTTTAACTTGTATATATGTATATATATATATATATATATATATATATATATATATATATATATATATATATATATATATACAGATTGTTCTGTTTTAACCTGCAAGACCTTCATTTTCGCAACCGTTAGTCCTACATGTAAACTTCCAATTGCTAAAATTTTCAAAATCAGATGCTTAGTTAAGATATTGAAAGTTCGAAGTGAAAATAAAAATAAATAAAAAATACAAAATCTAACTTTTTATACGGTCCCCAGGTCCCCTAACGTATGTTTACAGAAATAATCTTCATTGAAAAATAATTCCAACACAAAAAGTTTTGACATTAGTACGACCAATATTCACCGAGATGTGAAATTCAGCGTTTAATGACTTTCACCACTTTTCACTCGCCGTCAATAACACATTTGGAAAGAAAATATAGCGGTTTACAAGGGTTTAAAATTATATGTTTGTATAGTGTGGTTTTTCAAATTGTTCAAGGCTTTATATTGTGTTTTTGCGCATCATGGCATAACATTTGCATTTAATTTTTGAATAGCAATGAAAAATATAAATACTTGGGTTTTTTAACTTCGACAACCAGTTATTCTTCTAAAAGGGCGATAAGTTCCAGTCTCATCTTCTGTATGGTCTCTAAAAACTTTAAACTTGAATATCTCCTTGAGTTTTTCTCTCACAAATGTCAAGTTTGTGGTGTCAGTAATAGTTTTCAATGGAGATTATTTCTCTAAATATTAGTTGGGGGATCTAAGGTCCGTATAAAAAGTTAAATTTTTTATTTTGTGGCTCATCTCTATTTTCACTTCTAACTGTCAATACCTTAACTATGCACCTGATTTTGAACATTTTTGCTCTTGGAAGTATACACCTAGTACTAACTGCGAAAATAAAGGTCTTGTAGGTTAAACGGAACACCCTGCATGTAGAGATCCTAAATACGGAGAGATTGGACATTGGACAACTTCAGAACGGCGGCCATCTTATCTCCAAAGATGCTCACTCCCCGTAGACCGTAATGAATCTTCTACCCCAAATATCACTGTACATTGCATCGAAAAAATTGGAAGTTAGTTATGATATCATGAAGGGAAATGTGCAGATCACAAATATTTGTTTGTTTTCTATTTTTATGAGCAAATTTTTGAGAAATTTTTTTTTTTCTTTGTAAGCGCTATGACGATACGAAACGATTGGCGCCGGATTGCCAGACTTGGAACCCACTCCGTTTAATGAAAATACGAGGAGAAGAAAAATCAGTCTTTTCTTTGAAGAGTTCATGTCCTATATTACGTGGGAAAGCTAGAAATTCACACAGCTCAACATTTCGAGCTGACAACATTTGGACTAAACATGGCGGACAGCGGTGCGCCGTTGTCCAATCTCTTCGTATACAGGATCTCTACCTGTAATGTATAAAAGTTTGTGTACATGTTATCCTAGATGCATATTAGAAATTGAATTATACCATTAAATTCTGCTTAGTAATTACAATAACCCAGGAGAAAAGACAATATAATCCGGGAGAATACCTTTCTACAATTCATATTTTGCTTTGAAAGATACAAAATGCTTGCTTTAAAAGTGTCAGTCAGTTACACGTGCCATTGCTTAAATATAATATTCCTATTTAAAATTAAACCCAGTTAATGACTTTTTGTGTAATTCGTCAATTCTGGAGAAGGTACTGTCTTTCTGTTGTTTTTTATTTTTTATGTTGTTGATAGCTTTGTTTACCAGTGACGAGTGATGGTCCATCATCGCATTTGCTAATTGAATTTGCTGGTGTTGAAATGTTCCTCGGCACCCGATTCGTGCAGATGAGAATTGGAGTTGATTCTTTCTCTGCTGTGGAATTCATTCCTGGCAGAGAGTATTCCCTGGAGCTCGCCGTATGTTATTAACCAGAGCACTCCGGTTTTCGCGTAAGAGAAAAAAGTCTCGCTTGGTGGAAGCTTCTTCTGATGCCCTTCGGTGGGTTCCTTTCTTCCCGGTGATAATTGAGCGACGATGCCATTTCTTATGGCACTGCTGAGTAAACACGGGTGCGATTCGTGTCTTTTTTAATTGAGTTACGGGATAGGTTACTTTGTTGTTAGAGTGCAATTAAATGCGAGCGTCTTCTGTGTTTGTGTAAGCGCGTTTACCGAGCTTCAGTTTCTTTTTCAATGTCTTCGCTTTCCATGCGTTTCCGTCGTTTGCTGGCTGAGAGAAGTTACGCGTTGATCGCGCATTTAACTATAAAATTTTGATTATAATAGTCAAATTGGGTTGTTTCCGAAATTTCTGCTGAGTCGCGTGGCATGGTTCTTCGCAGCTATCGACACTGTCGGCCAGCGTCCTCTCAATGAGATAACTTACCCCGTCATCTATTGCGAATTCATAGAACTAAACTTACCCCGCCATCTATTAGGGATTCTTAGAACTAAGCAATTAATTGAACATTTAATTTGCAATTACAAATATTTCGGTCAATTTGATTTTGAAAAAAAAATTACCTGTAGCCTTTCTCAATAAATGAACTATTTTACACAAAAAGAATTTTTCAATTCGAACCCGTGCGTTTAAACAAATAAATTTCTCAGCTTAATATTATTAGTATAGATTTTATTTCTATCAAGATCGTTTTGGCCTGTCAATTTGATTCATTAAAATAAAATTGACGTTTGTTCTACCAGTTAAAAGTTGAGTAAAAGCAGGAAACATAAAATTAAAAATTACATTAAATCTAATTGTTGAATCATTTTTTTTTTCAGTGTTTAGCACTAAAGTATAAATGAAACATTTGTCCATTTGGAAGTATAATCACAGTCATAAGTTAATTTTGTGAGGTACATCATTCTTAAAGAGGAGGGCAGTAGTCTACAGTTTTCTGTGCTGCTTGAAAAGGTTTGTGCAAAAGGGGTTATAACAGGAAAAAATACTCAGAAGATTGGCACGAAGTATTTGTTGTGAAAGAATTAATCTATACTTGCTAGTTATTTGCACGAATTGCGATATGGGTGAAGTAAAATGTATACCCCCCCCCCCCCCACTTTTTTTGTTCAATATCAGTTTTTGTTTCACATTGCTTCTACGAAACACGTGCATAAAAAATGCACGTGTCGCAAATGCTGAAATTGTTACCATTGTTTGAAAATACGCTTCCTTAAATCTGTACCTCAGAGAAAGACGTAAGTCACATTATGATAATTTTATAGGAAAGAGGAAAAACTTTTTTCTGGCGCATGCAAAGGATGGGACGCGCGCTCTTTAAATCTTGGTTAAAAAAAAAAAAACCGTTCACATGGCGCGATGCGGAATAGGCTTTTACACACAATGCACTAATAAACAGCAAATCACAATTTTTGAACTTACGTCACTCTGACTCTGAGGTACAGAAATGTGTCTAAAATTACTAATTGTATCATTATTTTTTTTTAAAAATTACTTGCAAAGTTAATCCTTTCGCTATATTTTACAACTTAGTATTTCTTTTTCTTCCATTAATGTAAATCCTCTCACAAAATTCGTAAACTGAAAGTAAATACAAGGGGGGGAAAAAACTTAGCCAAAAGGTCAGCGTTTTACGACGAATCAACGAATTGCAGCCATCTTTATGTTTTCCATTATATCTCATTGTTCCAAACGAAGAATGTACTGTGCTTTAGGTGTACAAAGCCTCTGCTTTGAGTTTATTTTGTGAAATTATTTATTATTTCTCAATCAAACTCAAACCGAACCGCCATCTTACGGACTTCATCATTATCAGCCTTATTGAGCAATCACGATTGCTTATTGCTTTCATTTGACCGTCCTTGATGTCCCTTTCCTTTTTCAGAACGGACCAGGGGCCTCTGCAGCACCGCCGTCCATCGGAGAACGGAGTTGCTCCTCTGGTCTTAACCTCCACTAGTTGCACTGTCCACCGGAATCCCCTCCTCCTAGGCCGTGGCGTCCATGTCCTGCATACACACTCCTACATACACACACGTCTACACACAAACAAGTCCTTACACACATACACACACGTAACCGCCCAGGAGGAGGGGCAGGCTTGGGAGAACATGAGCCGTTTCTAGAAACAATGCCCCCAATGAGTAGGGTCCTGTCGCAACTCGTGATTGCGAAAAACATAATTCGAATTCAAAGTGTCAGAATTCAAATTAGATACACACACACACACACATATATATATATTGATATCTTTTTTATTCTTGTCTTTTCTTTTTTCCATTTTCATTTTTCCCGTGTTTGACGTGTTTTTGTTTATGATCTCACCGACATATTAAATCTCTCGAACTATCTTCTTTGGTGCAAAAATACCTTTTGTAAAACCTCTGTATTTTTTTAAAAATTATTTTTCTGCCTTCAAACGCCAGAATTTGGAAATAAATTTATTTTCCAATGAAATACATTTTAGTTGCAGTAGATTATACTTATGTAAATTAACATTCTTTGCGGAGAACGAACTGGGCTAAGTTTTCAGTTTGTTTTATTCGCGCCATTTTCTTTTCTGTATTAATTAGATCTCGGAAATAGTGTTCCTTTTGTATGCTGTAAACATCTCCCGGTGGCAATCTACTTATTTCGGCGTTCTCTTTCTCTTTTACTTTTCTTTCTTGAAGTAGTTTTTCTAAACAATTTTCAAAAGAACGTCTTTTATAGGTTTTGATACAGATCTGAGGAACATTTGTTTTGATGTTTGCTTTCCCAGGAGATTCCGCCATCTTGCGTTAGTTGAAAGCAGCGAATCATCGAGTATTTCTCTGTTTTTTTTTTATCAAAATTGAAATGCGAGCTGTGCTTGGAGAGTATTATATCTGAGAATAGCAAAACGTTTGAATCATTTATTTTGCAAAAGTTTTTATTTTATGTGTTTTTGATTTCAATCGATCAATGATAAGTCATCTAAGTGACTTATCATTGATCGATTGAAATCAAAGTCTTCAGTCGAATCCATATCCCGAGGCTCACGAGTTTTAACATTGCTCAATTAATTCCTTCTAATATCGAATCATGAGTATGCTGTGTATTTTACAATTTTTGTGCCTCATAACGTTGTTCAGAGTGAGATTCTTCACCGAAAGTAATTTTTCACTGGTAATCCTTCTTTATATATAGAGTCATTCCATTTCAAATCAGGCAGCCAGGTATGAAAAGTGTCATATGACCATCACCGATTTTTTTGAAAAAAATACAGTAGTTACAACTAAGGTACATACAGTGGCTCCCAAAAGTCTTCGTACACCTACGACTTTCAACGAAATAGGCCTCTATCCATTGGTTAGAATTAATATTTCGGAATAGGTATTTAATTATAAAATCTATGATCAATTGTTAACAAAACTGCATGAAAAGTTTTTAAAAAATATTAAAACTTAATTTTTTAAAAATCAAAAACCAAAAAGTGCCGGAAATTTTATCTCACAAAAGTCTTCGTACCCTTTACAAAATGTCTATACATTATTGAATAATCTAATTTTTGATTAAGTTATTAATAAGTAGAATATCGTATAGTATTCATAACATCTTTTAAACCTGTGGGAATAGATTTCATTCTTTTTTTTTTTTTGGGTAATTTCTGAGTAAGTGTTCAACCACACTTCGAGTCGTACTGTTTCTAGCTCGATTTTCGTTTTAAAGCTCTATTTTCGTAATCTAGCCTCCAGATCTCTCTAAATACGTTACATTAAGTTAAAATCTGGAGATTGAGGAGGTATTTTCTAAACTTTAGGACAATTTTCGAGGCACTAGACGCAAACGTTGAAAACCGTGTGCTTCTTATCGTTATCTTGATAAAAAAACAAAGTTGTTTCCAATAACCAAATTTTTGGCTAAGAGTTCAAAATTGGTTTTTAAAATATTTAAAGGAACAGCATGATTCATTATTTCATCAAAAAATTACAAACTACCAAGTCCTGATGCTGATATGCACCCTCACACTAGAACACCTCCACCGTCCTGATTAACTGATCCAACTAAGTTCTTAAGATTAAGTTCCCAATTTTTTCTTCTACTTAAAGTTATGCAACAATTTAACCAGAAATGTTGAATTAATTTTTATCTGTAAGTAAGACGTGAATCTACAACGTTTCTAGCTTATTTATCATTGATTTTGCGACGAAAAGCGTAAGCTTTCTGTTTTTCGCACGACCAAGAAAATTTCTGCGGGAAGAGGTCCCATTTAATCCAGCTAATCAGAGAACTCGGAGAACAATTTTAGGTGAAAATTAAATGTAAAATGTTTCATTTAACTCTGCAGAAACTTTTACAGCTCTCAAATGTGTATTTTTCATAATTTTTTTTAACTTTAAATCTCCGATCACGTTTTGTCAGCTTTGCCGGTTGACCTTTTCTTACCTTGTTTTCGGTCCGATTCCTTTCTTTAAAGCACTTTATCAAGCACTTTACTATAGAATGGAATAAATTAACTAATTTAGAGACATTTCAAACCAATTTACCGCTACTGTGGGAAAAAAAATTCAAAATTTGAATGGTGTTTGCGGTTTTTTACGAATACCAGCTATTTTACAGTAATAAGCACAATATTAAGGAATAAATAAGCAAAAATTAAATCCAAATGACTTATGAGGGTCAACACAATGCAAAAATATTAATAAAGCGGCATATGATAATTTTAACTATGAATTTATTCGAAAATATTTGAGTGTACGATGACTTTTGTGGCGTGTTATTTCTCTATCTCTTCGTTTTCTGACCCATTTCAAAAAGAAGATCCGTCAATATTTTTAAAAAACCAATGGGTTGCATTTGGAATGACATAGAGATGATGTGAAAAAATATTGGACTTCATATTCGAATTCAGTTTCGAGTTATTTTGGTTTTACTAAAAAATTTCAAAGTGTACGAACACTTTTGGGAGCCACTGTATGAACTATCCCAAAAGGATTTTGCATGAAAATTTTTTTTTCTTCAGTTACAGCCTATTAAAATTCTGCACAAAATCCGCCATTTTGGAAAAAACCAAAAAACACTCCATTTGAAATGGACACTATTTCAAAAGTATTTAACCTATTCGAATAATTCTTTTTTCTAAAAATAAATAAGGACCCATATATCCTCTAGACATCGTTTTTGAAAGTTTAGTTAGGTTTTTTAATAAAGAAAAAAATTCATTTTTGCCGCCAAAAAACTGCATTTTTACCAATTTTATGATTTTTTTCTCCATGAAAAAAAAAAGTTTTTTTTACTAAACGGAGATGGCAGTCTAAAGCCCTTATATGATAGTTTCATAACATATTTTATTAGAATCATTGAGTGCATACAGCCTCGTAAATAAAATTTGAAATTTTGAAAATTTTCAAAAATTAGCGATTTTTGAAGTAATTTTACTCAAAAAACCCATTTTTTAAAAATCTAAAAATTGGCTCATTTGTACCCCAAATAATGCTTAACTAGTGGATAGACACCGCATCCGATATTTTTTCCCATAAAATGTTTTATGATTTTTTGAAAGTGACCTTATCGCCCATGGCATGCATGTAAAATAAAAATGTCTAATAATTTCAGTCACTGAAAATCTGATTATATTAATGCCTAATAGCTACAAAAACGGTGCACTTTATCAGGAATAACTAAAATCTTACTGACTTTTAATAATATATCAGTAACAAACTGCTTTGGATGATCCAGTCAATTCGTCTTTTTGTAAGACTTTGTGTGTAGTTTATAGGTAGAAGAGCCTTTGGTGATTATATTAATGACTAGCTATGATAATGATGTACTTTATCAGTAACAGTTAAAATCTTTCCTTTTTTTTTAAATAAATATTAGTTGATTTCGTCTCCAAAGCTATGCATTCACCGTTACTTTCATATGCAGCAACAAATCATATTTTTTCTCTTTCAATAGTCATTCTCTTCAACTCAATTACACGACAGGGGAAATCATCAAAGGGAAGAACAATACAATGCATTTAAAACGATTAATTTTAATTTCGTGCTTTGGTTGTCATTGGCGAATGTTGTCACATAATTTTTGGATCGTATCTCTTATGATTACTTTTATACGTAAGAATATTTATACTAAATTCAAACCTTAAAACTCACTTGTAGTTTAAGAATTTAAAAAGCCCACCTGTTTTATGAGAGAAGTAATCAATTGAACATGGTTGTAAGTTGAGGTAACCAAACAGATCTCACTAAAGGTGACTATTATAGCCAGGGGTCCAATTTCTAACAAAAGAAGTGCAGGATCCCTATAGTCTTCAGAACTTGTTTTAATGCTTAAGTGGCCTGAATTCGGTCAAAAATACAAAAATTCAAGTAAAACAAATAAGGAAGTATGGGAGCTCAGCTCACATAACAATTAGGCGCTGATCAGCAGAAAAATATATTTATATAACGAAATACAAAAAAGGGAATTGACTGGGTCATCAGATATTTTGAAAAAAACTGCTGGGTTTTATTCAGAATGGCATAGGAATGATGTGAAAAAAAAAATTGGACTTCATATTCGAATTCAGTTTTGCGTTATTTTGGTTTTACTACAAAATTTCAAGGTGTACAAACGCTTTTGGGAGCCACTGAATTAGTCATTAATATAATCACCAAAGGCTCTTCTATCTAAAGGCTACACACAGAGTCTTACAAAAAGACGAATTGACTGGATCATCGAAAGCGGTTTGATATTGCTATATTATTAAAAGTCAGTAAAATTTTATTTGTTGCTGATAAAGTGCACCATCATTGTAGCTATTAGGCATTAATCCATTAATATGATCAGATTTTCAGTGACTGAAATTATTAGAAATTTTTATTTTACATGCATGCCATGGGCGATAAGGTCACTTTCAAAAAATCATAAAACATTTTATGGGAAAAAATACTGGATGCGGTGTCTATCCACTTGTTAAGCATTATATGGGGTACAAATGAGCCAATTTTTAGATTTTTAAAAAAATGGGTTTTTTGAGTAAAATCACTTCAAAAATCGCTAATTTTTGAAAATTTTCAAAATTTCAAATTTTATTTCCGAGGCTGTATGCATCCAAAGATTCTAATAAAATATATTATGAAACTATCATATAAGGGCTTTAGACTGCCATCTCCGTTTAGTAAAAAAAAACTTTTTTTTTCGTGGAGAAAAAAAATCATGAATTCGGTAAAAATGCAGTTTTTTCGCGGCAAAAAGGAATTTTTTTCTTTATCAAAAAATCTAACTAAACTTTCAAAAATGATGTCTAGAGGATATATGGGTCCTTATTTATTTTTAGAAAAAAGAATTATTCGAATAGGTTAAATACTTTTGAAATAGTGTCCATTTCAAATGGAGTGTTTTGCCGGTTTTTTCCAAAATGGCGGATTTTGTGCAGAATTTTAATAGGCTGTAACTGAAGAAAAAAATTTTTTCTTGCAAAATCCTTTTGGGATATTTCATATGTCCCTTAGTTGTAACTACTGTAATTTTTTCAAAAAAATCGGTGATGGTCATGTGACAGACCCTGCCTGATCTGAAATGGAATGGCTCTATACTCTTTCTCTTTATGTCCAGTAAGAACAAGGCTTTGAAGTATTTCCCTTATCATTCCTAAATTCTGGGCCTCAGAGCCAGAGGAACGTAAGTCACATTATGATAATTTTGCAGTAACGCGAAAAAACAGAAAATAATGATTTTGTTGCCTAGTTGCAAAGCTATTATATGAATTACGCTACGAAATATGACTGTTAATATTAAAAAAAAATATGTATTCTTCATCCCTTGTTGGTTAATTTTTGCACCCATTTTCAATTATTTAAATAATTAAAGAATACATGATTCCTTGTATCAAAACTGGACCTACGTTGTTGTGGTTTTAATCAAAAACAGTTCCGTGCCTGAGGGCCATACTAACGTAAGTCACATTAATTTACTTTGTACGAGAGTGTGAAAACTAGGGCTGTGGGTTTGGATTGAAAATGATCAAATCCAACTTCCGTGAATTCTAGAACCTTTGATTCAGACTCCCTTTCAAAATTATTTCGACTCCGACTGACTCCATAACACAAGCAGAGTTTCGGACTCAGAGGAAAAATGAACAACTCCAATTTCGACTCATGTATTTAAAACCGTCAAATCCCGGCGCCGAATCTAGCTCCTTTACCTCAAAATCTTAAACTGCGACTCTGCATCCTTGGTAAAAACTGAAAGGAAGGATTTCATTTACATAGGCAAAACATAATTGTTAACTTTAAAAAAAAAGTCTGCTATACTCCTTGTTGGTTCATTTTCGTACAATTTAAGAATGAATTGTATAATAAAAGATTAAATGACTCATTATATCAGAACTGGATTTGTGTTACTGTTGTTTTACACCAAACGCTGTTTTAAAACTGTTTAAATGGTTTTACAAGTAAACTGCAAAAGTCCATAGTAGAAATTTAATGATACTAAAAAAATAATCAAATGTTAGAATTAGAACATATAAGCGGAACGTATTTAATTTTAAAATGTTGCAAAGAAACTGTGATCATCTATAAATTGCAGATGATCTCAAAACATCAGTCCAGAGCAGTTGAATCATCTTCAGGAAAGTTTCCTTCGTTTTCTCCATGTGGAAGATTTTCAAAGTCAGGTCTATACTCTACAATAGAAATCCACTGCGTTTAAATTCATAAGATCTCTGTACTTTTTATTACTTATCTTTTTTTTTTGGTGGTTATTTTTAATTCTGGAATTGCCTTTGCCATAACAACCCTTTCTTCTTGTTCATTTCTTTTTAATTGTTCTGCTAGAAAGGCTTCATCTGCAAAGCTGGTCTTACAATACAATTTGCTGTCTCCTTTTTGAAGCTGCAAACAAACTGCATTCGATATCAAAAATGGCTCTTCATTAGTGTTGGTCTTTCTAGAAACAAAAGGAGCTTCTTTGCTCTTCAAATAAATAACCTCTAAAAAATCTTCAACGCTCATCCTTCTTTCAACAAACGGATTTTTTTTCTTGAACATGAACTAATAAAATTAGCCCAATCATTTGTATTGAAGATAGTGATTTTTTTAAATTGTTTTTAGATTGCTATGCTTACCATCAATTTCCATATAAGTGTGTCCAGCAAGCAGAAACTTGTGGTTTATTTCTTTTAAAGTCGAAATGTTGTCTAACATCTATCAGATGAAAACCATAATTCCTATTTTGGTCACTGCAGTTATAAGTCCATACCGTTAAGTTTCTAGTAGGATTTTCAGAATTTTGAAGTTATTTTTACACGTGAATAAGCATGATGCAATTTCATTTCCTCGCTGACTGTTACGTCATACCAAATCATACACCAAGTTTTGTCGATAATTGTGTCAAGAATAGTACGATTTAATGTCTAGAGCTTTCTTGAGTAAAAACTTTGAAAGCTCTTCAAATCTGGAGTAGGCAGGCATTTTTGGGCAACAGACATAAACGACTGTCTTTAATTGCACAAGCCTTTTAGTTTATGTTCTCTTTTTAACTGATTTCTGAATGAAGCTTCTCCCAAGTGTTTTAATTTTTTAACTTAAATTTCGCTGCGTTTTTCAACTGTTATTCCATTTTTTTAATTAAGAATCTAATTTGTCACAAATATTACAAGAGCCGTTGTTTGGCAAGTGGTAGGATAAATTGAAGTCTTCTTTGAAAACTTCTGAATGTACGCACTTTTTCTCTGCTTTATTTTTTTTATTTCACGTTCACCGATTGGGGATTGTCAAGAGTCCCAATTGTCCCCTTTGTAATTCAAACGAAGAAATGGACATTCGTCACCTGCACACTTGCACCCAGCTTTCCAGACGTAGCCTGTGTGATCGTTATTGAGAAGTAAGAGAGCGTATCGGCAGCTAAATATTTCACTCCTGTTGTCCTTATTGTTCCTTGTTCTGTGTATTGTGTTTGTTTTTGCTATTTTTTCTTTATAACCTTTCCTTGTTGCCAGCCATTGGAAAAAAAAAAAAATATTTCACGCACTCATCGACGTATAGTTAGTACACTTCAAAAATGTTTAGGTGATTGCTCAAGTATTTGTGTTTCAAGCTTTCCTTGCTGTAGCGGCTTTTATTTACTGGAAACTTCAAAATGTTTTGATTATATCTAAGCTATTACTTGTTAGTTTATTTACAGGAATACGTCTACCCCTCTGGTCTGGTATCACCAACGTAGACTCACTAGCTTTTCCTAAAGCGACTCTCATAAAGGTTTCAGAGATAGATAGTGTATTAAAAAAAGTTTTGCAAACTACTTCTTCGCTGTTGTTAAAATTTAAAACAAATGTGTGGTTTCTGGTTTTGTTTCCCTTCGTGCCGTCTTTTTTACGTTGTCAATAGAAACAGGCCACTTTTTACTCTTTTCCTCCCTTTTCCTTTATTTTGCTTTTCGATTTTTTTCATTCCCATCACAAATCATTTCACAATAAATCTGTTTAATTTATGTTTCTTTAACCAATATTATTCCTCTAACTAGCTGCGTGCCCGGCGTTGCACGGGCTACTTAAAAAATGAAAGAGATGTCCAATTGATGTTTTTGTATTACTCTGACATCAGTTTCTAAAGCGCTAAGGAGTAAATAAATACGCGTAATGCAAGGTTTGCAAAACACCAGTAGAGCATATTTTTTGGCAGAAATCTCTTTAACGTTAATCATATTTATCAATAATACAAGTTATGAGTATTTTCAATTAGCACAAAAGATGAAAATATATGCAATACCAATTATAACCTGTGCTCACTTTAAACTGAATTACATCTGATAGACTATATCTGAAACATTTGTATGTACAATTACGATCAGCTTTTTACATAAAAGGACACATACTTTTTGGTTGCTTACGTGACACTAAAGCACAAAGAATAAGTACCAATCAGCATTAATTTAATACCAAGTCATCAGATTCGAATTAAGCTTTAGTTAAAATCCTTAAAAACAATATTTTTGTTCAACTCTGTTTCACTTAAAGAAATCCAAACAATCTTAATTTAACATGTTCTTTTAACGATACAAACTGTATTTCAAAAATAGAAACAGGAATGAAAAAGAGTGTTATTACAATTCGAAAAATCACTCATGTGACGGGAAAAAGTCCAACAAAATAAACATAATTGGTCGCACATCCTAAATGTTCCAAAATATGAGGCCGGTGAATGATAAACTTACACTACAATCAATAAACATAGCTAAAGAAACAACTTTCATATGTTGAAAGGAGTTGAGAACGTTGAATGTAAAAAATAAAAAAAGGACAGACGATAAAATAAAGGCTATATCCGAATAGAGCAACCAATTTTAAACTAATTAAAAATGAAATTCTAGATGGAAACGTTGTTTTAAGATTTGGACAGAAGCCAAAAAAATCTCTTTTAAAACAATTATTAGAATTTTACTTGCTTGCGCATATGCAAAATGGCAACAGGGAAGAAATAAAATTCCGAAAAACCATATGTTAATTAACGTTTTAATTAATATCTCTGCTAATTAAAGTCGCACAATTACGAGATTGGTCCTACTGTTTTCTTTGGAAAATTTCGAATTGATCGGTATCTCGTTTGACTCCCGATTCGCAGCGGTTCTCCAGAAGATAGATCTTCAGACAGACAGACAGACAGACGCGAACAGATTTTAATATTATAGTGGATAACAGACGATATGTTTTTCAACGTGCAATTAAGTAATAATTCAGAGCCAGTTGGTGTTAAGTGGACTTACGTTTTTCTGGCTCAAACAAAAGTTTGGACTTACGCTCTTATAGCACCGGTTAAGTTATAAAGTTATTTATTTTTTAAAATTTCACTTTTATCGCTCTGTGCGGAATAATATTTTACGTACAATGCAGTAATAAACGGAAAATCGCAATTTTTGGACTTACGCCCGTCTGGCTCTGAGTTACAGAATTGTGCTTTATGGAAAATAATTCGTGTAAATCTTATAAGTCTTACTTTTTTTTTTTATTAAACCTTTACTGCAAACCTCCAAATAGTATATCAAAGTGTAGAAAGTGTATTTTCTCCTCTTCTAGAATGGCGTCTCAAAATATTAACTCATGACTTAGATTAAATTTCTAATTACAGTAATGCTTTATACGTCGGAGCAAAGGATGGAGGGAAAAAAAAGATGCATAAATTAGATTCAATACAATTTCAGATTAAATTTTATGTTTTCTGCTTTGATTTAACCTTTAACTGATAGAAGGAATGTCAATTTTATTTTAATAAATTAATTTTACTGTACATAACGATGTTAACAAGGACAAAAAATAAATACAATTCAATTTATAGATTTTACATGCGCTACGGCAATTTTTTCAAGTGTTTCAAAAGGAAACATTTGTTTTTTCTCCATTTTATTTAAAAGAGTCTTTTAAATCTCAGTTTGCGTGGATAAGCGGGTGTTTAATAGACGTTAAATGAAGTAGTATAGAGTCCACACCGGATTTTTTTCTCATTGTTTTTCAAAATTGTTTTCTTTCATAGATTCATTTTCTTTCCTTTTTCATTTTCTGTCCATATTAGGAAATTACTGTTTCCAATAAAAGAAAAATCTTTGAAACTTAATTTAATGTACGTTATAATATTAAAAAAACATAGTTAACTCTTAATTTACCGGGATGTGTTCATTCACAATTTGTTCCACCATACTTCTTTTTTGTTTTAGAGAGCAGCTTAGAATGGCTACCGAGCTCGAAAAACGTTAATCATTTTCTAATTATAGATAAAAACCCTTATTATTTAGAAATATTATCCCTTGGGCTTCCATTTTATATTCCGAAATGAGAAACAACCCTGATATATTTGAAACTCACACATTAAAATCTGCAATGAAACGAAAAATAATTCTTCCATTCAATTCTCTTCCGTATTGCAAATGCAAAGAAAAGCAAATCCCATCCACCTCGAAACGAATTCGCATTGTAATTGCATTTCTCCCAGGGTGATCGTATAAGTCTGAGGGAGAGCATTTTCCTTTCGGTTTGGTGCTGGTATCTGTGTCTTCTCGCGTTAATTAAGCACATCCCCGGTACTATTCCTTGTGTCACAGGCCTGAATAAACATGCTCCTGTCTACCTCCGGCCGTAATTCTGTTAGCTTAGAGTTCATTCGGTTTTCTTGTTTGTGTCCGAGCACTGGAGGAACTTTTGCCTAATTGGTGGAGGTTTTCCGAAGAAAAGGTCGAGGCTTTTTGGTCGTGTCAGCATATCGTCGGTTGTACGTGTTTGTAATCGGGTAAACCTAACCTGGCTGGTCCGTAATGTTGTGATTAGAATCTTCGTCGCCTTCACAATGTTGACAGATTAGGTTTGCCCCAACTAAGGAATAGCAATGTACAGCGTGTCTTCGTTTTTCATGCAAGACGTCTGTTTTCGTATCAGTTAAGTTCTAGATGCCTCCAATTGCAAAAATGGTCAAAATAAGATGCCGAACGTGAAAAGGTTGAAGCAAAAAGGAAAACTAGTGAAAAAATGAAATCAAACTTTTTATAAAACCCCTTTAGGTCTTTTATAATTATATGTAGGGAAATAATCTTTGGTAAAAAATAATAGCAACACAAAAAATTCGAGCAATTTGCGACCAAAATTCAAATAGATATTTGAGCTCAAAATTATTAGGGATAGTGCAGAAAATGAGATTCGAATCTATCGCCCTTTAGAAGAATGACAAGTGTTGTCAAAGAAAAAAAAAAAAAAAATTCGTTTTTTTATCTTTTTTATTACTATTCAAAATACATGCGAAAGTTTTGCTTTTTTCCAAAAAACCTATCACAAAAGCCCGTACAGTTGGTAAAAACACATTCTATGCCCGCATATAATTATAAATCCTTGTTAGCCGCTGTGTTTCCTCTGAAAACGCTGTAATTGACTACGAGTGTAAAATAGTATTATAAGTTTCAAAACGCTGCGTTTCACTCGGTAAAGATTGGTCATACTAATGTCAAATGTTTTGTGTTCAAATTGTTTTCCCATGCTTGTGATTTCTCTAAATGCACTGTTGGGACTTGGGGACCATATAATAAGTTTGATTTCGTGTATTGTTATTCCACCTTCCCTGATCCAAACGTTTACTATCTTAAACTCCGTATCATATTTTGACCATTTTTTCAATTGGAAGTATGCATTTAGGAGTAACGGTTGCGAAGGTTTTGCAGGTTAAACGGGGACACGCTGCATACAGTACATAAATAAAGCTAGTGGTTTTTTTTTTTTTTTTTTAAATCATCAAGGCATGAAAATACTCCTTGACATTTTTAGATGAGTTAACTTCATTTTGAGAAGTGAAATGCACAAAAACATAGGAGAATAATAATATTTCGAAGGAAAAAGCCGAAACAGAAGATGGCATGGAAGATTGTGTACCATTTTAATTTTTAGCAACAGATTTTTGAACTTCATTTAATGCGCTTGTTACTTTTTTTCTAATGAAGATAGAGGGTTAAAATTCCGACCACAGGTCGAGTTAGATCTGGGGGAAAAAAAGCAGCTCTTTCCAATGGTGTCAAAAAGAAAACTGTAGGACAATTTCTTCACTTTTTACTAATAGATTTAATGAAGAAAGTAGTGCCTAAATTTCAGCTAAGCCTAAAAAAATTGATTTTGACCCTGCGCATCAAAAAGAATTACAAAATGTCCTAATGTAATATTGAAAAAAAAAATAGATTTTTTTTTTTTAAATAGTCGACGTTGTTAAAGTTCTCTTCAAAATACCAAGCGTAGAAATAAGCATGCAAATTTTTCGAAAATTTCGATTTTAATGCTCGAAATATGTTTATCGAGTTTTTAAAAAATCTGACTATCGAATATTGAAATAGCACAAAAATATCGGCTCCGCTTAAACGAATAACAGTGTTTTTCACCACTATTAAAAGAATTCCGTTATGCAAGGAAACTTCAAGAGTTAATGTATATGGTCAAGCTTAACTAACAAACCAATAATAGTTTATAATAGGTACTTATTGTTAATTGTAAAATATAGAATTTATTTAAAACAGCATGTTTGAGTTTTCCGAGACTAATTTCCAAAAATTTGAACTCTTCACTAATTTTATCATGTCTTCAAATTTGTTTTTCATTTGCTTGAAACTATTGCTTTCGTTATCATGTAAGATAGAGGGCCCAAATATTGCCCACTTGAGGTAATTTGCTTCAAAAAGGTTCAAATATTTTGCAAAAAAGTATGAAATTGGTCTGAACTTGCTGTGATATTATGTGATTAGATATTATTTACACAATGAAATTTTGATGTAATCTTTATATCGGATGTGTTAATGGAAAATAGCTAAACAATGATGTTTTTTAGGTTTTAAAAAAGTGGTTCGTAATACCGCTTACTGGGTGTTCCTAATATCGATCTACATTAAAAAGTGTTGGAAAATCAAAAAACTAATTAATAACAAATTAATTTTAGCTCATTTTAACCGAATGATTGAAACACCTTTTTTTCGTATAATCTTTCCGTTTTTGTTTTCAACTTTGTTTCATAAATAATTCTTATTGTTTGCAAAGAATGCTCAAAGAAATATTTTTTCCTTTCTTCGGAAACTCAATGTTTTTCTCTCACGCAGACATGGAAAAATATGAATCTTGAGCTTTTTCTTTAAACGACAGGATTATTTACTAAAATGCTTTTCTCCCTTGCAGAATCTCACTATTCGCTTCCTGCTACCGGCTGCAGCGTTCTTCTTTCGTTTAAATTTCGCGTCCTCTTTCGATTCGTATTGTTTCCCCGCTAATTGAGTTTCAATTCCTCCGGTTTCATCTCGACCCTTGTCGAGTGTTTTCGCGGTGCAAATGTAATTGGGTGCTTTGGAAAATGTCAGCGGTATATCCTCAGGAAGAATGATATGGGATGTTCTAGGATGAAATTTGACTATAGCTTTTCTCAAACGGGAGGGGGGGGGGGGGTTCTTTTCTCAGAAAAAATGACAACTGATATGATATCTACTTAAAAGTTGTTCGCTCATGAAAGAATATTGTTCCAAGTAAATTTTTTGAATTTATATTTCATAATCCATTTGGACTATAATTGAAGTGGTTTTTTTCAGAAGTTGGTCTTATGTATTTACTTTCAATTGTAAAAATAACGTTATAAGATAAGCAATTGCAGTATGGGATTTTCGCAAAAACAATTTGAATTTTGTCAGAATTAGAAAGCGCTAGGTCCCCCCCCCCCCCCGGTCTACCGATTTCTGAGGCATTTTCAAGAGATGCTCATACTAATTTTTGATCAACTCCCAGAAAAAGTGGGTGTGGCACTCATTTTGGTCCTGTTAATTATTTCATATTTTATCTTATTGTTTTCAGATAACTGAGGGGTGTTACATATTGCGAACGTTATTTATCTGTATTGAACTTGATGAAATCTCGAAGCTCACACTGGTGAAGAGTTTTCTTGTTGCTATGACGAAATGCATACGTACAATCTTTGTTAAGTTTTGTCTCAATTGTTTATTGAGACGATGGGTAGACTTTGTGAATTGACGTAGTGAGCAGCAAAGGGGGATGCAAGTGACAAAATTAAAAATTTGGAGGTAACCAGTACAAATGGTAGGTGAACCTCTCTTCTGTCTTGGGTCACGAGATGCTACTAGTAGCCCTGGTAGTTGCTGCTGTACAGCGTGATTTAGAAAAAACATTCAATGAAAGCCTACCTAAGATTTGATCTTTAAACGTGTTTAAAAGTGTCCAGAATTATGTACACTAATGTATGTATCAAGTGTACGTGTGTGTGCATCTGTATGTTATGTGGGAAAATATCGCTTTGCGCTGTTTTCTTTCGGATCCTAATTTGCATTTCTTTCTTTTTTAGGTAAGTCAATTTCAACTGTCATTTGTTAATTACATGTATCAGTGATGCATTTATGACGCTGCAATAAATTCTGGTAAGAACTTCTTTATTTTTTGATGTGGACGTTAAGTTGTTTTAATATGTATGTATAAATAATTAAAGTGAAGAAAAAAACTTGACATTTTATGCTTGCTGTCATTTCTCTAACTGCATTCATTCGTCGGAAAATATCAAAAGAGTATTTTTTCCTCTAAATATCTCAAGGAAGTTCATTATGAGCTCAGAATGAAAATGAGAGTAATGAAATGTATTTTTGTTGAATTAAAAGATAATTTGTTTTAGTCGTAAGAAACATTATTAGTTAAGCTTGTATTTTATTTACTTTTTCGTTGATGTCATTTTCTGCAATGAGCTTTATTTACGCGATAAAACAGAAGTTTCTTTCTTTCTCTGTTTTCTGACTTGAAATTTTGTTTAGAATTTAATTAAAGAAATGATAAGTATGTTATTTGGAGATAAGACCCGACTTTATCTTTGACTTTATTTTCAACTCCGAAATAATAAGTTCTTTTCTCATTAGCGTTTTTCAATTGCTTCCCTCGTAATTTGTTATCACAATGCCGTCTTCTTGTGTTTATTTAATGAGCAGCCTTCTTTATTTTCTTCTCTCGCATTACGGCGTTGAATATCCCAGTTATGCTCGTTTCTCGCTAGAGCAAAAAGTCTCCTTTTTTTCCCCCTTTCTTACTTTTTTTTTATCCCTTCTTTTCTCCTATTAATGAATATTTCGAATATTAATTCGTTCCCTTCTTTCCGCGCGGCACCTCTCTCTCCCCTTTAATGAGGGGACGTTTTGTTATGCAAATGTTACACGGTCTTAATTAAATCTCTCGTTTGGCCCCTACTCTCCTGCTGCAGTTCTGGAGCTATTATATGCTGAGAGCCCAGATTGCGTGCAGAAGCAGAGAGAATGAAAGGAAAAAAAAGAAGAAAATGTCTTAGCCGAACAGCAGTTGGTATCTGTTTACAAAAATTTCTGCTTAATTAAATGAAATTTTGATTAATGACACCCCATTTTTAGCAAAAATTTGATGCCTTCATCGACGGGATATTACCTGAAAGAAGAGTGTTGATGAAAGTGTATAAAGGGGTTATGTCTCATGCTTCTGTTCTCTCTTTTTTTATGCTGAGGGGATGTTGACTCAATTTACGAACTATGGGCTGAAGATTTTTTTTTTCCGCCTTCATGATGCTGAATGAAAAATGAGTCCTTTCATAAAGAGCTTCGTTAATGAAAATTAATTTATTTCTTTTTTTATTTCTTCTTTTTTTTGGATTTTTAAGTGTTTAAAGTAATTTACGGAGATAAAATCTGAGATGCATTTTTTTCCTGCCATTGTCATGAAATTCTTTTAAATAGGAAAATTCATGTTAATACTATACTAGATATCTTGTTTCTAGGCTCCATTAATGTAAGGTGAGGACAGGGTTGGATTTCCATGGGAGCCAGTTCCTGTATTTCTTTTCAAATTTAGTCAAATTTTTACATTTTTGAGGCGAGTTCAGATTATTTACGTATGAAATTGAGACCTGAAAACTATGCTGCCGTGCTAAGCGCAAAAGTCGTATCTGCACTTTTTGTCACAATGGGGTCATTTCCAAAATTTTAAAAGTATTTTTTTCTGAAAGAGCATGCTTAAAAACATAGAATCTGACCATTTTTTAAATAATTTGTTTAAGTTTAATATTTAAAAAAAATTATTTAAATCGGTGCTCTTTCATCGTTTAACGCTTCAGCCGATGACATCACAAATGATGAAATGCCATTCAGTGTTGCCATTCATGGTCCAAAATATGTAATTCGCATCTTTACTTACGTGTATTGGCAACGATATGTTTGATAGCAAGCGTAGAGCGCAATTGTAATTGACTTCTTGATTATCATAACGTGGAAATGCGGCAGAAAGATGCGGCAAAGTGCATCATTTGTGACTTCATAAAGACCACGCCTTGTTTGAAGAATCGGACGTTTTAAAAAATTAATTAAAAAATAACTGTTGGGAAAATAAAAGTATTTTCTGGGTCCATGTTTTTTTTTTTTTTTTTTGCTCATTGTATCCATTTTAATGACTAAAAGTAGTACTTTTGACTGAAGGAAACCACCCCATTGAGTTACGATCACCAGATGGTTCGTTGTCATATATTTGACCTCAATACAACGTTTTATCCTTACTTATCAATGGGAAATATACTACATATTTTTTTAATTCTTAAAAAAGAAACATCTGAACCAAATGCATGGAGGCAGAAAACTTTGCAGGCAATTTCTCACTTTGAACTCACCTTCAGATTCGACTTTCACGCTTAGCATGGCGGTAGGGCTTCCGCACTACTTTGTCAGAGATTAGGTCCCGACAGGATAAAACAAAGTGTAGATTTACTTGCTGTGGTTTTTAAGGTCCTTTTAAATGTCTCAAAAAGAATCCTTCACTGCTTTCGGTTTTCCAAAAAGCACGGAGTTTCAAGAGCCCTTAACGACAATCCCAATTGAAGAAAAAAAAGAATAACAACTCATTTCGAAAAAACCGTCATTGATATAAACAAACTTCAAAAATCTCGATTTAAAAAAAAAAGTTACTCAAGAATCTGTATCTTAGAAGAGAACCTTTTTGATCACAAAACTGTATCTGCCTTTCGCTATCACAGTAAAATTTAAGAAATGTTCCTTATAAATAATCTCCTAAAACATCGATTGATTTTTATCATTCCATGTTTTTTGAAAAAATAAAAAAAAGTTTATTTTCATATTAGGTGGAACGTTAATCTAAATTTTTGCCTTTGAAATTTGCACATCCCGTTCAATACCGCCATTAGTGCAAATTTTAAAGTTTTTAATTTATGGCGATATTGCAGTGATAACATGCTGTACTTTGAAATCAAATGTAATTTAACTTAATAATTATGTATAGAAATTAAACTTTATTTTAAATTGTATTTCAAAATTCAACTTGTTAGCACTGCAAAGCCCCCTTAAAACAAAAATTAAAAATTAAGTATAAAATTAAAAATTAACTTAATAATTGTGTATAGATATTAAACTTTACTTTAAATTGTATTTCAAAATTCAACTGGTTAGCACTGCAAAGCCCCCTTAAAACAAAAATTAAAAATTAAATATTTGTGTTGGTACTGGATGTACGATTTTTCATAAATCCTATGACGGTGAGCCATAATGATAAGTCATAACTGTGAATAAATGCTAAGAGGAAATGAATTTGGTTTGTGTTTAATTACTGTAGCGGCTCATATATTTTTCACATTTTTGTCCAAATTGAATGCTGAATGAAATTAATATTTTTTCTGTACCACTAACAGAAATTAAAATTAGGGGGGGAAAAATCGAAAATTACCCCTTTATTGCTTTGATTAATCGTTCTGTGTAGCAATTTTCCATTCCAAATTAATTTAACGTAACGCTGAATTTTGTTAAAATTTTTTTCGTTGGCCCTCTTTTTAAGTGAAAATTTAGCGTCATAGTTCCAACTTCAAGTTAGTAAGCCATGTTGTAATTGATTTCGAAATGATAATCATTCTCAACAGAGTAGCGATACGGAGAAAATTCAATCTCATATCATACGAGAATGGGTGCACAGGTTTGCATAAAAAAATTTAAGATATTTTCGCGGAAATTTATTTGAACAAAATAGTTTTTTTTTTAAACTGAAGTTGTCTCAGAATATGATCGGACAACGTTGATGAAAGGACTGAAATTTAATTGAATTTTCAAAAACGGATTAGTAGTTGGTAAACACAGCTCAAAACTTATGGTGTGTTCGTGTGTGGGTGACAATTCATATTCAAAATATTGATTATTTTACTTTAAATGTTAACTCTTTTATTAACTAAATTTTTTTGATTAAAAAGTGGTTATTTGAAGTGTTTAAAAATTTTTTTGAGGAAAACGATAAAGATTCATAATACCGTTTCTTTGGGGGGGGGGGGGGAATTGATATTCCTTTTGGTCAGTAACGAGCCGGCGCATCAGCTTAAAATCAGCCATTTTGAATCGGAGCGCGTGTTTGAGTGGTTGTCTTTTCTGTCAAGTTATCGCGTTTGGTGATTTTTCCCTGCGAGTAATAATTAGCGGCACGGGAATTGTTTATTAAATAAAATATTATTTTTAACCAATTTGGCAAAATCCGAAACTTTGCCCTGGTAACCCTAACTCCGCAACAATGAAAGATCCGATCCAAAATGGCTAAACTTAAGCTGATGCGTCGGCCTGTAAAAACAGTGACTCCCAAAAGTGTTCGTACACCTACGATTTTCAATGAAATGGGCCATTATCCATTAGTTAGAATTAATATTTCGGAATAGGTATCTTATTATAAGATCTATGATCTATTTTTAACAAAACTACATAAATTTTTTTAATAAAACATTAAAACATAATTTTAAAAAAATCAAAAACCAAAAATTGCCGGAAATTTTATCTCACGAAAGTCTTTGTACATTTTAAAAAAATGTCAAAAAATTAGTAAATCATCTGACTTTTTACAAAGTTATTATTTAGTAGAATATCATGCAGTATCAACAACAGCTTTTAAACGTCTGGGAATGGATTTCATTGTTTTTTCTTTCTTTTTTTGTGCAATTTCTGAGTAAGTGTTCAGCCGCACTTCGAGTCTTACTGTTTCTAGTTCGCTTTTCGTTTCAATGGTGTATTTTCGTAATCTAGCTACAAGATATTTCCAAATATGTTTCATTAAGTTTAAATCTGGCGATTGAGGAGATATTTCTAAGCTTAAGGACAATTTTTGAGGCACCAAACACAAACGTATGCTTCTTACCGTTATCTTGATAAAAAAAAACAAAGTTGTTTCCGACTACCAAACTTTGAGCTAATAGTTTAAAATTGTTTTTAAAATATTTAAATAAAAAGCATGATTCATTATTTCATCAAAAAATTCCAAATTTGCAAGTCCTGATGCTATAATACACCCTCACACTAAAACACCTTCACTGTCCTGATTAACTGACCCATTAAGATTAAATTCCTCATTTTTTTTTCTATTTACAATTATACAACAATTCAGCCCAAAATGTTGAATTTATTTTCATCTATAAGTAAGACGTTGTTCCGAAACGTTTTGAGCTTATTTATCATTGATATTACGACGGAAAGCGTAAGCTTATTTTTTTTTTTGCACGAACAAGAAAATTTCTGCGGGAAGAGGTCCCATTTAATCCAGCTAATCAGAGAACTTGGCGAACAATTTTAGGTGAAAATTAAACGTAAAATGTTTCATTCAATTCTGCAGAAACTTTTTCAGCACTTAAATGTGTATTTTTCATTATTTTTTTAACTAAACCTCCGATCACGCATTGTTAACTTTGCCAGTTGACCTTTTCTTATCTTGTTTTCGATCCGATTCTTGTCTTTAAAGCATTTTATCAAGCACTTCACTATAGAATGGTATAAATTAACAAATTTAGAGACATTTCAAACCAATTTATGGCTACTGTGAGGGGAATAAAATCAAATTTCAAATCGTGTTTGTTGTTTTCTACCCATGCCTGACATTTTAAAATAAGCAGAATATTAGGGAATAAATAGACAAAAAATAACGGCAAATGACTTTACAGTGTCATTACAATGCAAAAAAAATAATAATAAAAGCACATATGGTAATTTTAATCATGAATTTATTCGAAAATATTTCAGTGTACGATGACTTTTGCGGCGTATTTTTCCTCTTTCTCATCGTTTTTTGACGAATTTCAAAAATAAAATCGAGCAATATTTTGAAAAAAAACTACTGGGTTTTATTCAGAATAGCATAGGAATGGTGTGAAAAAAAAAAAAAAAAAAATTGGCCTTCATATTCGAATTCAGTTTCGCGTTATTTTGGTTTTACTACTAAATTTCAAGGTGTACGAACACTTTTGGGAGCCACTGTATAGACATTTTTTAAAGTGTACGAAGACTTTTGTGAGATAAAATTTCCGGCACTTTTCGGTTTTTGGTTTTTAAAAAGTTAAGTTTTAATATTTTTTAAAAACTTTTCATGTAGTTTTGTTGAAAATTGATCATAGATCTTATAATTAAATACCTATTCCGAAGCATTAATTCTAACCAATGGATAGGTTATATAGGTTATACCGCTCCCAAAAGTGTTCGTACACCTACGATTTTCAATGAAATAACCTATTTCATTGAAAATCGTAGGTGTACGAACACTTTTGGGAGCGGTATAGCGACTCTAGGTCAGCATATTGAACGAATTTGGAGAACACGATCTTCGCATTCCGTTTATTTGTCGCAAATCTACCCATAAAACCTTATTTTATTCTGATGGAACGCGATGTCGAGTTATTTAGAATTTTTAGATTCTCGTACGTAATCTCGCAGAGTGCCTCCTCGCTCCGAATGATCGCAGGTCTCCGGTTTTATGGCCCCGGAAACACAACAAATTTATTTTCCCTCCTCCGAACGCGACGCAATTCCGTTTCAATCTTTTTTATTTACATTCTGGCCCTCGTAAAAGTTGTCCTGTTGCTGGATATTGTCTCGGAATATGAATTTTGCTCGGTAGTGCAGGCAACCTGTTTTACTTTCTGTAGAAAAAGTCGCCTTTTATACCCATGAGCTCGTCCCGTGTGAACGGAAGTAGGTAGAGGTTGTCATCGTTTACGAACTTTACTGTAGGAAATAGAATGGCTCAATCTAGAGATGCACCGAATACTATATTTAGCCGAATACCGATTGTTTGGTTTAACTTTTTGACTAATATTTACTTTTTTACGCCAATTTAAGGGGGGAAACCAGTTTAGACTGGTCAAAAAATCCACCTTTTTCTTATGTCATAAAATGTTAGTAAAACTATTAAAGAATATGTGGCCAACATTTCAGTGAAAAATTCCGATTAGTTCCGATGCTAAGAGCACTTAAAGTGACTTTGGAGTTACGAAAACGTACACGGCATTTTTTTTTTTTCAAACGCGTTTTTCTCGAAACAACTTTTTTTTTCAACTGGTGTGCATTCTAGTTCAAACAGTTTTTGATCAATCTTTCTGAAAATGTGTGTGAATATTCTTTATTCAAGAGTACTCGATATGAACCTAACTCTTAGATGATATTATTAATAATAAAAAAAAAAAAAAAATTGCAAGAAATGTGAACAAAAAAAAAAAAAAAAAAGGTAGAAAAACATAACATTGTAATCAAATACCCCCAAAAAGGTGCAATTTTCAAATTTTTTTAATCATAACTAAGTTCATATTCTTTTGAAGTATGTTGTTTACGAGAAAGAAAAACAAATGATTACAGGCAAAAATTGTGGCTTCAGTAATGCACACCAGCAACAAGCTCTGATGACGACTGCCCAAGGACAGCAGCTTCTAACTCCACTAATTCTGGTGGAAATGACTTCAAAAAATTACAAGAAGTACTTCAAAATAAGAATAAAATATCCTCCAAGTTTGAAGAAATTCTGATTATTTCTTTCCTGTTAAAGAAAAATCATGAAAAACACTAAAATTTCGGCCTCCTGAACTGGTTTCCCCCCTTAAAATAGCAAATATTCATTTCTTTTTGGAAATTTAAATGCTGTTCTAGTTAACATCTTAAATTTAGCTACTTTAAGTACAATCATTAATTTAAATAAACCATTCTGAAAGCAAAAACAAATTAATGTGAATTTGGTTTTTGTTTATCTGCAATTTTGCAAAAATCGATAATTACTTTCTTTCCTGAATTCTGTTTTGATAACTCATAATCACTGTAACACGTTACTTCCTAAATAAATAATCTTGCATTAACCTTACATATACAAACACAAACCCAAGTAGCTTAAAATATCGTTTTAAATTAGTTTAGTCAAGGAAATTTCTGCTTTTATATATCTTTGTTTCTTTGGTAACTCATAAATAATTTTATCTTCCTTAAAATTGAGTAACAAAACTCAAACATTGCCTGATATTTTTATTTTTTGTCCCTAAGTACAGTGATGAAATTTAAATAGTTTTTTTTTTATTTTTTAAAAATCAATACTTAATATTCCATATGATATAATACTTTAGGAACTAAAATGCTGCAAATTTTCATGTCCAATTGTTTTCTCTCTCTCTTTTTTAATCTGCTCATTTTGTATAAAAATTCGTAGTTAATGTTAAATAATAATAAATTGACTTTGTATATATTTATTACTACTTAACGGTATGATTTTTTTTTCTAGTTACTATGTCGAATTTAAATTAGTTCGTATATTGTAATTTGTCATAACTTTTCTGTATCAATGGTATTTTTATGCATCAAACTTAGGGAATCTCTAGGAAATGATGTTACATTATTTACTTTCATAAAATAAGAATGCATGTTTGATACTTCAATTTTGTAACTAAAAATGCTCTTACTAATTTCCATTTCTATTGTATTTAAAAATTTTCACTTATCTGCAATTTTTCGTGTATTTCTTTTAATTCTCGTTTCACGCCATGTATTTTATTATGATTATAGGATTTTCTAAATTCCAAATGGGTGTTTAGAAAGTTATTCGCTCAAAATGAGTTATTCGCTGTAATATATTGTTTTATGCCAACTCGTTTTTCCAGTTGCAGTCTCTCCATTAACTCTTCCCCGGATGGATTACCCCACTTTATTTATTAAATAAGTTCATATTTGCTTATCTGCATTATAGTCTCATTCGACTCCTATACTTATCTACGTTATAGTCTTCACCCTTCTTCCTCCACTCTTAGTTTCGAGATATTATCTTCTTTAGTTGGCAAGGTGCGAGCGTCTGTTGATCTCTCTCCCGGCTGATGTGCCCTTCCTGTTCTTCTTCATTATCGTTTATTCCGCTGGGATTGGTTATCGTGAGATCGATGATGTATTTTGCTCTGTGAGACTTCTGTTTTTCGTCATACACTTTTATCTTTCTCCTGTAAATAGATGCTTAGTGCTAATGCGAGGTTATTCTTTTTCCTGATACTTTTGCTAGTAATTGGAATGTTGGGAAGGATAAAGAATAACCAAGTATTTGCTTTGTGCATTTCTTCTTGGCTACATTGTAATATAATTCAGTTATCTTATCTAACTACGGTCTGCGTTGGGAGCTAAATTCACGAAAAATAGTTGAACATAATATAGGGTTTTAAAAATTCTCTCCGGAGTTTGGAATCGTACAGCGAACTAACGCGAATACAGCAAAAACGAACTTCTGAAAGAACACAGAGGCCAGTTCTTATATTAATCTACCTTACGTGTGTTTTATGTGTGAACCCTTTGTCACGCGGCATACATCTATGCGGTAGTTCAGTTCCTTTAAATGCACGTGTTGTCCATTTACTCAGCTCTGGGGGGGGGGGATAACGTGAAAAATTGGTCTTTTACATACCCCCACAAGAATATTGTCGATGGTATCTTGTTGAGTAGAGTAAGGTAGGAGCTGAATATCACATTGATATGTCTCTTGATCACCTATGTGATCAAGAGTTCTCACTTAAAACCCATGCAAGGTATGTAAATAAAAATTGATTTGCCTCTGTATTCTTGCAAATATCTCTTTTGCTGTATTCGCCATAGTTTTTATTTTGTTTTTGTTTTATTATTACGCTTTGAAACTCCATACGGATTTATGAAAAACCCTGTGCTTGTTTCAAAGGAGTCAAACAGTTCTCTTACATGTAAAAATAACAGGATTTTTTTTTTTCAAAGTTTCTTTACCTCATAATCCTTAAGAATTTCAGATTCTGTACTATGTACTTTTGGATCTTTCCTTCAAGTTGCGGAAAAAAGAAAAAAGATTATGCTCTCGCATTTCACACATTAGTGGAACTAAAATCGAAGCTCAACAGCAATTATATCGTGGGCTAAATTTGATTTGGGAATTCGCGCTCACGGAACCTCAGCTCCTGTACTTTTTAAATTTAATGTGAACTCTTACGTTTTAAACGTAGTTCAGGCTGTTTACAAAATAAGTTCTGAAGATTGTGCTTTCCTATAGAGTAAGAATAGAGAGCTAGAGCGCACGCTAGAGTAATTTTTCGGCTGTAAGGATGAAAGTGGTTTTAACCAGCACTGTTTGCGAGCGCAGCGGTCTGGCTGTCAGTCATTCTTATTTGATCACCACTTTTTTCCTCATGTTGATAGCCAATGCTGTATAACAGCACCTATCACGGATACTAGTACGATCTCTTGCCCCCAAACAGAGAAGAGGCTCTATTACCATTTGTAGGTACTGATTATCTCCTGCCGCCCGCCTTGTCTAGTGGTCAGAGGAGTCTGAATGCAATGAGGTAGTCTCGGGTTCGAATCCCGGCTCGGGCATGGATGTACTTTCTCTCTCCTGTCCTTGTCCTTCCTTTGTGTGAACGTGATGTTATGTTGTGAATGTTGCTTACCCTATAAACGGTTCCTTATGGAATGTGCCAACTGTGGAAGTCGGACTTCACACCAAATTACAGTACAGTTGGCAAAGTGAAGCAGCGCACACCAAAATTGCCAGTCTATCTGGCACTAGACAACAACTAATTATCTCCTAATTTTAAGATTTGGTATTTATACCCTTTGCTTCTCACTGCCTCAATCTCCATTTTAATGCAAAGTCTTAATAAGTTAAAACGAATAAGTTTTCATGGTACCACCAAAGACGTAGATTCCGTATGCTCTTCGATGCTTAAATTCTTGTTCTAAAAACATAAATACTTTCCCAGCCGACTGAAATATATTTCGTGTGCGTTCGTAAGCTTTGAGCTTTTTATTTAAAAGAAAACGAAAAAAAAAAATCTTTTCTGAACTTCAGAAAATGACGCGTAGGTGGAAAAAGAAGCTTCTTTCCGCCAAGTTGAAATCACCGTACCAGCGTGATCTCGACATGATTGGATATTTATTCCTCCGAAGTTTCTTCGCGATACCTCCTCCGCCGGGATTCTTCTTGTTCCAAAAAATTCGGGAAACTTTTCTGTAGTCGAATCCTCTCCATATTGTGGATGATCCCATTTCTTCTCGCTTCATTGGAACCAGGATTCTCCATTCTGCTGTCCGAGATGCCCGGGAAACGAAATTGTGTCCTTTTTTTTCCCTCTCGGATTTGGTCGTCGAGCAATAAGAGTGGGGACATTCGTTTTCGTGGCAGATTGCTCTTCCCGAGTTTTCTTTCAAGTTTTGCCTGAAATCTTGAAATAGAAATAAAAGAGATGCTAAAGTTGGCTTTCTTTATTTTTATTGATGATCTGGCCTGTGACGTTGAAGGGGTCGAAATAAATAAATTACATGACACCATAGATTCTCATTCTCCCCCCCCCTAGTTATAATCTCTTTTTATGTGTATAAATGAACGTACGTTTGTGTATGTGCGTGTGTTTCTTATACAAATCCAGTTTACGTCGAACTTTTCTAAATTTTGCGCAGAGGTCCTATTTTGCTCAGGAACTCACACATAGGGTTTTTTTTTTTCACACATCCACAGTTTACACAGGAACATCAAACCCTGCCTTCGGTATAAAAATCTGACTCGTCCGAGCATTTCAGTATGGCTTTTTTTTTTTTTGCATTTCCAAAAATTTGAAATTGTGTCGCTTCTGAAAAGTTGGTCTTTTGCTTGGAAGTATTTTTAAGGTTCAGTTAACATATTCTCTGAATATCTGACGCACTAGAGACAAAAAAAAAAAAAAAAAAAAAAAGTTTTTTTTTTCTGTTTTCTACCCTCCGGATGGCTATCCCCCACCACGCACATAAAGATACCTTCGGTATCAGAGACACGTTGGGGAATCTAAACTGTCAATATCTGACGCTCTCATTTACATGTAACTGTTTTCACGTTTTTGAAAATCTGTCGACGTTTTCCTCACCAGTGAAAGGTGAACATATAACATTTTGTTTTTCTTATGTTCTAAGCTGTGATTTCTAATAGGTCCTCACGATGCACGAATAAATCCCCATTTAGCATAATGGGCTACCCTACTATATCGCGAACGTGTTGAAAACAATAAACGAAATTAATCCGAGGCATACGAGAATCGGGCTGATTGTCTGAAAAGTCCCTCGCATTCATTTACACCAGATGAAATTTGTAAAGGGGTTGTTTTGGGTTTTAGTCTCTTTTTATTTTTTTAGGTTACGTTAGCCTAACCTCAGTTAGGTTAGGTTAGACTACATAGTATTTTAGGGGGCGTGAAATCACTCTTGGCGGGGTGAGCACATCTGACTACGGACGCATTTATTCCATCCACCCAGTAGAATGCACTTTTTCGGTGACAGTTCATACTGAGAAGTTATTACCGTAGGATTTTGAATCAGGAGGAAAAGCTAGAACTCAAAGTCTAATTCTTTTTTAAAGTCTATAATTACAACTTGTGTGTAAGTTATTCCTAATTTCGGACAAACAAAGTTCAGATAAACGAAGTACATGCACATAGTTAAAGTCATTTTATAAATGAAGATTCAACTGCAAAAATGGCTGCAGGCCGACTGCATTTTCCCCCCTCAAAAGCTCGTCTGCAGTTGATATCCCAGAGGATCTTTTTCTTACTCAAGTATCAAAAGTGGCTCGATATTAAACTTCACATCGAGCGTTTTTTATTTATTATTTTTTTCGGTTGTGCATCCCTTTTGAAGTATTGCGCCGGAGGAAATAAAATGTCTTTCAGGATCTTTGACATTTAGTAATGGAAAAACGTGCCTCCCTGCACATCTTGCCTTCTCTGCGCTTCAGTCCGGGAGTCTATTTCATATTTTCTGTGTACAGTATCGAAAGCGGACTGACTTCTTAAGAACTATTGGAACCAACGGCGGCCTTTGGATGCATGTTGTCATTTCATCCCCGTAATGATAGGTCCGAAAAACAGTTGAAGCTTTCGTGAGAGGATTATTAAGAATACGTTAAAGTCATTTCTTGTAGCTTTGATCCATCAACTAGTTTTAACTGGCCCGCTTATGTTTTGATTGTATTATTGTATCTTTTGACATACATCTGAAATAAAGAAAAAAAAAAAAGTTGCTAAAATGTTCGAAATAATTGTCATAAAAACCATTTGGAAGGAATTATTTTCCTGGTTCTAAGTAGGGTTTCCAATCTCGAAATCCCGATCCCGCGGCGTCCCGCATGATATTTAGCGGGATTGAGAGCAAAGTCCCTCGTGGTTTCCGATCCCGCAAAGTTTTTCCGTTCAAACATTTCCCAACTTTTCCGCTTATAAAACGGCTATTTTCACTAGCATCATCTGAAGTTTGAACCACTTTCCTGCAAGAAGACCAAGAAAAACTCTCTCATATGATGAACTGTGGATTTACCATTTTATGAACACAACAAAAATAGAGTATATTTTTCTGAGAATGAATTAGTATCCGCCATTCGAGGTTTCAGTGTTCATACTTTCAGCAATTGAGAAAATGCGTATAGCATAAAAACATTTTTGAAAACCATCACTAAAGTTTAAAATTCAGATTATTAAGCTTTAGAAAAAATAGGGAAAATGTATTACTGATTTTAAAACCAGCTGAAGTAGCCTGAATGGAATTTTGGAACACTTCTGTAAGATTAAGGAATGCACTCAAAACTTTTAACTTACAAAAAGTGCAAAAATCCTTTCTCATTCCATACGAGCAATAATTTAAGTCGCGCTGGACTTTTTTATTGCACACGTTTGTATAACAAACGATAATTGCTAATTGGGATCTGACTTTGCGGTGCTCTTCAATTGGTTTACGGAATTCGGAAAACTATTAATTCAAGAAATATGAAAGCAATCTTTCCTAAAAAGCACAACTTGTTCTATTTGACATTAAAATTAAATTGTTGGAAAAATGAATTCAATCCCGCGGGATCCCGCGGGATTGACTCCTTGCAATCCCGAAATCCCGCGGGACTGAATTTGGCGCGGGATTGGAAACCCTAGTAAGTTATCCCGCCGCTTAAAGTCACTTTGAGGTAATATAAGAGTTGCGATGTAATGTAAACTATTTTATTAAAAAAAGTGTAACATTGAACTAGATTTTTTTTTCTAAATGTTAAGAACTTTCCAATTTATCTTATAAATAGCAATGTTTTTGTAATTTATGCTTTGATGCATTACGTATCGTGACGTAGGACAACGGAGTTAAGCATTAACGATTTGTATATTTTATTGGTAAGTGTGATGTTAAGTTTTTCCATTTAATGGTACAAGTTACTCTTAGAGACGGAGAAATATTGCTTGAAAATCTCCTTCAGGTTGTTGTTGGAAGGAACGAAATAAAATGTAAAATAACTTAAGTTTAAAAAAATAATTTTTACTTCGTACTGAAGAATTTAAATAGTGTGGTTTGCTAGCTGACAGCCATGATAACTTTAAAAATAAGGGGAAAACATAATAATAATCACCGCTGGGGTTGTGGCATTAGCAAAAAAGAGAATTCGAAAATGATTTTGTTTTAATTGTTTATTTATTTTTATAATTTACGTTTTATGAAAATTTGTCGCGTTACGCGCACGACATAGTTTGAGTTCAAGATGTCGAAATCAAATTAATGCCAGAATCTGGATGCTAGATGTGTGTTGTTGTTTTCTCTTTTTATTGTTATTTTTATTTATTTGTTTGCTTTGTGTTCAAGATAGAAACTTGTTTTTTGACGTGGTATGTGCTTTCTTACACTTCCTCAAATAAGAACAGTGTAATTGCTCGGTAACCAGACGCAGTTGACGGATTTCTGTGCGAGAAATGTTTTCAAAACGGAACAGAAATCTTTTTTCTGCTCTTTTCCTGAAAAGCAGCTCATTTGCTGTACGAGCACGTGCCCATATAATTCTGATTGCTCTCGTCTTTCGAGTATCGGCACTAATGCCTCTTTCTCACCCGGGCCGTGGTTTTTATTCTCGTCGGCGACCTTTTTTATTGCGCTGGGACGTAATTGGATGTAAAAAGTCGATGGCTTGTCATCGGAAATCAATGGATGTCTCCGCTTGAAGTTTGTTTTTTCTCCAAACTTTGAGAAGAATTTTGTTGTTGCGTCGGAGACATGTTCGTTGTTTCTTCTTTTAGAGCAATCACAATTGCTTATTGTTCTCACTTCACTGTCCTTGGCGTTTGGTTCCTTTTTCAGCTTGGATCAGGGGCGTCTGCAGCACCACCGGCCACTGGTCCTGAGCACTGTCCCCCGGAATCCCCTGCTCCTGGTCGGTGGTGTCCATGTCCTACACACACGCACGCTCATACACATGCACACACTCACACACACGCCTTCGTGCATGCACACAGGTCTACGCACACACACCTTCACACACAGACACACGTAACTGCCCAGGAGGAGGGGTAGATTTGGGGGGGGGGATAGGAGCCGTTTCTAGAAACAATAACTCCAATGAGTAGGGTCGTGTCGCAACTCGTGATTGCGAAAAACATAATTTGAATTCAAAATTTCAGAATTCAAATTAATACTTTAATTTTTTTCTTCTTTTTTTTCTTTTTTCTTTTCTTTTTTTTTTCTTCTATTTCTCTGTAATCTCTAAATGACTTCATCCCAGAGGCCATGACGCACAAGCTGTGTGTTTTAGGAATATTCTTACTCTTAGTGATGCAACTGTACCGAATCGTTCACATAAGTAACATTTAAATAGCAGATTTGTAACTTATTCTGCCGTGCTATGTGCAAAAGTCGTATCTGCAGCTAAGTTCAAAAGGAGAAATGCCGTTTAAAGTTTTGCGCCTCCATGTATTTGAATTAAATGCAACTTTTTCAGAATTTTTTTAAAAATATTTCCCATCCACAAATGATCATAAAACATTATATTTTCGTCAAACATGTGACAAAGGATCACCTGGAGACCGTAACTCAATTTTGACAAAAAGTGCAGATACGACTTTTGTGCTTAGGAGCCATTCATTAATTACGTAAGAGTCCCAAGGGTGAGCGGGGTTGGAAAAATCTCTACATACCCTTATTTGGGGAGGGGGGGTCAAACCCATTCTTATGTAATATTTTCCAAGTCGGTATTTTACATTAGAAATCGCGTGTTCTAGTGGTTTGGCAGGGATCATATTTCGTATTAGGATGAGCTATTTAAGCACGTTTATTTTTATGTGTTTTACAAATAATGAATAATTTAATAACGATTCCAGTGATTTAAGATTCGTTATTTTATTATTCCGAAGATTCGAAAAACGAAATAGAATCTTACATAATAATAGGGGGAGGGGTTTGCAAAACTTTACGTACCCTTACATGTGGTGAGGGGGGGGACAAAAATTGCCAAAATCATCCTTACGTAATTAATAAATGGCCCCTTAGCACGGCAGTATTGCTCTTACAATATGAATTCCTTTCCTTTGTTCGAAAGTTGTCTGATTTGAGCCGTGGAAGTATTTTTTAGGTGCGAAATTTGTGTGAGCTTAGTTCCTGATTTCTGTGAAGCTGATAAATTTCTTGAACATGTGATTTTACTTCGCATATTGAATTGCTACGTGTTAAGGTAATACAAAGACATATTCGAGCAAAAAAATTAATAGAACTGGAGTATTCCTTCATTTTTAAAGATTTTTTAAAATGATTTGAAATTAATGCATCGTCATCCTGCAAGTTTTACAAATTTAAAACTTGTTTAAAAAGTCACTCTTACGTTCGGTTAAAAAATAAATTGAAAACATTCAGCCCCTAGCTCTCATTTGAATTTTGACGTCTTGAATTCAAATTATGTTTTTCTTAAACACAAACTGCGATACTAGCATACTCGTTGGTTTCTTGAAATGACTCCTATCGCAGTTATAATTGCGAAAAACATAATTTCAATTTCTTCCTTCCTTCCTCAGTGGCAAGACAGCCCTGGGTGGGCCCTGGCATTTTCAACAATTTTTTTTCCACGCCTCTCTCTTTTTCGCCATGGCTTGCCAATATTTCACTTTTATGTTAGACAAATCTTATCAAGGCGATCAACCCATCTGAGGTGTCGACCCTTTGTTCTAACTCCTGTAGGTTTAGCCAAAAAAATTTTGCTTATTGATCGTTCTTTATTTAATCTTATAGCGAGACCTGCCCATTTGAATTGTTAGATTTTTATGAATTTGACCACTTCAGGTTCTTTAAAAGCATGATACAGTCCTAAATTACAACGCCTCTGCCAAATACCATCAACCTCCAGTCTTCCAAATATGGCCCTTAAAAATAATTTCAATTCAAGACGACAAAATTCAAACGAATGACAGGGGAAGGACGCTGGTTGCGTAATGTCGAGAGGTTGGGATCAGGACGCCACCGCACAGGAAGAGGGACATGGTCTCGCAGGCCCTTGGACCAGAGGAGTTTGCATTAAAAGCATAAGAAAATAAAATCATAGGAACACCAACTCGGCCAAGTGAGAGCAATAGACCTTTCGCGATTGCTCAAAAAAAAAAGTTTCCTTTCGGCAAGCATGATTCTTTCCCGTCCCCTATGTCTTTCAAACAAACTCCATCAAACACCATTTCCCTCTTTTAACTACGCACTGACATCATAACAAAGCAAACAGTTTACGAAGAAAAATGAACATCATTCCCATTCAATTTTCAGTTTGGTGAAAAATTGGGCTCGCGCGAGAAAAGTTTTAAATCGCTTTGCAAATTCATTTTCCTCTTGCTGACTTATTAGTGGCTGCAGCACATCCAATTAGAAGCGGTGGGGAGAGTAAAGGGGTGACATCGTTGTGAATGAGCGACTGAGGTAACTAATGGATTCTCTCTGGACATTATGAGAGCAATGAATGCCAATTGGATTGGGTGGCGTGGAGCGATTCTAACGACTCGAGGGCAGTTTTTTCCCCTCTTTCTCTTGATGAAATCGATATTTAATTATATCGAAATACGACTCCGTGTGCTATTAATTGTTTTTCAAGCTTCGACGGTCTTTATTTCGATAAGGCGGCTCGAAATTATTGTTTAAGTTTTTGCTCTCTCTGTATGTATGCATGCATGTATATAATATATTTAAAATGGTGGTTTTCATGTATAACAAAACGTTTTTTTTTTTTTTCAATAATTCATTTAAATTCAAGAGCTAATTCAAACCGAGTCTTGATGATATTTACATTTTTGCTGTGCATATTGTATGTTGCAGCCGCATTTAGTGCATTGAGTAAAAAAGTGTTAAAAACGTGAATGATCCAAAAAAAAAAAAAAAAAAAAACGATAGAAAACAACGTATATGAAGTCGAATTAGTAAATTAATTCCAGACACGTGTTTCGAGATTTCAAGAAATCCCTTTTTCAGTGTGAGGTAGTATGATTTTTGGGATGAAAAGTCACCTGTGAAAAATCAGTCACCGAAAAAAACTGCTTTACTGCTTTTGTCTCAATTATTTGCATTGAAAATGGGTTCCTTGAATCCCCAAAGCACATCTGCAATTAAGGGGATCCAAGACACAAATATCATAAAATTTTGAAATTTTTTTAAAATTTTTTAAAATTTTTCTTCGTTTTTTTTTCTGCTTAAAAGGACGTTTGAACCTTGTTTCTATCTTAGTTAGAATGAAATATATTATTATTTTTGTTGCATGCATTTAACTAATATTATAATTAACTTTAAAACTTTAAGCGCGCTTTTCTCCATGATGCAATTTTTCCCGATTTTTTGCATTCAAACTCTTATATGTCAAGAACTGATAAAATAATGAAATTTGGAGCATATCCTTTTCAAAATTTTACTTTAACTTGAAACAAATGTTTTCTGCAAAAAATATGATTAAAAAAAAAGTATCTTTGAGTTTTTCGAAATTTTTCTTCAAATATTTTTTATTTTTTATTAAATTAATATTTTTTTTCAATTGCCGATTAAAAATTAAAACATAGATATTTGTGCATAATTTTTTGAAAAAAAAATTCAAAATTTACCAAGAATATTTTTGAGTTTTAGCGATTTAACGCAACCCCATTTAAAAAAAAAAAAATCAAAATTTTTTTCCAATGTGTCCCGGTGTCCTCAGTTTGCTAATTCGTGCTTGATATTCATTGTTACTTTGTCGCAAAACACTTCATATCTTCTTTTTTTTTAGTCAGTCGTTCGTTTTCTTTAATTATACTTTCTGATCAATAAGGAACTAAACAAGTAAAAAGACCAAGTTCTCTTTAAAAGTTCGGGTCCATTCGTCCCGGCCTCTTGGAAAGAATTTTATGGCCGTCGCCATCGCCGGTTGTAATTGGAGGCGACCCTAATTTACGGCAGCCATCGAGCTGTCAGTGGCGGCCTAACGTTTCCCATCTGCGGACTCATTTGAGGCTTTCATTACCTAATATCGACGGCCGGAAAAGCTTAACTTGAAGAATGGCCGCCGATTCCCGTGCCAGTGTACATTTCGTCTTATAGCGGATTAAGAATCTCATTTGTGCCGTAAGTAACAGCTTTTTCCTGCTTTTATTCTCCTGTGTAGGCTCCCGTTTTATGACAACGGCACGCTCTGGGAGCAACCCCCTCCCCACTCATCTGTCACCTTTGGTTCGCAGCACGAAATACTCCCTCATTCATTTTCAATTTTCTCATGATGCTAAAGCATTGTAAAAGGAAAAAAAAAATCTGTTGTGAACCCCACACAACTTTTCTTTTTTCATATGTTAAATTATCGCTCTTGTTCAATAACTCGAAAGAATAAGTGCGTGTACTGGGGCGTGCACGGGGGGAGGGGGAGAAGGGACACCTGTTGGCCCAGACCGGAACCTGAAGGAGGCCCGAGATATTTTAAAATTGGGTGAAATCTATGTAAAACGTAAGGGGAAACATTACGGAGGGGAGCCCGTTCAAGTCATTTGTGACGGGCCCCAAAATTTCTGTTAACGTCCCTGCGTGTACATGTGCGAGCGTTATACTGCCGTACTAAGCGCTAAAGTCGTATCTGTAACTGAGATCAAAATGAGAATTGCCGTTTAAAGATTTACTCCTCCACGTATTTGATGCAGAAGCAACTTTTTCAGAATTTTTTAAAAAATATTTCTCATTGTCAAAAGACCAAAAGACGTTGTGTTTAGGTAAAATATGTGACAAAAAGAACCACCTAATGATCGTAACTCAATTTTGATAAAAAGTGCAGATACGACTTTTGTGCTTAGCACGGCAGTATAAGCAACATTTCTTAAATGAATAACTTTTTAAACATTTCCCGACACGTATAAAAGTATGGTAAACATAGAAGGTTGGGTATCTTTAAAGTGCAAGGAAGGGGGATGTTTTTATTAAGGTCTGTGATCTAAAATTGCGTAAAACCATAAATCTGTGTGAGACGTGTATAAGGAACAAAAATATTGTGTAATAGTGTCTTACAGTGAGCAAGCAAACTTTAACTAGCATCTAGTTTGTCGAGAACCTATATGAAGAAGTTTTACTGAGGTTCATTCTCTAAATATCGACGATTTTAGCATGATTCACTGGATTTCTCGCTAAATATCGCCAATAGCCCCTAATTGAAACCAGATTCGAAGAAATCATTTTTACGCCAGCTTGGCGATATATCGCCACGTACACTTTTTTTTTTTTTTGCAGGGAAATATAGCAACTAACAAGGGTTTAAAACTATATGTGTGCATTGAGGATGTTTTTTTTCAAATTATGCGAGCTTTTGTATAGTTAGTTTTGACGTATCACAGCATAGCATTTGACTTTATTTTTCAATTGCAATGAAACATATAAATGTTTTGTTTCTTTGTTTCGACAATCTGTAATTCTTCTGAATGGGTGATAAGTTCCAAATGCATGTTTTGATGGCCCTTGAAATTTGTAACTCCAAAATCTTTTTCAGCAAGGGTTCTCAAACTTTTTCGATTCACGGCACTCTTTGCAGAATGGAATTTTCCTTACGACACTCTAGTGTCTCTATCACATATATCTATATTGATCAGGGTTGGTAAAAAAACCGTTTTTTTTTTCAAAAAACCAAAAAAAAACCCGGTTTTTTTTTGGTTTAAACCAGGTTTTTTTTTGGTTTAAACCAGTTGTTTTTGGTTTAAATACTATTTGCGAGAAAAACAATTTTCGGAAAGTAATTAAGGTTCCATGTAATTAACAGTTATTCAATAGTCACATTATACCTAATTTCTTGATTAATTAAAGAGATAAGAACAAAATCTTGTAACTAAATTAAATAATTAAAATATCTTTCTGCTTCCAATGAACAAAAGGGGGAAAGAAAACTAAGAATTATCTGCACCCAATAGTCATAAAGCAGCATAGGTGTATAGCCAATCAAAATCTTTTGAGCACACAGAATCCAAAAAAAAAAAAAAAAAAAGAACACCAATGGCGAATGTAGTTTATATGTGAAGATTTATATATTTCCAATCAATTTTCACACATTTGCATTTTGTTCTGGGAATTTAAAAATTTGTCTTTTAATCTTCCTACATTATTATATAAGGAACTATTATGTATCATAATATGAAGTATAAACTTTTTTTTAAAATTTGATTCAAAAAATATTATTTGTGTTCACCTGCAGAACAAATCTTAATTTTTAGGTGCAAACAATTAAGTTAGACTGTTGATTACCTTACAAGTCAAAGTTAAAATTCCAGGAAAGGGCAAATAAATGGGCAAAAATGTCACACCCCTGCAACAGGAGTGAGCAATATAATGGATTGCATCTACAATAAAAGATTCAATCCTTAGTAAATCTTAACTAATCATGCAAATTAAGCATAACGATGGAAGTTGACTGAAATCTGCTTTATGGCATATATATGAAATAAAAAATATATTAATATTTTTTTTCGATTAAAGCTTGTAATACATTTTGAAGAAGCAACTTTGCAATTTTAGTATTTATCGCTGCAACTTAGCTAGGAACTTAGCATAAATGGAATTTTACATTTTTCAATATGTGTGGGGAAATCAATGTAAACCTGTAAAATGGATTTTTTTTTTTTTGGCTTTTTTTAAAAATAACCATTTTTTTTAAAAAACCGCATGGTTTTTTTAAAAAACCAATTGGTTTAAACCATCGTGGTTTAAACCAAACAACCCTGATATTGATACGAATATATTGATGGACATTGCGCGCCACCCCTGTCTTTGAGTTTTGGTCTCAAATGGGGTTCAAAATTTCTTGTGTAGTAATTATTTTTTAATATAGATTAAATCCCCAAGTTAGGTGACGTAGGAACCGTATAAAAAGTTTAAATTTCATATTTTTCACTATTTTTCATTTTTACTTCAAACTTTCAATGCCTTAACTCTGCACCTTATTTCGACCCTTTTTGCAACTGAAAGTATACATCTAGGGCCAACAGTTGTGAAAATAGATTGTTGGCAGTTAAAACGGCGACACGCTGTGTAAAATTGCTAATTATTATTATTATTTTTCAATGTTTTTCGAATATACTGATGAATTCAAAAGTTTAATGACTTAATTTGAAATTTTAATGCACAATTTTTTGTAAAAAAATGCTAAATTAGCACCACTGGCCTAACCTAGCGGTTTTTTTAGATTGCAGTTTCAGTTAAAAATTTATATATCTTCTCTTGTTTCTACAAAATTTGTATTTAAAAAAGGGAAGAAGATTGGAAAGGATCCAATTAAGCTTTAATGTCACTCTCATTGAAAAATTTTAACGATAAACTTGTTTAAAACAAAAATTCGAAATTAGTAAAGATAATGAAATTTATTTCCGAGTTCAAATTAAAGTCCTGCATTGCTACATACCGTGGCATTTATGATGCATTTCCTGCATTGGGTAAAATGAAAAAGAGAGAAAAAAAGAGAAAATATCTTGACACAATCTAATCCGTAAAAGAAGCGATTATAAAACTTTCTACACAATACGAGAAAAATCCTAAACTTTAATTAAAATCACATTAAAGGCAAAGAGAATTAGAAACGTGAGCATTTTTTTTTTTAAACTTTCTTCCATGAAGATAAAACGAACGAACGCAAGAGAAAAAAAAAATGTATCGAATTACTGTAACAAAGCACGCCGTTTTATTGTCTAGTAATCTAATCACGCCACATTGAAAATTTTTTGCGCGTAAATATTAAGTTGAATACTAAGCAATTAATCTGATTTTACTGAAAAGTCTTGTGGCTTTTAAAAAGTTTTTCTTTTTTTTATCATTTAAAATAAATATCTTATTGTTTTCTTTGTTTACTAAAATTATGTTAAAGTTTTCATAGTGTTAATGTAAAAGCAAAACAATAATGTAAGGGTTTAAAAATATAGCACTCGAAAGAAGTCTTTTTCATGCCAAAAGTATCTTTCTCTGAGTTAAGGAATGGTGTATTTTCTCTTCAAAGTATTTCCATAAAATGCTTTGAATTTCATTTCGTAGTACATTCTAGTGTTTTTATATTGTAGTTTTTTAGACTTGAAAGTAGTTTTGCCATTTAAGCTTTTATGAAGTTTTCTATTTTACATTGAAATGAATAAATGAATAAAAATATAAATGAACATATAGTGAATACATTAATGAAATAAAACGAACTCATTTATCGTATGAGGCAGTTTAAGGCCACTCATATATGTCTTATATTTACATATGAGGCATCGTATGTGTATTTTGATTTAATTGTTGCATTTAATTTTCTGAATTCATCCTTAAAAGTTTCTGAGATTTTCTTTTTATGTTGACAAATGATTATTCAATTAGATGTTTGTTTATGTGTGTGTGTGTGTATCTGTGGCGTGCTTTACGTGAAAACGGTATGGCCTAAAAAGATGAAATTTTGTACATATGGGACAATTTTTGCCGTTGCTGTGCACCTCGGAGCTCGAATTTTTATAAGTTAATTCGAAAATCCATCCCATACTGAGTTTCCCTCAAAATAAGACCAAATCAAAAATGAGTCCCAGCATAATTTTTCTGGGTACTTCTAATATCGGCTGTATTATAAGCCATAGATAAAATAGTCTTTCAAAAGAATGCCTTGTGACACTAGAGGGAGGGGGTGGAGTATAAGGCACAGTTTGGAGCTCTCAGAGTCCCCTCTAATTAACGCAATTTTAAGTTTTCTTTGGTCTTCTTAATAGGAGAACAAGAACCCCCTGGATCCACGCTCGAAAATGTGAGTGTACTAATGATTTTGTTTATTTGATAAGATGTTTATTGAAAAGGTATAAATAGCATTGAACTTGAATAAATATCTTCCTAAAATTTAAATAAATGTATTTGTTATGAACCCGAATAAATAAATGTACTGCATTTGAGCCCAGCAAATGCTTTTTTTTTTCTTTTTTTTTTTTTGTGCGTGAACAAATTATAATAACAAGCCAAACCTGTGCAGAATATCGGCGCTTTCTGCAGATTTAAAAAAAAAAGTATCTTGTAGAATAGAAAAAATATTTTGCAGTGTCAGAAGCTTTCCGAGTTTCTGGCAGGGTTGGGTTACTCGCGAAAATATGTGCGATACAAATCAAATAAAATCAAACGTTTTGAAGAAGAAAATTTTCAACGGCGGTTTTTGTTTGCCTTTTACTGTTTCCATTCGACAATAAGTAATAAGCTCAAATCCTGTGTTCCGCATATGTTATAGAAATTCATACTTAGATTGTGTCATGGGCGCCAGAAAGGGAATGTAAAGGGGAGCTTAATCCCCCTCGTGACATTAGTACTGTCAACGTTTTAAATGAAGTTTGAGCATAAATATCATTCAAGACGTTTCAACCAAAGCTTATGAATGAATGACGGTTATTAAAACCTACTTTACTTAAAATTTTTCTGAAATTAGTCTGCCTTAGTTTTGCTTTTAGAATTATAACAATGTATTTTACGTAGCAAGTACCCTCCTGTCTTCTCATTTAAACAAATATATAAATCCCTTTAAAATGAATAAAAGTCTGTCAAATATTAAAAGAGAAAACTTTTACGAATCTAACTTCTTTTTATTTGTGGACAGAAGAAGAAAAGGGAACTTTTTGTCTCTCTAAATTAAAGCCTCAACACATAGGTTTTCTAAGGCCCCCACCCTCCAAAATCTGTATCTTAGAGCCAGAAGAACGTAAGTCACATTATGATGATTTAACAGTAGATAAGAAAAACTTCTCTCTGCACCACGCAAAACGGAGGGGACACGCGCTTTTTTAACCCTGATAAAAAATTAAAAAGGATTTTTACTTCCTTTTACAAAAAAAAAAAAAAAAAAAGTATTGTATTCGTGAAAAGATTTTCACTCAAAAATCGACCTTATTTTCCATTTTAATCACCCCCGAATGAATATTGAGTTTTTTTTTTTTTTCAACTCGATAAGATGTGGATAAATGCTTAAGAATGTATAGACACGCAAAATATCCATTTTGACGATTCCCGAGTTAGTTACAACGAGTTTTCTCGTGACGTCTGTATGTATGTACGTATGTATGTATGTGCATATGCGCGTATGTATGTCGCATAACTCAAGAACGGTATGTCCTAGAACGTTGAAATTTGGTACGTAGACTCCTAGTGGGGTCTGGTTGTGCAACTCCGTTGTTGGTTGCATTCGGGTGTTTCTAAAGGGGTCTTTTGCCCCTTTTTGGGGGGGAAATCATTGTTAATTTTGATGTAAACTCAAGTGGTGTTATAATTTGGCAGAAATTTGGCGATATATCGCCAGTCTTTTAGTCGCCAAGTTGGCACCAAATATGGCGGTTTTTTTTTAAATCTGTTTCAATCTGGCCACTATTGGTGATATTTAGAGAGTAAACTATTGAATCACGTTAAAATTGCCAGTAATGGGGAAATGACATTAAATTGGAGTAAAATAATTGGAATCATGTGATGCACACATCAGCTCGTTTTATTTTAAAGAATTACGCTCACATGACTCGATACGGAATAAACTTCTACATACGATGCACTAATAAACAGAAAATCGCAATTTTTGGACTTACGTCCCTCTGAGGTACGAAAATTACACATATGGGCGCTTTTGGATTGTGTATAAAAAATATGACATTCTCCGTACACGGTACAAGCATTGCTTTGTTTTTCTTTACTTCTATAGTTTAAACAAAAACAAAGTACTGTTTGCAAATATGCAGTTTCCGATATCGACCCGTAACTAGGAATAGGAATATGTTTAACGCTCTCTCTCAATCACGCAAGTTTCTCCGAAAAGTATGGAAGCAATCGGAAGCGGAGAGATAATGATGGCCCTTAAAATCCGATGCTTAAACCGCACTGCTATCTCCCCGGTGATGAATGACCCGACGGGTTCGGGCTGAAAATGCTCTCTGTGCTTCGATTGGAGATTCCGAGTGTATGAATGAAGGTATGAGCCTGGTACCGGATTCGGAATGCTGCTGCGTTTAACCATCTTGTCTTGTGAATCGACGTCCCCCCTTTTCTCGCATTCTGTCCTGGGCAGGTTGACCGCAGTATGCGAATTTCTCGTTTTTTCATTTTTTGCTTCCTTTTACATAGTAAAGGAAGTATTGTTTTCGCGAAAAAATTTTGACACAAAAATCGGCCTTAATTTCTATTTTGCTCGCCCCCGAATGAATATTGAGGTTTTTTTTTTTTTTTTTTTTGAACTCGACCACAAGTGGATATATGCCTAAGAACGTATAGACACCCGAAATATCCATTTTGACTATCCCCGAATTAATTACAAAGAGTTTTCTCGTGACATCCGTATGTATGTGCGTATGTATTTAGCTTAACTCAAAAATTGAATGTCCTAGAAAGTTGAAATTTGGTACGTAGTCTCCTAGTGGGGTCTAGTTGTGCACCTCCCCTTTTGGGTACATTCGGATGTTCCAAAGGGGGTTTTCTACACCTTTTTGGGGGGGAGGGAAATCATTTTTAATTTCAATGTAAGCTCAAGTGGTGTTATAATTTGGCAAACACTTGGCGATATGTCGCCAAGGTTTTGGTCGCTAAGTTTTTTCACCAACTTGGCGACAAATTTGGCGTTTCTTTTTAAAAATGGTTTAACTTGACCACTATTGGCGATATTTAGAGAGTCAACCATTGAATCACATTAAAATGTCCAATATTGGGAAAATTGATCTGTATAAAACCTTTTTTTCTCTTCAGTGTTCAACAAACTTGGGGTAAAGGTGTTTCTTTGCTTACTCCAAGGCACTATTATCATTAAATTGGCTACAAAGAAAGTCAAGTGGTGCACACATCAGCTCGTTTTTGCATAGGACCCTCTCAAAAAATCAAGAATGAAGACTCGTATTGTTCACGATTGTTCACATTGAGACTTCTTAAAATTACTTATTTTATTGTGTTTTTATATATTTGTTCGTGTATCTCTTAATTTATAATTTTTTTTCATCAACCAATTGAATGGGTGAATGGGTGGCGGTAGAAATGTTGTATCCAGGTTCCTTGCAACACTAAAAAAAGAAAAAAAAATGTGTAACCTTACTCCGCAAAAGCGGTGGCTGCTTATCTGCCTCCATAGCAATGGAGTAACTTCTTTACTAATAATAAAACTGAAAGTCTGTCTGGATCTCTGGATGTCTGGATCTCTGTGACGCGCCTAGACCGTTCGGCCGATTTTCACGAAATTTGGTACAAAGTTAGTTTGTAGCGTGGTAAGGGGGGGGGGGTGCACCTCGAAGCGATTTTTCGAAAAATCGATTTTGTTCTATTTCAGTTTTAAGAACATTTTCTCGAGCAAAACTATCATAAGATGGACGAGTAAATTTCCAAGTTATCATAACGTGGAACCGTAACATGGGCAAGCCAGTTGGCGAGAAATTCACCATACATTATTTGTAAATATACAGGTGAACCAAAATACCTTTTAGTTTTCTACTACGGGCAAAGCCGTGTGGGTACCACTAGTAACTGATAAAACTGGTTTCCGCTCATAACGTTACAGCAGTTTTATCACTTAAGTTACTCCATTGCTATGGTGGAAGCTAACCGTCGGAATAAGGTTACACAAAGTGCAGAATGCTGCCATAAGGTTACTCTTTTTTTTTTTTTTTTAACAATGAATAGGAAGTGAGCATAGGTAATTGATTGGAAAAACGATGTATGTTTTGCTTTCAGTGCCTTGTTTAGTAAATTGCACTCAACAGATTCGTTTTTTGGCTATAGTGAAAAGTTGTTGTTTTCAACATACGTTTTTCCCGCCACCCATTCAAATGTTTAATCTCATTTTAAAATATTATTTGTTGCATCTCAAAACTGTGAAGCCGGCGCGCCGTCACAAAATGAGACATATCTTGAGACAACTATTTTATGCCCCATTAGGAATGAATTCTCCTTTCTCCATACATTTAGGTGTCACGTGACGTTTATTTAAAAGAATGTATTTGTTCTATGATGTCCCCAAGAAGATTCACCAAAGTGTGCAACTAATCTGCAGCAGCATAGTCTGGAATGAAACACATTTTCTTTTTGTTTTTCTTTGATAAAAAGGGGAATCAGTGCAGTTTAATCTAATTAGCAAGTTCTTTTCATGCGATTACAACCAAGTTTTCTGTTATTTCTGGTATCTTGGGTATTTCCAATAAATTTAATGTAATGCCTAGATTTAACTTTTGTTTAAAAATTTCGTTCCTTTAAATGTACTTAGATATCCCTTGCGTTCGTGTGGTTTGACTTAACTATTTGAAGAACGATTCATGTAAGTTTTAGAAATGTAATGATGAAAAAAAAAAAAACACTATGAATGGGTTTACTTGATCATCTAGACATAGATTTTAGTAAAAAAGTTGTTTTTAATCAATTTCTTTTGCTGCGGGCATGGAGTGTCCGCATTTGTTTAAACCGCCCACCTAGGACAGAAAAAAGAAAAGGAGTTTAAAAAAAACGTGTTTCTGCATGCAGAAATGAATGAATCTTTTAGAACAACATGAGATTGAATACCCCAGGGAAGGTGAAGAAAAGTGGGTGAATATTTAAACGCTACGAAATGTGCTTTTAAATCTTTAAAAAATTCCCATTTTGAGTTCTAACTTGAAATTGTTTGAACTAGAAATTGAGCCAACGGAAAAAGATACTTTTGTTGTATTGCCATTAATTATTGCTCATTAAAGTTGAAAGAAAATACTCAAGTGATTTTGATTCAAAAAATTTGGGGAAAAAAAGATAAAATGTTTTATAAATTGATGGTTTCACGGCGCAACCATTGCCATTTAAAGTGCTAATTTACTTTTTTTTTTCCCCTTGATTCATGTAATTTTTTTTTTTTTTTTTTGTAGTTTATTGCGTAAGAAGATAAAGAGTGTTAAAACTAAAGTTTTTAAGAGGTCTGTCATAGATTAAATGTCCGTTATTGTGTGACTTTTCTTGCATCGTTATTAGTGCACAAAATCACCAAAAGTGTACTTTAATTTGACTGCGTTAGACGTAGGAGAGTAATTATTATTACTTATTCGTTTCAAAGGCCCAGTCATAGCAGCAGCCTCTTTACTTGATCATTACTGGTAGTACTGGATGAAGTTTCGTTTGTTGGACCTAGGGGTGTCGTGATTCGATATTTCAGAAAATTCCGAAAATTTCGGGTTTCTGTTTCTGAAACTTTTGGACTTACAACACATTTTAAAACTGAAAAATTATTTAAAAAACAAACATCTTTTTAAATGGTTTTATTTTCCATGATTTCAATGATTTTTTCATGCATATTTGAAGAGTTTTTACGGGGGGGGGGAGTGGTTGAAATTTCTTATAATTTCCGAAAATTTCACATTATAATCAAAAAATTTTACCTGAGTCCCCTTGCATCCCTGGTTGGACCAATGTTACGCTAAAAAAGGCCAAAGTTACTCCAAATAAAGACATGCTTATTACAAAGAAATAATTGCTCATTTTCAACGTATTTAAACAGCCAAAAAGTACAATCGGTAATTAAGTACTTCCCTTTAGTGAATCACTGTTTCTTTGTTATAAGCCACAAGTCTAGCAGTAATGGACCACATGTTTATCAATAATGAGCATTTGGTCTATCAATTGTTCGTATTTTCATTTGTGGTTCATTACGTATTGTATCAGTTGTGTATCAGATATCAAATTAGTACAAAGTCTAATCTTACGTATAAATTGAACAGCAGAACTTCAAAAATCAATATTAGTGCTTTAAATTTTATCATTGGACGGACATACCTTATTGAATCAGGGATTGATAATACGCGACCCTTAAAATGAGCCACCATTTAAGTACTGTAACAAACTTATTTTATGTTTTATAAGCATCACATACAGACTATTAAACGTGTAATAAAACATTAAGATATAATCCCACAAGAAATTTTTTTTTATTGAGCATATCTTGTTTTCCACTAATCAGAGGGGATTATTATAGGAATAAGGTAAGGCCACAACAATTGCTTTAGGTTCTTTTTTTCTTTTGTATTTTAATTTCACTAAACATACTTGTATTTTAATTTCAATAAGTACAGGGTTGTCCAAATTAAAGTTCCCCAACTCAGAGGCCTGTGCAGGATGTTCTATGGGTCATAATGTGATGAAATTTTGGAAACAGACAATTCAGATCATGCGCTCGTGATTTATTAAAAAAAAAAAAAAAAAAAATAGTACCTGAAGTTGCCGATAGGTGGCGTTGCAGATCAACAAGACATTCTATAGATGTTCTATATGTCTGCCGTGGTTCTCCAAAACTTTTTCCATCCGTAAAGCAGTGTGTTCCACAGCGGAACGCAATTAGTGCACACTAATACCACGCACATTCTGAATAATTGAGTCTTTCAGATCTGCCAAGGTTGCTGGATTTTCTCGGTAGACTTGATCTTTTAAAAATCCCCATAACCAAAAGTCGCATGGGGTGAGATCAGGCGAGCGAGGAGGCCAAGCTGTTGGGAAACAGCGGCTGATCACATGTGCATCAGTGAAAGTTGCTCGTAACACCTGTTGAATGCCCAGAAGAATATGGGGAGGTGCACCATCCTGCATAAATATCATGTCCTGGAGGTGGCCACGTTGTTGCAGTTCAGGAATCACAAACGTTGTCAACATGTCCTGATATCTCTTCCTGTGACAGAGCAGGTTTCGAATCCTCTTGGAGTCACCCCTTCAAAAAAATAAGGCCTAATGATGAATGTTGCAGTGAAACCGCACCATATCGTAACCTTTGCAGGGTGCAAGGGCACTTGATGAATTGCTCGCGGGTTTTCACTTGCCCAAATGCGGCAGTTGTGCGCATTCACTTGACTATTCAGGTGAAAATGGGCCTGATCCGTCCAAAGGATATTCCACGGCCAAGCAGCATCGACTCCCATTCTGGCAAGGAACTGCAGCGCAAATGTTTCCCAAACCACAGGATCCCCGTCCGACAGCTGATGAAGACTGGATTTTGCAAGGAAAATAGCGTAGGATTCGACGCATCACACGCCAGACGGTCGTATAGGGCGTATCCACAACACGAGAAACACGTGGCACACTGACAACACCATGTGGCGATTGTCTAGTGGTATCCACGACCGCCAAAGCAACGTATTCTACGCGTGCAGAATTCACAGCATGGCGTCCTCTACCTGGCAAAATTCCCAGTTGTCCAAATCTTTCGAACTTCCTCATCATCTCTCTTAAAGCGCGTGGTGACATCGGTCCTCGACGCATGTTCTTCAGCCGACGGAATGCTCTTAAAGCAGCACATGAGTTCTCGTCATTCTGGTAAAAAAGTTTGACCAATAGAGCTTTGTCTTTCATAGTCACCATTGTGTACCAGCGAGGTTGAAAATAACTGCCTGTGCAGCGCCTGTCTTCCACCTTCCACTTTTGTAGGGCTCATCTTTTGCATACGTTGCGCAGAAGCTTTATTTCTGTAAATCACGTTGTTGAAATATGCAAATTTCCCAATTACTTGTGTTACAGCAGCATCTATCGGCAACTTTTAGAACCTATTTTTTTTTAATAAGTCACGAGCGCATGATCTGAAGTGTCTGTTTCCAAAATTTCATCACATTATGACCCATAGAACATCCTGCACAGGCCTCTGAGTTGGGAAACTTTAATTTGGACAACCCTGTATATACAACCTCGGAGATAAATTACACTTTGTCACAAAACATAACTTTTCATGAACACGCCTAAAGGTTTTTTTTTTTTTTTTCGTGATTGTTCTCTGGATTATCATTTTTTGGGGGTTTTTAAAATAAAGATTTGTTTTAATATAATCTTAGGATTTTGAACATGTAACAGCTTACGATTGTGGTGTTTAAGATTTAAAATTGTTTTTCTTTACTAATAATAAAGCTCAAAGTCTCTCTGTCAGGATGTCTAGATGTCTGGATGTCTGTGACGCGCATAGCGCCTAGACCGTTCGGCCGATTTTCATGAAATTTGGCACAAAGTTAGTTTTTAGCATGGGGGTGTGCACCTCGAAGTGATTTTTCGAAAATTCGATGTGGTTCTTTTTTTATTCCAATTTTAAGAAAAAAACTATCATAAATTACGAAATTATCATAACGTGGAACCGTAACATGGGCACAAGCCAATTGGCGAGATACGAAATTATCATAACGTTGAACTGTAACGTCGGTACAAGCCAATTGGCGAGAAAATTCACCATACATTATTTGTAAATATACAGCAAACCAAAAGACCTTTAATTTTTCTATTACGGGCGAAGTCGTGCGGGTGCCACTAGTATTTCATAAACATCTTTTAAAGTCATTTCAAAAGCTGCGTGCATCCTTATCTCTCCTAGGTGTGCGCGCACGTACAGAAGCACACATTAACTAGATGAAAACCACTGATTTATCTTTCCACATTTAATTTACCTTAGTATACAAAAATTGAAATTTCGAAATTGGGAATAGTCGATCGATGATATTAATAAACATCTCTGTTAATATCATTCACTCATTAATAATGCCGAATTTCATTAAAAAAAAAAAAAGAAAAGAAAAGAAAAGATAGTATGCAGCGGAGTTTTCGACTTGATTTAGTTTGCGATGATGTTCTCTTAATACTCAATTCTTCGTTTTAACAAAATTTCTATGGTACTGTCTATCTAAATGCGAGGATGCGTGAAATGATTTTTGACTTTTGCAGTCTTGTTTACTTAATATTTCGCTGTAACTCCATTTTTGAAAAGATTTAATTTAAGACAGAGTAATATGCCAACATATATGTCGTTTTCAATTCATGAGGTTAATTTTCAAGTTGTTATTAATATGATTTTATGCAAGCAAGGTCCACCGATCAAGTAGGATCTTAAAGAAAATTTGGTAATTTTAAATCAAATTCATTGGAGCCCTGTTTTGGTTCTTTTGGATTTCTTTTTACTATCGCTAGTTCAAATTCAAGTTAAATTCTGCTGTAATCAGGCTTTAGTTTTTGAAATTAAAATATTGCTTCAGTGAGTAAAATGTTATGTATATGAAATATCAAAAAACATAAATTAACTATCTTTATGACTAGGCTGATTTGAGCTGACATTTTGTGTATCAAAATAATTTGAAGGCTGCGGATTCAACAAGATAATTAAGGTTTGAAAGGAATTTCATGACTTAGTTCAGTGGTGTTAGTTTTAGAATGAGTATGTTTTATCGCTGTTACGCCAAATTAGCACAAATAATACAAAAAATGACTGCTACAAAACATATAATTTTGCGCCTAAAATTAATTTTTGATTAACAGAGACATTAGTTGGTGGAAAACAGCGCAGAAGTAAATAAAGATTTCGATTAATCTTTCTTTCTTTTTTCTTTCTTTCATTTAACAACTTTCTTTCTTTCTTTTTTTTTAAGTGATTTTATCAGTTGTTTACAATTAGGGTTGGGAAATCTTATTTACTCACAGCAATGCCCCAAAATCATGCAGTGCCTTTTCTTTAACTATAATTACATTTTTGGTTGTGCCACTACAGCGTTATTACTATTTTTAAATGATATAAAGTACCATTTACAGTATTTTTTTTCAGCGCGTTTATTCAAGTACAGTGATTTTCAATGTGATTAAACCCCTCCTACCAACAATTGTTTAAAAAATCAGTTTTTCAAAGAATAACCACTTTTTCTCATAAAATTCCGGTGCGAAACGTTGACTGCTTGTGATTATGATTTAGTTATAAGAACTGTCTACTTCGAATTTTAAAGTTGACTAGTTAACTTTCATTTAACAAAAAAAGTGGCAAAGAAAGAATCTGTTTTTTTCCCACTCTCATTTTTCCCGATTACAGGAATGGTTAAAAGCTGTACGGAAAGCATGCCGCGCATAATAGCAAAACGTTGTTGCACAAATTTTGATTTTTCTTGTAAGCAATAGAATTTTGTTTCGCTGCATAAACGTGATTAAGGGCATGAACTCTACTTCTATGTAATGCAATTTAAGTTTTGAGTAGTTCTATCAACAATTAAGGTAAGACACCAGTAATGGCCACTTCTTCAGTAGTGGCCACTTTAAGGTTTAAAGCACACCAGTAGTGGCCACAGTGAAGTGCATTTTTAAACTGTAGGTCTACAGTATTAATTGCTCCTCTTGAAACTCAATGAGCGTTTTATAGCCCAACGCTTTCTAAATCTTCCCAATTTCTAAAAATGGCAGAATTTCAATTTGTTCAATCTTTATCAATTTTTACTTCCTTTTACAAAAAAGGAAGTATTGTACTCGCGAAAAAATTTTCACTCAAAAATCGGCCTTAATTTACATTTCTCTCACCCCCGAATGAATGTTGAGGTTTTTTTTTTTTTTTCGACCCGACCACACGTGGATATACCCTAGGAACCTACAGACACCCGAAGAAATATCCATTTTGACGGCCCCCGAGTTAATTACAACAATTTTCTCGTGACCTCTGTATATGCGTATGTATGTGCGTATGTGTGTATGTATCTCGCATAACTCAAAAACGGTTGTTCTCGGAAGTTGAAATTTGGTACGTAGACTCTTAGTGGGGCCTAGTTGTGCACCTTCCTTTTTGGTTGCATTCGGATGTTCCTAAGGGGGTCTTTCACTCCTTTTTTGGGGGAAATCATTGTTAATTTCGATGTAAACTCAAGTGGTGTTATAATATGTCGGACACTTTTCGATATATCGCCAGTCCTTTGGTCGCCAAGTTTTTTTTCGCAAACATGGCGAAAAATTTGGCGAATTTTTTTTTTAACTTTAAATTTGGTTTCAATTTGGCCACTGTTGGTGATAATTAGAGAGTAAACAATTGAATCACTTTAAAATTGCCAATAATGGGGAAATGACATTAAATTGGAGTAAAAGGAAGTCATGTAATGCACGCATCAGCTCGTTTCTCAAACCTCAAACTTGATTCAGCAGCGGCTACTCCAAAATCTGAAAATTTCAATTGCGGCCATCTGACATTCTCCCATCCGAAGTATTTACAGGACTTTAAATTCAAATAACAGATGAATAAAATTGATTCAATATGATAGTTACACTAAGTAATCACATTATTATTGTTCATTTCTTTTTCCAAAATACAAAAGTAAACTTGAAGTGACGACTACTGAAGCACTAGCCACTACTGGTGTTTTACTTTATTTAAATGTATTTTTTTAAACTCAATAACGAACGTATTTCGTAAAGGGCCATTCATTAATTACGTAAGGATGATTTTGACAATTTTTGACTCCCCCTCCCCCAATGTAAGAGTACGTAAGATTTTTCAAACCCCTCCCTCCTATTCTTACGTAAGATTACATTTCATTTTTCAAAATAATAAAATGTTAGAAAAGGATCAGTTTGTTACACTAAAGCTCCCAGTTTGACGTAAATCAAAGATTTATATTTTTCAAATATATTATATGATGCGATACTAATTAAAAATAAAACGTGCAATGAAGTGGGCGATTTTTTAATCATATTTTACACTAGTGATACCCGCACGGCCTTGCAAGTAGTAGAAAATTTAAAGGTCATTTAATTCGCCTGCGTATCTACAAAAAATGGATGATGTATTTCTCGCCAATTGGTTATGTTCATTTGCTCGCCCATGTTACGGTTCCACGTTATGATAATTTCTGTAATTTACTGTTCCACGTTATGATAATTTGCTGGGTAAAATGTTCTAAAAATTGGAGTAAAAAAAGAACAAAATCGAATTTTTGAAAAATCGCTTCGAGGTGCACACCCCCATGCTACAAACGAATTTTGTACGAAATTTCATGAAAATCGGCCGAACGGTCTAGGCGCTATGCGTGTCACAGACAGACAGAGAGACTTTCAGCTTCATTATTAAGACTATTCATTATTTTAAAACAAGTAAAATACAGCTCATCCAGATACGTTTTTTACCTTCCAGAAGCAAATGAAATAGGCTCCCTTCCAAACCACTTGACCGCGCGATTTCCAATATAAAATATCGACTTGGAAATTATTACGTAAGAATGGGTTTGACTGCTCCCCCTTCAAGTAAGGGTATGTAGATATGTCTGTGACCTCCCCCCCCCTCGGGACCCTTACGTAATTAATGAATGGCCGCTAAGAGCCAAAATATAGTATTGAAATATTGTTTATCGAAATATTCAAAATTTCACTGCATTACATGCGTATACTGTTTGACTATCGATTACATGGAAAGGCTAATATCCGGTTTATAGGCGGAAATGGACATATCTATTAGTTTACAGGGATGGTAGTTTGTTCGTTACAGATGTGCGCTTTTGCCTCTTTATTATTTAACCTGAGTTTTGTAAAAATGAAAATTTGTTCACAGCAGCATTTTGAAATCTAAAGTTATATTCGATCCATATTCTTCGCGGCAACAATTAATTGATTTATTAATTCACAACAAAGTTTTGAGCTTACCATTTTGCTTTCACGTTCCTGAACGAAATGAAAATATTTTATTTTATTTTTGTTGTTTCCATGGTAACTATTCCCGTTTCCCCTTATTTTATTTTTGAGAATGCAATAAATGAATAAGGCACTAGTGACATTATAAAACGTGTGCATCAAAATCCCATCGTTATTTTCCCTTCTCCCCTGCAAGATTCATTCAGATGGAATCGTCTTTACTTGGCAGATTGCCGAATGACATACAATCCGTGGTCAAACAGTACCTTTACTTTTTTTTATTTGTTTCACGCCAAAAAATCTCCAAATGATACCGGGCCAAAGTGCTTCACAAGGAAACATCCGAAGACGATGCAATCAAAGAATATCGGAAAGTACAAAAGTTATTTGATCAAAGAGTTGTTACTTGGGCTTCGCTTCTCTTTCGGCGATTGATTCATTTCCTCAGATCTCATTGTATCCGAGAGCTGCTCGGAAGCCGCATTTCGATACTCGAAAGAGGAAACAACTCTCGAAACTCTGGTTTCCCTTGTCTTCCGAAAGTAGAACTTGTTAGAGGTCGGCTTACATTTGTTTACTCAAGATTTAGGAAGTGCTGGATTTTTTCCCTCCTTTGTTCCTCATGCTTTCATTGCAGCCAATTAGGGTAGTTTTGATTCACAATTTCTCTAGTTTACCTGTGCCACTCAAACTTTAATAGTTTTATTGCATCTATTGGCATAGCTAAAATTAAGGAAACCCTCATAAAATAATCTATAATTATCCAAAATTAAGAAATAATAGTTATAAAAACCATTCAAAATGAGTGGTTCCGGGGAAAACCTTGTTCAAAGGACTATCGATAACCTGGTTCTGTTGATCAAGATTGAAAAGATATGGAGAAAAAAAAAATCATCCATAGCCCCTGTGGTTTTCTAAAACTTGGAACGTAGTTGCAAAAATTCTGTAAATTTGGAAAAGTAAATCACTAATTCCTGAAAACAATATTGATATCCAAAATTAAATTATAAAACTTTAATATTTTTTTGTTATGAAAACCTTTTAATTGTAATTTTAGTTATAAAAATCATTTCAAAAGAAATACTATCTTGGTTCTATATTAATCAAGGTTTGAAAAATAAGACAAGTTTCTATAGGCTCTTTTCTAAAATGCTTCCATTATTACAAAGGTTCTGTAAAACTGGAAAAAAGGATCACTAATAGCAGAAAACAATGCTGATCAAAATACTTAAAACCCTATATTTACCACTGATATAGGAAGGAAATTATACGCATGAAAAAAATTGATCTATGCTCCTGGTAAACTCAGCGCTTACTGCCATAAAACTGGCTGGAATCTGGAATCGTGGTGTGTTTTTTAGCATCGAAAATGGGACATACCATGGGCAGTTGGAGCAAGGTCGCACCCTGTTGTCAGGGCCGACTCCTGGAGTAAGCGAACGCGTAGGGCGGCAAATTTCGAAATTGAAACTTTTTTTTAAAAAGTATGACTATCTGTTTCAGCTCCATAAGGTTCACTGCTTTAATGCTAATAATAATAATAATAATTTATTTAGAGTGTGTATCAGTGCTTGGACATGCAAAACATAGTCCGGAATTTTTCAAGAAGTTCAATATAATTTTTGAGGTGGCAAATTGCGTCTGTTTAAAGTCTTTTAAAAATATTAATATCTGTTTCAGTGCCAAAAGATGCACTACTTTAAAGTTAAAAAAGATAATTTAAAGTGTCTGTGTGTGTACCAGTGCTTGTATATACAAAACCCGGTTTGGAATTTTACTAGAAACTCTTTTTAATTTTAAGCACTTCACTATTATTTTGTTGATTTTATTAATACCGTTGGCTCTCTATTTAACGACGCTCTATTTAACGATTCTCTCTATTTAAAGACGACTTTTCACAGTTCCGGATGGTCCACTGCAGTTTTAAGAGCATTCTATTTAAGGATGATTTTTTGCGTTCCCTTGAAAGTCGTTAAACACATAGTCAACTGTACATTGTTATTTTATATTATTATTATTATTATTCAATGGGATACAAGTGCCCCCCCCCCTTGGGCGGCACTTGTCAATATCGCCTAGGGCGGCAAAACTACTAGAGCCGGCCCTGCCCGTTGTACTACAGGTGTTTCAAAAATATCCAGCGTAAAAGTTCAAAATCGGTAGAGGGGATCCAATTGAGACGAATTAGTATTTGCTATTTTACTTCTGCTTCTTTGCTGCACCAAGAATCAAAATGTTGAAAAAAAAAAAAAAAAAAAAGACTGTATTTCTGTGTTTTCTATACTTTTTTTTCTTCCCATGTCATATGTTTTCTTGAGGAAAAGTGCTAAGTCAGACGTACTAGAAGAGAAAAACGATTCTTTTTAAATTCAGGCGGAATGGCGATGCAGAGATTTTCTGAAGCTTAATGAGCCGTTGAAATAAAGAATTATCCGAATGTAACACTTCGGAGCGTATCTCTAGGTTTCAGAATTTATTTGAAAAAATCTTTATCCAAGGTTTTTTTAGTTATTCTTCCAGTTTTAGGAACAATATTTCTCTCTTTTTTTAGATATTTTTTCTTCCTTCAGTATCTACCTGAATTTATTTGAAAAAATCTTTATCCAAGGTTCTTTTAGTTATTCTTCCAGTTTTAGGAACAATATTTCTCTTTTTTTTTAACCGATACTTTTTCTGCCTTCGAAATTTTTTTCAAGACCGGAAAGGTATAAAGTGCTTTAAAGAAAGTCGTTTAAGCTAACTGCTAATAGTTTGAAGTTTTAGAATGAAATTATATCTTAGGATGTGGAGCGCAGTAGTAAAAGTGAATGCAGTTGATGCCGGTAACCGCTCACTTTTTGCTTGTTTCGAATATTTGATCTTCAATATTTACATCGCTCTTTAATCGGGAGTGTGTAAATATATCCTTTCTTTTTAATGTTTTCACTTATTTTCTTAAAAGTTAGATTTTCAAGAGTTTAAAATTAGCCCCTTTGCCTAGACTAAGCGTCATTACTTAACTATAGTTTGGGCTAACCTAACCTGGCAGCATTGTGACGGCTACGCATATCCTAACAACAGCATTACGATGCTGCCAGGTTAGGTTTGCCTCAAGTATTGTGATTCTTTTTTTAAAAAGCTCATCTAAAGTGAACTTTGTTGGTTTTCTTAGACTGCGACTGTTTTTTTCTTTAAGGTCGTTTTAGCATTTGCCTCCTCAAATATTTAAACTATTGTGGAAAGATAAAATGGAGGGAGCGAAGACGTTCATTCGTGAAACCAAGACCCCAAGGCCCGTGATATATTTTAAAGCAAAGAATTGGAGGAATTCAGTTTTTTTTTCGCTTGTTTCACGCAAAATGTGCCAACTATTCGTCGTTTTTGGTCACGTGACCTGGGGGTCTTGGGGTTAGCTTTTGCTAAGCCAGTGATTGGACTTGTTCCCTTTATTTTAATTCCTGCTCTAAGATTTAAACCATATAATGGAAAATTACTGATTGGACTTGAATGGAACCTTTCAAACAGAAGAGTCATTGTTGATGGGAGTAGAGTGTTGAAGAAGGGTTGAAGGGACATTAATCATATCCTCTCGATTCTGCCTGCGAATTTTGATGATGAAGTGCCGTTAATTGTTATAGACAGTAGAGAGGAATGATCTCAAACTTATAAAGTAAGATTATTTCAATCTCTAACGCTTGAGCGAAGACTCCTTTTAATAATGTCAGAAGTTCACTATGATGGATAAGTATGCAGTTGCTACTTTTTCGATATTGTACAGGCAGGTCGCGAAAATTCTGGAAAATGTCACGAAGTTGTAAAAAAGGTCACGAAAGACCTGAAGAATTTTCCGCCTAATGATTTTTTTAAAAATATGTATTGTATTGATTTACTGGATTCAAGCGCATTATTTTTGTAAAGCTGTAAAATATATATTTACAAAAAAAAAAAAAAAAAAAGACGCCATAGCCTTTTTCTTTTCTTGATTTTTTCGAATGGTTCACGAAAAAGCCTATGAATTTCACTTTTGAGGTTCTGTAAGCATCCTGTTGTAATAAATTCTTTCCAATCAGAATGAGAAATTTATTGCTCTCTTTTTTACAGAAAAAAATAGTAAATGCTCTCATACGTTAAAGCTAAGGTGCTGTAAAACTATGTAATCATAAACTATTCACTGGACGCTCTATCCCATATTTTGCTCTTAAGATTTCAATAAGAATTCGTAATACTTCAGAAATATAAGTTTCATTAAATGGATTTTGAACGTATGAAGCGATTAGCTGAGTTTTAACGGAGATGAGAGTCAAATTTCGAAAGTTTTTTAACGCTTAGCTAGAGATTCAGAGTGTATTTGTTAGGTTTTATACGATTTCATAACGTCGCTCTGATAAGTTGAGCTATGAACTTCACAATGTTAACTTCTTTTTGGGAGATTCACTGAAATAGGGACGCGTTATCGACGCGAGTTTGAGTTGGAATACTTTTGGAAACTATTACGAAGGTTACTGTACTCAACTCAGCGACAATTATCCTTCCCTATTACCTCAAAAAGGGGTAAATGTTGGTATTCCTCAACATGGCAGAGTCACACTAGACTTCAAATTTGAAGTAAATTTACAGAGAACAAGTATAGACATTTCAATATCCTGTTGTAAAAATGAGTCACATAACCGAGCTATGGGTTGAGCATCTCTGGATTATGGAGCCAATAAATAAATTAAAAACCGTAAGACTGAACATATCAAATATATTTAGGCTTATGAAGTTTAAGGAAATAACATTACCTCACATACCAAGCGAGCTTTGCAATTTGGTTAATGCATTATGTGGTTTCTCTCTAATATAATTACTGCGAGCGCAGCACTTTCTCCTGCCTATTAAAAGAAGTGTTTATGACTTCGCCTAATTAATTGTTCACTTTAATTATTCTTCCACCTCGTCGCATCTGGTAGTTAGTGCCCCGGGTTAAGGCATCGCGCTCTGAATTTAAATGGCTGAGCTAACCGTATCCCCGTTAAGGAAATGTTCGTTCGGGGCGCAGGTGTTCAGAACACCGTTTCGGGAAAAGAATGGACGAAATTTGGGAAGCGGAATCGGCCGAAGGATTACGATTTTCGCTCCAGAGGCATTGTTTCTTGTTACTTTCTCTTTAGAATTCATGCGAAAAGAAAGCCCTCTGTGCATGGAAATAAGTTGTTTTGACGCTGTGGAGTGGAGAGAGGGTTCCTTCCCTCAGAGACATTTGAAATTTGGCTGTTGGTACTTGTTGTAGATATATACATAAATTTTGAATTTTTGTTTTCGCTTGAATGGATCTCCTGGGATGTTTTCTCGTTTGCTGATCTTAGTGTTGGAAGCTTAAACTTTTGCTTTACAGCTTCGTGTTCAGCTTCACGTTTCGTCCACGACTTATAAGTTGGGAAACAAGTTTTGCTTAGTTTTGAATGTTCTGCTTTGAAGTTCTATATAAATTTGTAGTTCTTCCGTTTATTTCACGATTAACCAGTGATGGAAACCTGATAAAATTTTAGAGCCCTTCTCTTTTACCAGTTTTTTATTCACCATTGCAGAAACAACTGAATGACAATGAAAGAAAACAAAAAGTTTTGCAGTAAAAAAAAAGTTTTTGTTTTAATCTTTAATAAGTAAAAGAAATATTCAGAATTTAAACAAGCAGTTTTATACAGGGTGTTTATAATTAACGTTACCCTGTTTAAACCCCTCTAGTGACCGTTCTACGCATCGGATTTCGATGAAACTTGGAATATAGATTATATTGACCATGGGGAGCAGGATTATGCAATTACAAAAAAAAAAAAAAAAAATTCGGCGATAGGGGGCGCTCTACACACGTAAAACTTCTGACAACAGTAATGTTGTGTATGAACAGTTCCTGCATCACGATTACTCTCTTAAAAAATTCCAGCGATTTTAACTCAGACTGAGTAAATTTTCACTCCTTTACAGTTTCGAAAACGCACTTTTCTTATAGGAGTGAATTTCATTCCTTTTGCGGAGCGGTTATTTTCACTCCATTTGGATAAGCTAATTTCACTCCATTTTGATAAGTGTTTTCCACTCTTTTTTAAGACTAAATTAATATCCTAAATGAGTGACTGCTTTCCGTTTTGGAAAGCCGCTATTTCACTCTTTTTTAGAATAAAATAGATAAAATCATTTCACTCTCATTTGGTGAAATTGTTTTTTTAATGTGTTTTAATGTGCTTATGCTGTGTATTTGAATTTAAAACTGTTTTTTAAAATTGTTATTTCATTTGAAAAAAAAAATAGGTTAAAAAAGTGTGAAAAAAAAAAAAACCTGTTTTTAGTGTTTCCGAAGAGGTTGCACAAAAACTGTATGGTAAGTACGAAGACTTTTCTAATTTATTAAAACTTTAACTGGTAATATTTCTTGAACTACTCGTATATCGTTACAAATCACCCACGTGCAATATTACATACATTTCCGAATTTAAAGATTGAAATAAAATTAAACAAACCCACACAGTTCCAAATAAATAGATTTAAAATTTTGAAACTCTATATTGATATTCTCGGTGTGCTTTTTAACATTAATAATGTTTTAAAAGTTACCTCAGTTCAAATTAATTTAAAAAGTCACTCATAAATTATGACAAGATACGTTTAAATTCAATTTTGTTTCTTCGGGGCCATTCATTAATTACGTAAGGACAATTTTGGCAATATTTTTGATCTTCCCTTCCCCTTATGTAAGGATATGTAAGATTTCCTCCCCCCCCCCATCTTACGTAAGATTCTTTTTTTTTCTTCACAATAATAAAATAACAAATATTACATCACTGTTATCGTTCTTAAATTAACTATCATTATTATTTTTTTAAAACCTTTTTGAGTAAAGAAATGTTTACTGTAAGGAATCTAGACCGAATGTTTTTTCGACAAATAATTTTTGTATATGATGCGATACTAATTAAAAATAAGGCCTGCAAAACACAGAGCGATTCTTTTATTATATTTTACACGTTTCATTCTTTGAAACACAAAACAGCTCTTCCTATAATACATACTTTTACCTTCCTGAAGCAAATGAAATATAATATTTGCCAAACCACTTGACCGCGGATTTCTAATATAAAATATCGGCTTGGAAAATATTAGTAAGAATGGATCTAACCCCCCCCCCCCCCTCCAAGCAAGGGTATGTAGAGAATTTTCCACCCCCTCCCCCTCAGGACACTTACTTAATTAATGAATTGGATGTTACACATATGAATGAGTGTATTGTACAAAGTTTATGATACTCTTTAAAGTTTATTATACACACAAACAATATTTGATTAATTTAAAATTTGGAGCTCCGACCATCGGGAGCGGATTCGGTATCCAACCTATAGATTTGCGCATGGTCGGGTCTGTAACACCTGCCTAAAATATATATACAGTACACACACACACACACACACCAAAGATGGTAACGACTGTTTCAAATGTCCTATTTTTGATTCGATGACCGAAACAAAATTGTTGATGAAAGTTTCATTCATTTGGAAGAAAAAGTTACAAAAAGTTCGCCGTAACATTGCACGTGGGTGATTTGTAATGATATACGAGCAGTTCAAGAAATATTAACAGTTACAAGTTTTAATAAAAAAGAAAATTCTTCGCACTTACCATGCAGTTTTTGTGCACTTCCTTCAGAAACCTCATTCGGCAACAAATATTGTGTAAATTCATTAAATGAAGACATTTAGATAGCGACATCCACTTGGTACTCGCGACCAACGTTAGGTAAGCCTAACGTGGAGGTATAGAAGATTCTCCCTAAACAAAATCACGTGACAGAATCGAACCAATGAAAATGTTTTTGAGTCCTTCTTTTAAAGAATGTTTTCATATTTCGCTCATCAAACGGAGTGTTTCCGAATTTCACGCGAATAAAGAAAAGTTTTAGTCTTGGTTTTTTCGTAAAGCGTCTTTTTTCGATAAAGCTAGCACTCAGAAAGAATGAATGCACCCGCAATTGATTTCACTCTTTTAAAGAGTTATTTTTTCGCTCTTTTGAATTAAGAGTGTAGATTACCGTGTGGTGTGGTTTCACCGGTGATTTCATCCTCGATCCCTATTTCTTCGAGGAGACCCCGCCCCAAGGTCCTAAAAGGTGTTCCGTCACAGGTCCCCGATATTGAGCGCTTCTTGAGCAGCAAGTCATTCCTGCTTTGCAACAACGAGCGTGTTGGGACTCAACTGTCTTTATGCAACATGGTGCACCCCTCACATTGCTCGTCCAGTAAAGGCACTGCTTCGAATGCATTTCGGTGATGACAGGACAATTTCCAGGCATTTTCCTACAGCTTGGCCCCCGCGATCGCCGGACCTAAATCCCTGTGACTTCTGGCTGTGGGGCTTCCTGAAAGATTGGGCATAGAGTGGAAGCATACGAACGATGCCTGAATTAAAGGACAGCATAAGGCGCCATGTTCATGCTATTGATAGGGAAATCCTTCGTGCAACTGTGGCTCACGCTATAACACGTTTTGAACACGTGATTGACGCAGATGGAATGCGCATTGAACAAATTCTAAATAAAATCGACTTTATGACACAGTCTCCGTCTTATTTGATTCATGCGCCCTTTTCTACTCTGGTGGCAGATTTTTGAACTATTTTTTCATTGTATAATCCTCCCCATGGTCTATATAATCTATATTCCAAGTTTCATCGAAATCCGATGTGTAGAACGGTCACTAGAGGGGTCTAAACAGGGTAACTTTAATTATAACCACCCTGTAAATTCAGATACATCGGACTTTAATTAAGCGAAGATTTGGTGTGTCTCAAAAATAGTTAGCCCCTGGCTTGGTCTTAGTTGGTCTGTGCAAGAATTCTGCGTGGGAAGGTAAAGGACGGTTTCTGCAAATGTTTTTTTTTTTTTTTTTGTATTCTTGTCATTTATGGTAGTTTGGCTTTATTGTACAAACTTGCTTATTTGGTTTTCGCTGAAAATAAAGTACGAAAGAAAATGTCGGAATTCCAACATTTCCCTATTGTTAATATGGAATCCAAAACACGTTTCCTCAAATATCTCTAACTCATTGCAGGTACTGCCCTTCACCTTTTCAAGGCAGTGTAAAACATTCAATTAAGGGAATAATATGTGATGCACAGATGCGCATTTGTGCGTTTCATAAAGCTATTAAAAATAAGTACGGTTCATTCTCCAGAAAGCGTAACATTTAAACGAAATATTTTTCAATTTCGAAACCTTTTGTTTTGTTTTCTTTTTTTTTAAGTCTGAAATGAAAGTGTTACCTACTAGAAGTAACCATAAACAATGGCCCAGCTAAGTTCCTCTTATTTTACTCATAAATAAACGAAATTAAAAAATGCCTTGTTCACGGAAATATATATATATAAAAAAAAAAAAAAACTTTGAACGTTTCAAAATTGAGGCCAATTTAATATCATAGTAATTTTGTTAATTGTGCAAACAATCAACTATTTTATTGATTAGTGGGAATATAATATTAAGCTCTCTTAATTAAAGTATGGCTGAAGTAGTAGTTTCAAATGTATATTAAAAATAGTATTTAGTAAATTTGAGGGTCTACTGGCAGTTTATAATTTTGGCAGAATGCCTATTATTGATGTATTTCACCTCCATCATTTATTTTCACCTCAGAAATAATGACATTGATAAGGTCTGTCACGGAGGTGAGGAATTTTCCATTAATATAGGCGTAATAGATACATTTTTCAGGGATTTTTTTTTCTTTGTAGCTACAATCTGCACATGTTAAGCATTTGAAAACATGTTCACGTCTTTTTTTACATTAAATTACATCTCTGAAATTCAAGTTCACGTACGTGAGAAGTCAGAATAACCACACTGTTTTTAAATCAAAATCTATCTTCTTCTTTTTCGACAAATATCTCACAACTTCAACTATGGCTGGAAATAAACGAGGGGGTTCCCCTGTAGCATGGAAAATAAAATGTGATGTCATTACTGTCACGTGTTAATGAGGAATGATATTTTATGTCTAGATCACGGAGGTGAGAATTTACTGTGGGACATGACTCCTTGTCCTACTAAAACGAACTTTTTGTTTTTACCCAATTCAACTATCCAAGTGTTTAATTTGTTACGGATGGTATTTCCGTCAGAACAATAACACTGCTTCTTTAAAAAATGTCATCTACGGCGAAAATATAATCAAGACTATGGTTTAGTCTTTAAAGAAATCTCTGTAAAAATTGAGGGCGAGTTGGAAAGAACGGGTCAACGCTGCATTAATGCTTGAATAGAATGTGATAAATTATTTCTAGCTTTCTCGGTAGATGTAGGATACAGGAGCAAGAGCGCAAAGCTGCTACTGGACAGGCTAGAAATATTTTTCGCATTTTATTTCAGCATAAAGGCAGCGCTGAACTCATTCCACCCAACTTACTCCGACCGACAGAATAACAGAGCCTGGAACACCTTTACAAACAGTAAATAGAAAATTTAGTCTCACTTATTTTGAAGAATGCCGAGAAAAACCAAAATGAAGAATAACAGAAAGCCTTAATCAATAACAGAAACTAATATTAAACTAAAAATTAAAAAAAAAAAAAAGTCTCAGAGGGCCGACCTGATATTGAGATGGATTTCGTGGATCACAACAAATATGAACTGACAGAGGATAGAAATTTTAAATCATTGAGTTTTTCTCCTTATCCGACTATGAAATAGCTACTGATCACGCGTATAAAGGCTTTGAATTGCATTTAAAAGTTTCTTAATATGATTATAGCTTTTACTGTATGTAATTTCGAAGTTCCAAACAAATATCAAACGCAGAAAACTTAGTTGTTTGAATTTGGGGCCAATATTTTTAACGTACGGGTAAGTTTTTACTACCATAATTCTGAAATACGTTAAGTCGGTTTTTATTAATATTTCCGGTAATTCAAGTTCTGCAAAAACGAGACCAAGCTAAGAACACTTTCGATCAAGTCACCTTTTGAACGAAAAAAGAACTATCAAAATCGGTTCATCTGTATAGGAGCTACGATGCCACAAATAGACCCACAGATACACTACCCGTTGCTTTTTGGAACGGGGGGTACAAATTGGCTTCTGAAATGATACCTTATAATTTAAATGGGGAATAAAACTTAAATTAAACGGAATTTAAGAGTTTTTTATTCAAATATTTAAGAATTTTTAGAATAGAAAAGATCTGTTTAAGATCCGTCAAAAAAGTAGCGGATACGGATACGGATCTTTATTTTCCCTCGGATATCCGCGGGTACGGATATCCGGAACATCACTAGAAATAACCATGTTGTAAAGAAAACTTTTAATCTCTCTCCCCTCCCAATTCTAGCTCTCTGTGTTCCTATCACTCTATTTAATTGGATTTTTCTTATTTCCGTCGTACTTTCTACTTAAGCAATATGCTTAAGACTGCGTTTGAAAATTGATGTCCAAAATAAAAAAGATTGACGAGAATTGAAAACTGCCTAATGGAAAATCGCACCGATTTGTCAATATTTACTTTTCTCGCATTATGCCAGAAGGAGAGGAGGAGGAGGGGTCACAGTTTAATTCGGCATTCATTAATGTTTAATGATTTCACCCCATGCATTTTTAAAAGCTTTCGACGTAAATAAATGTCTGTTTCTGCTACGCAATCACTTCGTGGTACGATAGCTGACATCTAGTATTTCTTCATGCTAATTATTCCCACAAATAAAAATCTGGGGAAAAAATAACTCTTCAGGCGCTTCCACGCACCGCAATTTATTCAGTCAAATAAAAGCTTGTCAACATTTTTGAATGTAACGGCAAACAACGGCGTAAGTGGGGGGTGGAAGACGCGGGCGCCGTCCCTGTTCTTCGACCGGAAATTAAAAGTGCCACTGAAAATCATTTTAATGATTCTTCTCCGAAAGCATGCCGCTGATGAATCGAACTTTCTCTCTTCGAAGCTTTTATTGTTTTGTTCTATGAGTTGTTGGAACGTAATAGTTAAGATACACGAAATCCATTAAGTGTGGTGGTTCACGAAACGAACCGTTTCGTGTGTGTGGTGGGATATGGGTGATTAGGGTGCCTTAGTTAGTTGGAATGTTTGATTGGTTTCAGGTGGAGTAACTGAACTTTTGTTTTATCTTGTTGTTTGTTACTAACTGAATCCTTGAGGAACACCTGCGCTCTATCTAGCGTTTCTTTTTCGTATAATAATCTTTATTACTAATAATAAAGCTGAAAGTCTCTGTCTGGATATCCGGGGGATGTCTGGACCTCTGTGACGCGCATAGCGCCTAGACCGTTCGGCCGATTTTCATGAAATTTGGCACAAAGTTGGTTTGTAGCATGGGTGTGTGCACCTCGAAGCGATTTTCGATGTGGTTCTTTTTCTATTCCAATTTTAAGAACAAAACTATCATAAGATGGACAAGTAAATTACGAAATTATCATAACGTGGAACCGTAATATGGGCACAAGCCAACTGGCGAGATACGAAATTATCATAACGTGGAACCGTAACATGGGTACAAGCCAATCGGCGAGAAAATTCACCATACATTATTTGTAAATATACAGACGAACCAAAAGACCTTTTAATATTTCTATTACGGGCAATGCCGTGCGGGTACCACTAGTTATAAATAAATCATTGACATAGTTCGTTGACCTCTTAGGATCACTGAACCATATCAGAAATGGAATGTAAAATAGTAAATCAGAAACTTAATAAACGTATGTAGAGGCGTATGTATGGGCAAAAGTGTGTATGGGAAGTCACTGTTACCTCCCAAAAATGTCCTTATTAGACAAATTTCGTCTGACGGTTCGGCAAAAGTATCATCAGTCGGCAAGTTTTGTCTGAAGCTTCTGTAAAATTTGGGGTCCAGTCGGTATATGGAGAGTTTCTGCTCTCTCAGAAATTTAACTTCGGGGCGCCCCTGTATGTACGAGTACGGTATCCCAATTCCCAAATAAAAGACAAGATGGACAAAAATCTGCACAGAAAGCATGCGCACGCAAGTTAAAGCCTTATCAGAGGCCAAAGGAAACGTGACCAAGTATTGACTATTAATTCTTCATAAATTTTTTCATCCTTTTATTATTTTGTTCGATGTATTTCCTAACCTTAATATATTTAGGACATAATCAAAGTGAAATATTCTAATATGGGAAGATTTTTGAAACGAATTTCAGAAAAATTTAATGAAATCCTGGAATTTTTTGAGTGTCCATATAAATTTGGCTATCCACTATATGGTGCAACAGCAGTGGTATTTGTTAGATAACCATCTAAGCAGGAACTGTAGATTAAAAAAAAAACACGAATGTTTGGCGTACTTATGGTTCCGTTCTCACTATCATAATTGAAAATTTTCTAATTGAACATAAATTATTTTTTGACTGTTCGATTTCTGTTTTATTTATTCCCTCTGTAATAAGCAGATAGTACTGTCAAAAATATGCTACTTTTTTTAATGCACTTAAAGCTGCATAAAATTGTTAAATGTCTCGCCTTGACCAAAGTAATTAAAAAAAAAACCTTATTAATGCTGCAACGAAGAATGAGGCAGTTCAGCAACTTCAAATCAACACACGAAAGTAATTTCCAAGCAGTTAGTTGAAAATGGATGATACTCTGAGATGTGCACGTTGTTGCCAACTTGTTTCGTAAAAATAAAATTGTAGAATGCCTAAGTTTTATAACTTCGCAAGCAGAGTACAGCACTAAAATCTTCTACAGATTATTAAAAATTTTGTAGTCAAGTGTACTAAAGAATGGGAAGAGGTGCGAAATGAACTCATGTGGTTAAAAGTTACCCTAAATAACTTTCATGGTCACCGAGAGTGAAGGCGGTCCCCTAGTCAGTTTAGTCGCCTGCCTATCCCGCCTCTCATAAAACACATAAAACTTACGCATCTCCCATTCCTAGCTGGGCTCCCTCAAGCGCCGGACCCCTAGTTTCCGACTAGACTGACATGGCCTCTCGTCGGCCTTGAATGAGTGTACAGTACAATCTCGTTTAATCGAATTAACTGGGACCAAAGGCAATCCGGATAATCCAGGTAATAAGTAAAACACATTCGTAAAGAAGCAGACTTACTGTCCACCTCCGAGAAGTTGAGCTATGGCCTTGAGCAAGTCCATTTCGTTCAAGGGAGAGCAATCAGTAAGAGGAGGAATTGTTAGGCGCAGAGTTGGGTTACCATTGCAACCCTTTTATTGGCGAGAAATGCTGTAACGCTTGATACTTCTTACCTTAGTAGTATTGTTTGCCAAATGGGCAATAACATTGTCAACTAAATCCGCAAGTTCTTAAGCCGTTTTCTTCACTCCTATTTCATTTAAGGGAATCGTTGAACCGGTCGGGCAGCGGAGTTCAACTTGCCAGAGGTGGCCAGTATCTTTGATAGCGACAAAAAACTGATGCTTTGTAACAAAATTACATAGTGTCGTTTCTCGCTAATACTTCATCATTTTATACATCAGCTGCAGTGATCTCGAGGCAGTAGCTGTACGTTTGATCAGAATGAAAACCGAAAATTTGGCGTATTTGTAGTTCCGTTCTTGTTACAAATTTTGCGGTAGATTGCGGAAAAATAACCAAAAAGTCAAAATTTTATTAGTTCATATTTGAGAAAAAATGGCGACTGATATTTTTTCTCAAAAGATTTTCTTTACGCTGCAAATTTTAATAAAAGCATTGTTAAGAAAGTTGATATCAAGCACTAAATAATAATTTGAATGGAGGAGAGCCATCGAAAAAAAAGGGATTTTATGTCGAAATCTAAGTGTCTAAGAATCTATCGATACCTGGTAACTTGGGAATACATACATAGGTACATACATAGATACATATGCTCAGTTTTTAATTATATAAGATTTACGTAAATGTAACTTCTTTTGATTATTTACGTAAATATAACTTTTTTTAGCTCTACAATTTTGAGTCGTGTACGGAGATCCGGCCAAACAAGGTTCTATGGTATTATTTTCTAGCAGCAGAAAAATAAAGCTACTGATAGTATATAACTCTTTAAGAAATATATTTCTCCCTTCGATCTGGGCACTCCTCGATATTGTATTTGTGTTGCGAAAAATCTATCCTTATGCTTACCCGTGGGAAGCGAATGAAAAGGAAAAACACTCGGAAGGGGATGTCTGGGAGTAGATAACACAGAGGCAGAGCCGGAGATCAAGTTGTCACGGTTAACCCCGGCGTCGTTTGATAGATGTTCTACGTAGGAGTCGAGTATTGCGCCTTGGAGGTTGCCTGTAAGATTTATGTGATCTTAAACCGAAGCTAAATCCCTCTCCTCCAATTTTTGCTCGATACGACAGCTTTTGTTCTCGCGAGCGACCGATGTAATGATGGTTTTTCAAATTCGTTCGCCATGCTTGACGAATGTAAGATTTTTAAAAGACGAAGTAGATTCAAAAACTAAGGCCTTGGACTGGTTACTTTCGGCTTTGGCTAAGAAGAAATCCTACATTAAGGCCCCTACATATACGAGCCGACGCATCAGCTGAAGATCAGCCATTTTGGATCGGATCGCGTGTTTGAGTGGTTGTCTTTTCTGGCAAGTTACCGCGTTTGGTGATCTTTCACTGCGAGCAATTATTAGAGGCACGTGAATTGTTTATTAAATTGATTTTTTTTTTGGTGACAGTTTGGTAAAACCAGCAACTTCTGTTTTTTTTTTTGGTAACCCTAGCTCCGCAATAATGAAAAATCCGATTCAAAATGGCTAAACTTAAACTGATGCGTCGGCCTGTATATTTAGTGGCTCTATCCCACATTGGATGAAGTTTGGCTTACGTTGAAGAAGATACTTGCTAGCGACTCATTCAATATAAGGATTAGAGGTGCGACATCGATTTCAAAACGTGGATGTTACATTTAATTTCGCAACATCTTGGTATTATAGTAGGACAACAATTGATAATAAGACAAGCACCGATTAATATAAACTAGTTATAGTACTATGGAAATATTTTCAAACTGAATGAAACTAAAAGTAAATTTACATCAAAAAAGAATCTAAGAAAAAATGTATCATAGCACTTACCGTCAGTTGAATGATGTGAAAAAGTTGTGCTAATTATTTTAAAAATACAAAATTAGCTCTAGCAATTATTTTTAAGAGCAAGAAATATGTGTTGTACTGTTAGTTAATAATTAAACACAAATTGTAAGTACAATAGAGGGACGACTTGTTGGGGGAAGTCGATTAGTAACCCCGACTATTGGTGTTGACAGTTTGGAGAAAAAGTAGTTAGTTTGCTTTGTCCCTTAGAAGCGCATTTCTCTTTTCGCAGACTGTCCCACCAGTCAGAGAAATATCTCTTTCGGATGGAACAGAAGTTGCCCTCACTATCAAATTCTTTAAAGCAACTTTTACCAGCTCTGAATTTTTAAAGTTATGATTTTCACCTTAGTAACGTATAGGATTTTCCATTAGTTTAAGAACTGGAACCTTGAAATAGACTGCAAGTTCTGGCACCAGACTACCAGTGTCAGGTTCTTCCAAAATCTTTGTCCTCTTTTTCACTCTTTACTTAATCTTCTACTATCTTGTAGTGATCATCCCAAAAATCATCCTCTACACAGAAAAGTTAATCCTATAAAATGGGTGCATTTTTTTTTTTTTTTTTTTTTTTTTTTGGGCAACTCCATAAGTAAACTTAGCGAGAAAATTAGAGCAAATTTTATGATAATTTTCAATTAAAATGCAAAAACATCAACATCGAAAAGACATCGAAACCAAAACATTGCTGGCCCTAAAACATCGAAAGTAAAATATCGACATTAAAAACATCGATGTTTTAACAAAAACATCGACGTTTCCAGATGTCGCACCCACCAGTGTGCGACACCGATGTCGCACCCCTAATAATAAGGATGGATACGTTACATTAGAAAAGAACAAAAAAACCGGTTCTTCGCCTTGTGTATCTGGTTTTACAGCTGTTTTAATTTTGAAAGGGCTTTTGAGATAGCAGTTGTTGTATAGTTTTATCAATATGCAAAGCAGTTTGTGATCTGAAAACTTTTTTTGGGGGCCGATTTTGGGTTGCCGTTTCCGAAATTTTGGACTGATAACATTCCAAAACTGAAAAAATATTTAAAAAAAAAAGAGAACATTTATTTATATTTTTTAAAATGATTTTAATGATTTTTGTATGCACACTTGAAGAGTTTTTACGGGAAGGGGGGGGGGGGCGAGTTTCTCATGTTACCCCGAAAATTTCACACTCTTCAGAAAATTTTACTCGAGTCCACTATCACTTCTGACATAAAGGTGTTTCTTAAACTTCAACAAGGTCCTATGATCTCGAACTGTGAAATTATCTTGGAAATTGCAGTTCTGAAAAGGCAATGTACACATTATCTGTTAAATTCATAAGAATCTGAAATTTTCCCCAACTATTCAGCACTTTGATTTATTTGTCTGCCTAAAAAATGCAACTATTTTATCTTCTAATTAAGAATAACAGTAGTTATGCCTCTTTTATATGCGCGAAAGGAACAGTTGATACTTTCAATAACATTATTTCACTTGCTTGTAGACTATGGTGAATCCACGATGTTTCCGACGAGAGTTTCGCTTGACACGTTGACACGTCTCATACTTCTTTAGAGCACTGAAAGCAAACTCAGAGGAGAACTTTTTGTTCTGATTTCTTCTTCAAATTTATTCGTTCTCTGAAACAGCCGTAGATGAGGTAGCATTCTAGTTGAAAGAGGTCTTTTAATCAACATAAGTGTTTGATTAATCCAACCGGCTGTTTGAAGATAAGTCGTCTGAAAATGATGCATTTTCAGACGACTTTATTTTTTTTTCCCCATTCAATTCTGAAGATTACGTATTTAATATGTTCACATGCTTACTCAGATAAGTGAAATAAATTTTACCAACAACTAGGGGGGGAGGACGGCATTTTAATCTTGTTCTTTCGGAACTGCTAAATAGACACAGAAAAAACTTGTTGATATATATATATATATATATATATATATATATATATATATATATATATATATTAACATTATATATATATATATATATATATATATATATATATATATATAACATTAAATGCGTTAGTATGTTGTAGCTAAAATTGTTAATGAGTGCTTCTACGAGTACCTTGGAGTCCTTCTTAAAGTGGGGTCGTAGTCACTGAATACATCACCATACGAATACGTAATCACCGCTCAATACAAGAAATACACCGCCAGCTCAGTCATTTCCAGCCGAGGACTGCAGTTTCGTGCTTATTATAGCACTCATCAGCCTGGCATAGGAAAGTGACTGTGTATTAGTTACCAGTTTGTTTGGCACGCTTGGCTTCCTTAAGAGGTTTTCCATCTCCAGCTCAGTCACTTTCTTATGCCGGGCTGATGAGTGCTAATAAGCACGAAACTGCAGTCCTCGGCTGGAAATGACTGAGCTGGCGGTGTATTTCATGTATTTCTGCCTTAGCCTTGGCTATAGGGCGGTAACTTATTGAATATACCGCTCAATAGTCAGAAAAAGGCCAGTGGCGTAAGAAAGGGAGGGTTTTCCCCGGGTCCATCCCCAAGATGCTCAAAATTCAACTTCTATAATGAAGATTAAAATTACTTTTATCCATTTAAAATTGTTTTTTTTTTTATTTTATCAATTTTAAACTGGTATGACTGTCTTAACGTTAAAACGAAAATCAAATGACATGGTTACAGAAAAATTTAATGTAGTTACTGTTATGAAAAACAAAGTTCCTTGCTTTTGTTTGCTCCAATAGGTGTTTGTCTTTGTTTTAGTAACATTTTTGATCACATTTCTATCAATGTCATTACTTTTGCTTTGTTTTATTTATATCACCATCTGTATTTAACTCATATTGATTTCGATTGTCCCTTTTTCATTATTTTCTTGCACAGCGGTTCGAAGGCTATATTCACATAAATATTTAAATGTACCAAGACTCGAGCCTTCGTGCAGAAAGAGAGGATTTTCGGAGAAGTCTTTTGGAATTTCGCTTTCTTTCCGCGAATAAATTTCTGCCGCCCTTTCTTTACAATCGGAATTTTGCCCCTAATAGTATGTTATACTTGGATAGGTTTCTTTCTTATCCATCGTGAACGTATATATTCCGCAGGTTCGATGTCTGCATTTTTTTTTTTTTTTTTTTTTTACTTTTTTTGCTCCCACTTTCGTTTGATTTCCTATTTTTGTGCTGAAATGCATTCTGAAAGAAAATGGCGTTTTTTTGCGTGATTTGGTATGTAGGGGATTTTTTCTCTCTCCTTTTTTCTGTTTCCAGAATACATTTCGAATGAATATCTCGAGCCAGTAGCATCGATAAGTTTCTTACTGGTCATAGTAGTAGATTCAGAACTTAATTTTTTTTTAAAGTCCGTACTAGATATTGTTTTGTCCACAGATACGTTTGGGTGGAGTGGAGGATCATTTAATTCTACATAAATAAAAATTATTTAGGCTTTAACTTTTAAAACTTTTAAATGAGATACATGTGTCCCTTCAGCTTAGAATCCATTCTCCTTATGTAATTTGACTTTAATCAGGAACGTATGATATGTTCTTCATCAAAGTCAAATAACTTATTTTGCCGGATTCAATAACATTGCATCCTGGCAAGATAAGTGACACATCTTCTAAAGTGTGAAAAACGTAGGGGAGATGCGGGCAAGATGGGATATCTAACGTTTAAAGGGCAATAAAACTGAAACCATTGCATTTAAACAATCATATTTATTTCAAAATCTTCCTTTGGTAATCAGTTTTTAATTTTTTTTTATAATTTTAGGAACAATCATAGCGTAGTTATTATTCTAGAGATATAAAAGTAAAAAAAAGCCCCACCACCCCGTCTTACCCTCTGGTTCGGGTAAGATGGGGTACCCCTAGGGGCAAGATGGGGTACAGCATTTCACCTACTTTTCCTGACAGAATTCGCAGGAGAATGTTGCTTCATCGTCCTCATCATCCACTCCAGCACAAGAGCAATGTGCCCACGTACCACAGAGAGAACATTTGATCCAGCCTTCATTGGAATCTAAATAAAGACCGCTGCAGTACAAACAAGGGGTATTTTCAATATCTGCATCTTTATTGTTATCCGATGATTTGCGATTATCTATCGTTTTTTTCTTTTTTATGACTCCTCTTTTATTGGGTCTTCCTTTTTTATCCTTCGTTTTCGTCTTCTCCAATTTTAATTGTCTAATTTCTTTTCGTTTTAGTTTATTCTCTTCCGTGACCTGCTTTCTTTTAATCGTTTCTTCCAGTTCTTTTTTATACGGTGACTCAGTAATAATGGCTGTTCTTCCTCGTTTACGAGTCACGCGTGAAGATCTACGACTTGCTGGAAGGGGTAATATTTGCTGTGGACTAACAACAGAAAATGTTGACTGTTGTGGAGTAGTTGGTCTTCTGTCTATTTCTGTATCATCAACCCACGTGGAACATCCAGGTTGAGGACTCGACGAGGGTAGCAGAAGTCACCGTAGGTGTCTCGTGAAAAGTAGCTGATACAGGAACATTATTAATGGTTTTGCGAATTGCCTCTGTTTCAACCCCGGTAGATAGAAGTGAGGCACGAGATGTAGTTGCATTAGTAATAGCAGCTTCACTGGTATCCAGCACAGGTAATACGTCAACTTGCTGCGTTTCTAACTCAGCAGGTGCTGTGACTGCTACATTTGTGGTCGCTGAAGTCAGTGTTTGAGTGAGCGGAATATCAGTCACCAACGAAGGAGCAAAGTCGGTTTCAGAGAAGACCGTCGGATCGTAAGGCCAAATTCCGCACTTTTTGAAGCCATTTACAGCTGTTGCCATGGTAGATGTTTCTATGAATGCCTTTCCAAAAATTTCTGCAACTTGCCGCATTGTTACAACCATCCCTGGATTGCTGCGAAGCCAGGTCGTAATTTGCCGATCGTAATAATTGCTCAACGGTCTCATATAAACAACATCGGCGACCTGAAGACGATGAGTTGTATGTGGGGGGGAAACATAAAATAATTATCCCATTGGCTCGAGCTTCATCTATTAAATCGATGTTTTTTGTATGGGTGCTATGGCCATCCAATAATAGCAAAACAGGTCGATCTACTGTGGCCCCACTAAATTTCACAAACTGTTTAAACCATCCAAGAAACAACTCCGTGGTCATCCAGCCTGAGTCACTAACAACTCCCCATGCTCCAGGGGCAGCATTAAGCATTAACTGTGGATCCATCCTCTTCCTGGGAAACACCATCATAGGGGGCATGTATTGTCCACTGGCGCTGAAGCATATCTCTACTGTGATTGTAGTACCTCTTTCTGCAGAAGTTAATGCCCCTACTTGTTTTCGGCCTCGTTTTGCTATAATTTTGGATTTAGTCTTTGGTACAACTGAAACACCAGTTTCGTCGCAGTTATAAATGCGGTCTGGTGTAAGATGGTGTTCGTCATAGATATTGCCCAAAAAATTAAAAAATTGATCAACAACTATTCTGTTGAACCCGGCAGCACGTGCAGCAGAAGTGCTTTCGGGTTTTCTTATTGACAAGTCTGGGTGTCTGTTCAAAAACCCTTGAAACCAATCTTTGCCGGCTTCTTGTTTTTGAACGTTAAAAGGATGGACTTTATTATTTTTTACTGCTAAATTGTACGCTAATGCTCTTAAGTCTTTGGCTGTAAGTCCGTAAAGTCTAGTCTCCATGTCCAATATATAGCCACAAAGCTCGTCCTCTTCTTTTTCTGTGAAAACAGGTTGCTTAGGTCCTAATGAAACCTTTACTTTAATACTTTTAGATGGAGATAGGGCCAAGTTCTCCCGAGCTTTTTTTACTTTTCTTTCTAGAGTAGTCTGAGGAACTGAAAATGTCTTTGCTGCTAGCATATACCCCATTTTCTCTTCTAAAACAGCTTTAACAGCTTTTTCCATGCTCTCTTCCGGCCACTCGCCTCTATTTGTCTTTCTCTTGTATGTTTTCACCATGCTAAAACAAACAAGTCCGCCTATGCATTACACAGCCAAGCCACATGCATATATACAATCACAAACATACATATAGAGCGAGAGATACATTAACATTAATCAACACAAAAGCTCGAACCGTAATAAAAACTTAGAGCGGGCAAGACGGGGAACACATACCCCATCTTGCCCTCATGGGTCTTGATGTATTTAAAAAAGAAAACAAAATAAACAACACACAAGACAGAAATAAACCAGTTTTTACCTGTTAGCGTAATATTCGGCGCATGCGGATAAACTCTTATCTCATTTACACTACTATTACTTGTATATTAAACACGTACTAAACGAATTGAGAAAATAAGAAGAAAACTTGGCGAAATCACTTTTGTTTCGATAACCTAAAAAATACGTGTCGCACGAATCACATACGAGAGTGCACTGGAAGCCGTCGTGATGCCACATCGTCTGTGCGAGTTTGAACGTGTTCGCGCGACTAGAAGGTTATAATAGACCGGGTGCCCCGTCTTGCCCGCCACCCCATCTTGCCCGTATCTCCCCTACTAATTATGGCTTTAAAACCCAAATTTAATAATCTTTCTTGCTAGTATACATAACGTATGTGATGGCGTATCTTTATCTTTACTAATAATAAAGTCTGGCCGGAGGATGTCTGGATGTCTGTGACGCGCATAGCGCCTAGACCGTTCGGCCGATTTTCATGAAATTTGGCACAAAGTCGGTGTGTAGCATGGGGGTGTGCACCTCGGAGCGATTTTTCGAAAATTCGATGTGGTTCGTTTTCTATTCCAATTTTAAGAACAAAACTATCATAAGATGGACGAGTAAATTACGAAATTATCATAACGTGGAACCGTAACGTGAGCACAAGCCAATTGGCGAGATACGAAATTATCATAACGTGGAACCGTAACATGGGTACAAGCCAATTGGCGAGAAAATTCACCATGCATTATTTGTAAATATAGAGGCGAACCAAAAGACCTTTTAATTTTTCTATTACGGGCAAAGCCGTGCGGGTACCACTAGTAGGATATATAATTAATTGTGGCGCATAATTTAAATTTCACAATTTAGAAAGAACATTTTTGAACTTTTTTGCATAATACACTATGAATTCAGACTGTAAAATACAATCCGTAATTATAGCAACATAATTTTTTTGACCATATTGTTGCATTTGAGAATAAATCACTATCAAGAAGTATAAAGATTAATAACATCTTAACAACTGGACAAACGTCGGAGACAAAACATCTGTCTCAATCCTTAAAAATCTTGAAGAACTCACGCAGCAACATGAGATATACCTCCAATGGATTCCATCCCACATTGGTCTCTTTGGCAATGACACAGCGGACCCCCTGGCAAAGGAAGGTGTCACTGAAAATTTGGTGTCTAGAAGAACTTTGACCTTCTCAGAAATTTGTTCTAAAATGAAAACTTTGAAAGACTCCCCCATTTCACCCCTGGTTCAATAGTCAGTCCCCAGGTGGTGCTCTTTTCATCAAGGCGGATAGAGTCGTCAATCAACACTCAGTACGCTTGCAGGTGAGCACATCAAGAACTATCTTTTCATTTAGGTGAGAAAGTTTTTGAGACCTGTACTAAATGCAGATTGGTGCAGGTATCTCCACCAGACCATCTTTTGAATTGTGCGAGACTGGAAAAAGAGGACATTTACTTCAGTCCTCTCCTGGCTTATGTTTTTTTGGAGACTCTTGGGCTCATGAACCTGTTCTAGCCTGCGGCTGGACCGGAGGAATAAGTAATCATCATCATAAAGATTAATAACATAGATTTCTCCGATGCCATTTTTTTCGGAGTGCATCCAATCCTTTGCCGGTAAAATTCAGATCAATAGACATTTTATTTGAAAAGCGATCGCTTTGTGCAAGGTAAATTAGATAAAAATGGAACAACGTTTAAAAGCTCAAAAAGGATAAAAAGTTTTTAAAAAACGCAGACATGTTTCGGAGGCAATAGCCTCCTTCCTCAGTGCGAAATGAACAAATGGATGAATCAAGGTCAAGGGAGAGTTTAAATGCGTAACCGGAAAAACATTGACCAATCAGCTATCAGCGAGTGCTGAGGCAAAATATGACGTTTTCTAACATGTAAGATTGAATAAGATTGGAGAAAAATGCAGAACAGCAAAAGACTCATTGCAAAGATTATTTAAGTTTTTATGAATGTAAAAGGATTTCAGAAAATCTAATTCACCTACTGTTGTAGGTCTGTAAATGATCTTGGCCTTCGAAAAGACAAAATTGTGCCCTGTGCCCCAACAATGTTTAGCAATTGAAGATTTGTTCAGTTCCTGTTTTTTAACGTGGTTTTCATGTTCTTTCAAACGAAATTTAAGTGAACGCCAAATCTTAATGTCTGCTTTTTATACTTTTGTTAACCGAGCCATCTCCATATGTTCTGATCAGAGCCTTCTCAATAATGAACTCAATTTTTTGAAAGGTGTGGCTCTGGACAGAGGTTATCCTCTGCAGGTCATCGACAGGACTTTTTGCAAACTTTCTACCCGGAATAAAACCTCCAACATACGTTGTTTTTCTTCTACAAATTTTGTGGTTTTACCGTTTTATCCACACATTTCTTTTCGTATTTCTAGAATTCTGAGTAAATTTGACTTTCACGTAGTTTACAGACCCATAAATAAACTTTCTTTTTCCAAACTGAAGGACCCAATCCAACGACTTGATCAGTGGGACATATATCACATTCCTTGTCAATGTAATATTGGTTACGTGGGACAGACAAGTCGTTCACTTAAATTTCGTTTGAAACAACATGAAAACCACGTTAAAAAACAGGAACTGAACAAATCTTCAATTGCTAAACATTGTTGGGACACAGAGCACAATTTTGTCTTTTCGGAGCCCAAGATCATTTGCAGACCTACAACAGTAGGTGAATTAGATTTTCTGGAATCCTTTTACATTCATAAAAACTTAAATAATCTCTTTGCAATGAGTCTTTTGCTGTTCCGCATTTTTCTCCAATCTTATTCAATCTTACATGTTAGGATACGTCATATTTTGCCCCAGCACTCGCTGATAGCTGATTGGTCAATGTTTTTCCGGTTACGCATTTAAACTCTCCCTTGACCTTGATTCATCCATTTGTTCATTTCGCACTGAGGAAGGAGGCTATTGCCTCCGAAACATGTCTGAGTTTTTAAAAAACTTTTTATCCTTTTTGTGCTTTTAAACGTTGTTCCATTTTTGTCAGACATTTTATTTGTTTGTTTGAACCAAATTATTTAAACACATGAAATGTTGATAAAATTACTTTGTGGTTTAATTGAAAGAAAAGAAAAACTGTTTAAGGACTACTCCTTGCATTTAAGAAGTTCAATTTTTGAATTCTATAAGCTCCCATCGTTTTTCAAAGCTATGCTTCTTTATGGACTTAGTGGCAACCGTGATTTTTATACGCATTTTAATATGCCTTTAGTGCGCTGAATCGAGAAAAACAAGTTTCAACTGAGTTAGACTTGCCGTTTTTTTGTCGACATTTTTAAAAATTTTTGTATTTCTTGAATTTTTAGTAACTTCTGGGTATCATATCTACTTGAAAATTTGTATACATACTGTAAGAAACGAAACTTGAAACATGATCAAAAGTATTTCATAAATACTCTTCAATTTAAACTTTCAATTTTTGAAATTCAGTTGAAAAAATCGTTTTCCTAAATATGAAACGATGTTCCAGTTGGGAAATAATAATCCCCTTCTCTCATTATCTTTTGTTCTGTGTTCATTTATTTTAGCACAAAGGTATTTATTTATTTATTTAGTGGTAAAACTGTTGCTGAAAGTTATTTGGAATTTAAAAATAACCTATAACACGTGTTATTTTTTCTGTTTAAGAGGACCATTCTTACTTACATCATAGTTCTTCAGTTCAATATTTTTAGTGATTCTTCATGCGTACCGTTCTCATGTTTTTCAGAATGGGAAACGTTTTTAATAATACATTTTTGCATGTGGTTTCTATAGCGGGAAAAGTAAAAATATCGTTTTCTCAAGCGGTTTCTACAATTCTTTCTTTTCTGTTTCATAGATGGCGAGCGTTCGTAAGTTATTCTTCTTTCGAAGAGGAAGGGTGTTTCGTCCCCATTTCGGGAGTGTGTTGTAGAATTATTTACTTTCATGTTTTCCGTTTTCGAAAAATTTCCCATTTGGCTGTGACAAATGGAATTTGCGTGTTTTGCTTCATTTTTTAGTTTGTATCGCTTCTGTTGCTGCAATTTGACTTTCATCCTTTGTGTGTGCGAGGGCTGCTAAAATATAAAAGATTCTCTCCTTGCACACAGGACTTTTTCTTCTAACAATTTGCTTTCGCTGTGTTTCAAGTTTGGCGCTCATGAATAAACTTAATTTGTGCCCTCTGCTCCCTGGATTTCTTTGTTTATTACTTCTTTTTCTTTAATCAAGAGCATGATCTTGTTTATTCTTCTTAATTTTACAGTGTCAGGAAAGCGGATCAAAACAGTGGTTTATAAGGTGATATGTAGTGTCCACCTCTGAGAAGTTGAGATATATCCTTGAGCAAGTCCATTTCTTTCAAGGGAGAGCAATCAGTAAGAAGAGCAATTGTTAGGCGTAGAGTTGGGCTACTCTTGCAGTCCTTTTATTGGCGAAAAAGCCTGTACCGCTTGCTACTTCTTATATGAATAGTAATATTGTTCGCCAAATGGGCAGTAACACTACCAACTAAATCCACAAGCTCTTAAGCCGTTTTTCCTCACCCCTATTTCAACTAATGGAATCGTTGAATCGGTCGGGCAGCGGAGATTAACTTGCCAGAGGTATACAGTAATCGTCCGGGATATAGAAGTTGAGTAACTTGTTTAATCTTCGCAGAAGAATAAAATTTTTAATTATTTATTTCTTTTGCGTGTATGTGGGGCTTGGGGGTTGAGAATCTGACGTATGCCGTCCATTTTTAACAGTACCTTACAATTTACAAAGCTATCAATTACCACCTTAAAGCCAAAAATGAGTCAAAATTCCGAGAAAGAAAAAGCATAATTGCTTATTACAGTGTCCATCGATGTCAGTTTCGCTCCTATTTTTTCTCGACAGCCGGGAATAGCCACAGCAAAACTAAAGGCAAAGAAATCTTATAAAAAAGCTGAGATTACTTTCATAATGGTAGCTACAAATATTTGAATATTTCAAGCAAAGTTGCAGTCTGTGGATTCTGTAACGAGATGTTCGGTATTTGTTTGCATTAAAGGGTACTTTTACCCTGTTGCAGTGTGAATAAAATTGAGTAAATTTTAATGCTGAAAAGAAAACGGTTTAGCACGGTTTTTTTTTTCATTTAGCTTTGTAATGATGAGAACTTTGACTTTCTGCGTACTGTCTTGCTCATAAGCCAGTTTTGTGTCCAGAATGACAAAACTTAATTTCCCTGTTTCTCATGATATTATTTTTCTTTAAGAGCTGCTGAAAATACTTAACGTAAATTTATGGGATTTTTTTTTTTTTTGCATGAATGGGAAGTTTCGTTCTGATTCCCTCTTGTGTTTGGATATATACCATTTTTGCGGTGTATGAAATTAAATTAAAAATCAAGCTTACATAGACTGGACAATACGTCGAAATTTTTCAAGCAGATTTTTGCGCCCGATATCTTTCTAGCCATGAAAGCAGTCGTTCTCTTAATCTTATTTAAGCCTCCACTTAGCTTAAAGCTTCAGCCAGTATTTCTGTATCATACTAAACGAAGCTAAAGTAAAGTATTTCTTCAAGAGATCCTCCGTGCTATTTTTTTTTTCCCCCGACGTTTCAATGCCGTTTTCCATCCGAACAAGCTCGACTTTCTCCCGATTTTTCCACCTTTAAACTTTGAAATCACACTAGCTGAATGGATTCATTTCGAGCGAGAAAAATCGTTTTAAGTGGGAGCTTCTTCAAAGATCCTTTTCAATCAAGCAGCATTCCAAGTTCAATAGAAATACAAACTAAGTCTTTCAGATTTTTTTAAAACTTGTTGACGCTCCTTTTCAGAGATTGCATTAGAAAAAATAAAGTTTTAAAAGTTTTCTCTTGAATGTAAATCGTGCTTTCCAGCTATTTTCATTTATGAAGCAACTTTTCTTTTTCTTCTTAATTCTGTATTCGATCAGGATTTCTTTAAATATAAACGAAATGTTCTGTGAGCTGGTTTATTTCTTGCCCCCAGAAGCACAACACTTGGCACCAGTAGCACGAAGTTTTAAAATCAGAAGGGGTGCTCTGTCTTGAAGTCTTAAAGGAGAGGAAGGGAAATTAAACGAAAAAAATGCTTCAAATGTTTAATCTTTGAGTTTTCTATCTGCAGTTTTAGGCAGCAAGTAGAGGGCCATTCCACCGTCACGTGCGGGACAAAAATAAGCTTAAATTTCATTAACATTTCGTCATATCTCTTGATATTTTACTGAAACAGGGGTAAGCAATTTTTTTAAACTTCACATTTGATACAAAGAATACTTCTGACACGATTATATTTCTATTGAACAGTTTTGTTACTTAAAATAAAATTTATTTACATGCGTCACGTGCGGGACATGCAAAGTCAACCTGTGCTAACTCTCCTATGAATAAGCTAATATTTTTGCTCTATTAATGCAGTAATGACGAAACAAATTGTAGATTTTGAAAGCTGTGTTCCAACGTAAAGGAAACATATCTCATTAGTTTAGAAATAATTATTTAAACCACTGGAAAAAAATATTTGTACCGTAAACCGGGGTTACTTTAGACTGACGGGGTAACTTTATAAAAACCTGTATTTTATCTTTGAACCGTTCTGGCGGGCTTAATTTTACAATTGGCGACCCCCTGGTGGTCTCAGGGTTTCAAGAATCACTTTTCAGAGTGCGCTGACATCGCCAATTGATTGAAACAGTAAAATGGTTTTGGCAACACTGATTTATGTGGGGATGGGGTAACTTTATTACAAAGCACCGAAACTGTCGTTTTAGATGGAGAAAACACGTTGTTACAAAGTAACCCCGGATGATGGGGGTAACATTAAAAATAAAAAAAAAGACCCCCTCTCCCTCCTTATTCAATATAACGAAGAATTTCAAACGGCAATTTAAAGCTGAGATGTTAAGCTATCGTTTGGTTGAAGAATTGTTGAAATATCTTGAAAAATGAGGGTGCTACAATACAAAATATGCGAAACCTGTATCAAAGTAACCCCGGTTTACGGTATGTCCATTCCATTGAAGCGTCACGTGCGGGACAAAATTACCGTTTTCTGTGAAATCGCCCTAGATATATAGATAGATTTAGAAATACAGTAGAACCTCGTTTATCCCGCTCCCATTCATCTGGATCTTCAGTTTATCCGAATCAAATTTGTAGAGTTAAAAAAATATATACAGTGGACGCCGTTTAATTGAATCAGTGGTTAATTGAATCAACCTCTTTAATGAATCAAATTGTCAAAAACAGAACAAAAATCCAGCTTTATTAAATTAGCTGCTTTACTGAATCAGCCGCTTTATGGAATCAAAATTATTTAGAACAAACGTGATTCAAATAAGCGGCGACACTAAATATATTGTTTTTATTTTTTTAATTTTTTTAATCACTATTTTAAATTAGAATAGAAAGAACCGAACTGAAAATGCACCAAATATTCGGTTTTATTTATCGTCAAAAAATGTAAAACTCCTACATGAACGTACAATAAATTACAGTACTCTAACTAACAGCATGGCGTGAGCGTCATTCCGACACCACTGCAGCTGAGCTATCTTTATCTTTACCAATAATAAAGCTGAAAGTCTCTCTGTCTGGATGTCCGGAGGATGTCTGGATCTCTGTGACGCGCATATTGCCTAGACCGTTCTGCCGATTTTCATGAAATTTGGCACAAAGTTAGTTTGTAGCATGGGGTGTGCACCTCGAAGCGAGTTTTCGAAAATTCGATGTGGTTCTTTTTCTATTCCAATTTTAAGAACAAAATTATCATGAGATGGACGAATAAATTACGAAATTATAAAACGGTGGAACCGTACGTAACATGGGCACAAGCCAATTGGCGAGGAAATTCACCATACTTTATTTGTAAATGTACAGGCGAACCAAAAGACCTTTTAATTTTTCTATTACGGGCAAAGCCGTGCGGGTACCACTAGTAAATTATAAAAGTGCTCGTGAGTAACAATCCTGTTTAATTTGGTTACAAAGCATTGTTTCTGCTGCAATAAAAGATATTTCTGCTTATTTAAGAATGTTTTGCTTATTATCCGGATTTTCGTTTATTCGAATTGCCTTTGGTCCTAGTTAGTCCGGGTGGGGTTATACTAGTAGAGACGTAGATTGAGCTAGTTTTGAAATGTAACTGGTTCTCCCCAGCGGTTTTAGATCTGATTGAGCGAGATTCGTTCCAAATTGTTTTGTAGCCTGATAGTACAGAAAAAGAGGTGCAAAGTTGTGAAATAAAACGCTTTTGGCCCAGGGATTGAGCTGGTTTGGATATTTAACGCTTCATTTATCTTTGCTTTAAGTCCTTTGATTGAGACTGATGTGTTAAAATTATTTATACAAGTTAACTCAATACTACTTGTGTCCTTTTATGTAGCCGAAACCGCTCTTTTTGCGGTGCAGTCTTTTCAGTCAATACTAGTTATGTCTGAAGTTAGCTCTGTAAGTTTTGAACACGACCTATTGCTGTTCGATTAAAGTTTCTGTTAAAAATATAGAACCTTGCAACTTCATGATTTTTGCTTTTACTTCATTGAAGTAGAATCTTGAAATACACATATCACGATGTGTTTTTCAGGGATGGGCGTCTTTGCGAGGGCGACCAGATCCTGGCGATCGACGGGCAGCCTCTGGACAGCAACATCTCCCACCAGCAGGCCATAAGCATCCTGCAGCAGGCCAGGGGCCTCGTCGAGCTGGTCGTGGCCAGGGGCGGGATCACCCCCCTGCGAGAGGACGCTTCGCCCAACAACGACATGGTGGTGAGTACCCATTTTTTCCTGTGATTTGAATTTAATATTTTAAATTTTGACCGTATCAATCTATCTGTATGTCATTTGATTTTCTCGAGAACGCCAGAGAATTGACGCTCGAACCATATACCAAAATACTCGAAATTTTACAAGGATCATGTTCAGCCAGGTTGTATGTTTGTGCGACTTTTATTAACGAGTATCAGCTATCTCTGTGATTGAAATAACATTTAAACGGCTTTGCTTCCGGTATGGTCAAGTTTTTAGATCGAAAAGATGGGATGTGGTTGAAGATAAATATAAATACAGTACTAATATTTGTTGCACTTTTCTGCTATTAAAGCTACTCATTCGGGAGATTCCTTTCTCGTGTCTTTTAATCCAACTAACATTACCGTATCGGATCGAAGATATTTTTAACAGTATGACTTCAAGGATCTAGATGATATTTTAAGGTTAAAAACTATTTTGATAATAATTCCTGAACTTAATTTCTAAAATGCATGTTATTATTTTATAGGTAAGTATTCTTGTAATAGTATCGTTTAAAAATTAGTTCATTAATTTTTCTGCAGAAATTAAGAAACTCTGTGTCTAATATCCTTGACATATTAAAACGTTTAATGGTTATTGGTTTCTCCGTGAGATTTTAATCCTTAGTTCTCTGAAGTTGTCTCGAGCAACACTTCTTTATGATATTTTGCTAATTATTTCGCTATCTCTCTCTCAATCTGCTGGTAGTGCTGTTAATTTCTCTGTTTAAATGAAATGTGCTTCGAAGTTCCTCTGAGACATCTGTCTTGGAACTCGTAAGTAAAGTTGCACGAACTTCTTTTCATTTCTGGAAGTGTAGAAGTTTTAATGAGTACTTAAAGAGCATTTGAAGTGGAACGATAAATTCCTTGTTGATCATTTGTGGGAATTGTGCATTAAGTAAATCGAAAATTTAAATATCAGCACCAAATATTTATAACGCTCTTTATCTGTGGAGTTAAGATTTGCTCAATATTTCCTGAACCAGAAAAGAAATGAGTAGAATGTGTGATAGTGTAATTGAAAACTTTCTCCAGATTGTCGGTAGCAATTTGCGGGTGTCTGATTGACACCAGGCGAAATATTTATAACGAATGAGATAATCTTTTCATTCCATTATTTTATTCTTCTAGAAATAATTATATGTAAAAAGGATCCAATTTTATGAAGAGTAAGACTTGACACCCTCATTCGTTCGTTTCGCGCGCTCATTTTTTTCCGCACCATCGCTTTTCTTAAAACAATGCTGTGAGGAGGAATGGATCTGCATATCAGCCTTGAGATCGTTAATGATCGACAGGTTGAGACTTATCTCTTCGAATAATCCAAACTGTTTCGTTATTCCGTGTGACAAAATAAAATAGCGTAACAGGAAGGTACAGTAGAAAATTTAAGCATGATCTTTCTTGTACATAGAAACACAAAATTATTCAGATTTAATTCGAGATCAATATGCGATTAACGCTACTCATTTTTTTTTAAACTTCAGGAGATTATTTGATGCATACATAAAAACTTCTATTTTGTCTATGTTGCGTTTTAACGATCGCAAATATATAAAAGGATCTGTTTTTACATCGCGGTCATTTGACATGTTGATTTTAGCGAGTAAAATTTAGTAAAGCATTGGTTTTCCCAATTACATTTGTTCTTTATGAGTTTCAAAGAATAGCCTAAACAGGCCTCTGACGTAGAATATAGATATCATTTTATTTAATTCTCATATAAATGAATATAAGTTCTGGCACATTATAAACTGCTATCTCGGGAGAGATATATGGGCAGTTCTCAAAAGGTGGGAACAAAAAAGTTAACTTTGAGCAATTTCAAAAATTTTCAAATTTGACATCAATTTTGCTTTTATTCTATAGTATGCATACCTAGAACACAATATATGAACATGAAAAGACAGCAGGTATTTGTAAAAATTGTTAATTAGCAAATTAAATCAGCAGTCTGTAGGTAACAGATTTTGGACATTGTTGTCCTGTAGGTAACGGATTTTGGACATCATCTTAATGTAAGTTTCACCATTTTTGACAATTGTTAATCTGATTTTTAACTTTTCCAATGAAAATTTTATTTACTACTTTTTGAATTTTGCAGTTTAATAATAAAGAGGATATTAATCAAGTACTTGAATGGCTATATATACTGCTCTTTACATATAATGATAAATAAAGTTAAATATAAGTTTTGGAATGATTTTGAAAAAGTTGATGAAAAGTTAAAAAAAAAAAAAAGCTTCAAATTAAAAATAATACAAATGTAAAAAGTGACATCAGTTTTAAAAATGAATATTTTTTTTAATGTCATAAAAATTAAAACGATGTCTAAAAATAATTATTGAAAAATGAAATTCGTATTTCTATTTGGAGATCGTTAAATTATGTTTCGAAAAGAAAGAGAAAAAAAAATTCTAAAATAATAAAAGCGGGGGGGGGGGGGGGATCGCTAGCGCAGGTGATAAAGTCGCCAAAACTAGTGCAGCTGACAAAAAACTACATTTGTTCAACTGGAATTCCCCTCTGGTAACCTTTAGCTTATCGTACACTGTGTTGTCGCCAACGGAGTTTGCTTGGCGATTTTAGCGCAAAATGGCTTTCGTTCGATCATAACCAGCCATGTTTCTACTGTAATTTATGTATTGTTCAATGTGTAACGTATTAATAATGCAAAATACCAATGGATTAAAGAAGATAACATTATAATAACCTTTTTTATTGAGGTTAGAAGACAGTGGATGATCAAAAATTATGAATAAACGGACAGAATTATCGGCTTCAAGATCGTAACGCGATTTGGACATTTCACATGTATGTTTAAGAAAAAATACTTATCTTCTAAGATACTGCATAAAAGCTTATGAAAACACTTTTAAACAATTAAAAATAGATTCTCAGGATCGATAAATACCTTTAAAACGAAAACATCATATACTTAGTTCTCAAATAATAGCATTGTAAAGATCGTAACTTTTGGACATACATCAAATTTCAAACTTACTTTTTTCTAAAATCGTTTACAAAGTAAATAATCTGTCTTTACTTTTGTTATTTGTGTAAAATATTAACAAGAAATTATTCAGTGTAAGATTCATACCTTTAATTATTTTTTGAAACGTATGGAAATAATTAAAAAAATTTTTTTTTTTAATGGTACATTTGCTCAGTTAACGTTTTGGTATGTCCAAAATTGTGCCTTTTAGCAAAGAAATTTTTTTTTAAGGGCATTTGAAGAGCAATTTTTCCACAATTTATGTCAAATCTTGTCTCTATACAGTATTATAATTTAACTCAAAAATTTTTCAGTTAATTAAAATGAAAGTTATTTGGTGTTGAACCTTCAAAGTTGAGGTCTGTGTTTGCTCCCACCTTTTGAGAACTGCCCATATACAGTAAAAGCCCTCCTAACGGGCACCCCTCAAATGCGGACATCCCTGTCGATGCGAACAACTTTTAATTCCCCAATTCCAAGGCGAATAACATTATTAAACAAACCCTGTCCTGCGGACACCCCTCTATTGCGGACAAAAATATTTCTCCCGCTAGCGTCCGCTTTAGAGGGGTTTTAATGTTTTAGTATGTTCCGCCAGTTTGTTTGAGGAACTCCTTATTTTAACGTATTAATGGGGGGGGGGGGGGGCAAACTGATTAGTTTTGTAAATTTGAGTATTGTGTTTGAAATCAAACCATCCCACTGTGCCGTGGGCAGGTAAAAGGTAGTAAGCTTGCTAATTTGGTTTCCTCTGAAAAAAAAGTGAACCCCCCCCCACCCCCCAAAATTTCGCTATTGTTATTATTGAATCCAAAACGCGATCCGAAACTATCTTCAAATATCTACAAAACTCATTTCTGCAGATATTGCTGTTTACCTGCCCACGGCAATATGTAGGCATGAAAGGTCACGAACAAGTCAAGAAGTTACATTTTTAAAATTCTGTAGACACTGTTGTAAAAAAGCGAATTCATTAATATCGTTTTTGAGCAATCACGATTGCTTATTGTTCTCACTTGACTGTTTTGGGCGTCTTTTGACGTTTTCCCACCGCCACCCTCCGCACCATCACCGTCGACGGTCTCCTCACGATGCTGCACCTCTAGCGAAAGCCGCGTCCAGGTTGCATCCATGTCCTACACACACGCGCATACATACACAACTACACACACATACGCATACACACATACATCTACACATACAAACACATATACACACGCATATACATACAGACACACACACACATACACATACCCCACCCCCACACACACATTCATACACACACTTATGCCAGCACACAGACACAAACACACACACTTACACATAACCCCTACACACAAACACATACCCCCACACACAAACACACGCCTACATACACACACTTGTGATTGCGAAAAACATAATTTGAATTCATGATGTCAAAATTCAAATTAATTTTTTTTATGTCTTTATTTTTACCAAGCAGAGTGGTAAAATTCACAAATGTGATCATTAAATTCATTAATATCATTTGCTTGGCTTTGTCCGTGCTATTAATTACTTTCATCAAGCAGAGTGATAAAATTCACAATTATCATCAGAAAGTTCATTATTATTAATATCATCATTAAGTCCATAAATATTATTTGCATGACTTTATCAGTGATATTATTTTTAGCAATCAGAGTGATAAAATTCATTCATAATTAATATCATTTGCAGGCTTTTTTCAGTGTTATTATATATTTTCATCGAGCAGAGTGATAAAATCTTCCCATACAATTTTATTCCCCTATAAAATTCTATAAGAATATTTCTCCTTTATATGTCATTCCGGTTAAGTGCTTTTATTTTAATCCCACATAAAAAACACCGAAATCGATACAGGGCCGAACCGCTTACTTTCATTAAATCCTTGTTTACCGATTGAATTTCACTTTTGGCGAATGTCTGCGCGGAAATACTCCTTGAATTGCGTTCACCCCGGAGATTACTTGAAGGGTTCTGTGATCGAAGAGTTTTGCAAGAAGAACTAACTGCAGACTCCCCCGAGATCGCTTGAAGACTTCGCGACCTGCCTTGGCTTTGAAATACACACGGGACTCGTCCGCGCAAAAGGTCGGAAACTTCGGGCTTCGATCGACGTTTCACGCCAAGTGATTTCGAATGTTTCGTTTCCTGGGGGCGAAGGGGAGATTCTATTTGCTGTTCGCCGGCTCGGGTGGGGTGGGCGACGTTAAATGCGATGACTTTTGTTTCGTTTAATTGGAAAATTTAATTTAAAAATGACGTATCTGCGTTTGGTGGTAATCAATATGTAGGTGGAGTGGCAAGTTGAGGGTATTCTTTTCGTTGAATAAATACATTTGAGGATTAAAGTTGAAAAACCCCATGAGTCAGGTTTTTCAAGAAAACGGGATAATGATTCCATCTAGTGGTTGCTGAAGTACACTTTTCGAATAACCCATCTTATTTTGCGCAAAACCCAGTTAATCAGCTGAAATATTTGTTTGAAAATAAGTGGTATCAGAGGAAAATCTTGTCAGTCAACCGTTCAATTCCGTTTTTCTCAAATTTATCTTTTTTTTTTCTTTTTGACTGATATGATTTTTGTCCGGTGCCCTTCATTTTTATTTGTCAAAACAGATTTTGAATCTTTATTTTCCTAACCAGGTATTCAATTGGTAAATGTTTGTTCCTATGCGAGTCTTGATTACCGAACATATCCACTAGGCCTTGCTAGTGCCTCCCGGTTTTTAGAGGCCTTGAAATGATTTCTTCTGCATACAACTTCTTTGTACAAAATGTGGGATGCTCTTGACTTGACCTGATTCTCTTAACGCTTAGTGGCGCATGAGACCGCTAGCGTGGTGTTCCATCTAAACCCCTGAATTGTAGAATAAGCAGCAACACGTTCACCATCTTGGGGCTAAACGATGCGTTCTTGATTATTTCTTATTAACTATGTTGATTAACAATCAAGAAGCAAAACACTCTACTTCATCATAGCAGACGTAGGAAGAAAGCATCGTTTAGCCCCTAGATGGCGGACATATCTATAATTTAGGTACGATCCAGGGCTTTAGTTCCATCTAGCCCATGTAATGCCGCTTCTCTGGCACTACTCCCAGCTTGACCAACCAAAGGCCTACCGGGGGTAGAACAAGAAATCATTTTTGCATAAATATTTAAAAAAAAAATTCCTAATAATTTTTTTCTTGTAGGATATTGAAGTAAATATAATAGACAGTGGCTCACACAAGGGAGGGGTCCAAGGAGTCTGGACCCCTCCCATAGGGCTTGCTTCCCCCCCCCCCCGATTAATTACGATTCTATGTTTTTTGTACGTAGAATAATTTCAAACAAAGGCATTTCATATAAGTGAAAAAATAAAATCCTCATGTTTAAAGATTTTTAAAAATATTGTGCACTTTTCCTACAACAACGAATTGTCTGTAAGAATCAGAATGGTGTTTATAAATGAATACACTGTAATAACCATGTTTTTAGTTTTGCAATTACAGATTAAAATGAAATTCAATGAACTTGAATCCGTTTTTTAATTATGAGAAAAATAAAAGCGTAAATTATTTTGCTTTCTATGGTTATTTATTTAAGTATATTTCATAAAATGAGGCTATTTTTTTTAAAATTCAATACCTTATTTTTTACTATTTTTCGTTCTAGGGAATCGATAAAATTAAGCCAATATGTTTGACGGCGTATTGGGGTATGATGTGAGATGAGGTTTCGACCTTGGACCCTCCCCTTGTAAAATTCCTGTGTGCGCCACTGATAATAGATAATCTATTGTAACTTGATTTATATTTTAAATGATCTTGTATGACCATGTAAATTTAGATTTAAACTTATTATCCCGTTTCACCCGATACGTTTATGCCAGGATCTGTTTGCCTTTTTAGCCTACTTTCATAGTAAAAGTAAGAGAAAGAAGAAAAAAGCATGAAAGAAGGCTTAATGCATCTTAAAAATACCGTGAAACAAGAAAAAAAAAGGAAAAAAAATATTGAAAAAATAAAAATAGGAAAGTAGGATATTGAGATGGGGGAAAATGTGTCTGTCTGTCCCCTCCCTAATAACTTTCGAGTGAATAGTCCGATTGGAACAAATTTTTTTTTTTGTTTGAAAGATCTTGACGAGGGCACCTCATTCCTGTATTTCACTTTTTGATTTGAACTATTTTTCGTTCAATTTTGAACAGTTCAAAAAACACTAGAGCGCCTACGGGAAATTCAAGGCAATTCCGAACTTAGTGGCGAATATGTTTCAAACAAACTTTGTAGGAAAAAACTTCGATGAAAAACTTGTATATAAAATATCTTTTTTATTTGAACATTTTTCCGTTCAATTTTGAACAGTTCAAATCCCTTAACATTAGCGCCTACGGGAAAAATGAAAGTCAATGTAGATTCGCACTTGAAGGCGGATTTACTTCAAACAAGTTTTGTTAGAAATAGCTCTTGACGACAAACTCCCAACTCCGACTCCTACTCCGAGAATTTTGGGGCAGCTGACTCTGACTCCCTGTGCCCGAGTTTTAGTCTGACTCTAACTCCCCGCGACTTCGACTCTGACTTCGTAGCTTTGGCAAAAATTCATACACGGAGGAAAAATGACTGACTCCGATTCTTGGATATTCGACTCCGACTCCTTTATCTCAAAATGAGATTGACTCCGACTCCGCAGCCATGGTTTTAAGTGCGAAATAATTATTGTTAATACGACTTGTTTTTATTTTCGGTGTAAAGTTTTAATTTAGGTATTCAGTTTACGGCGGATAAACGCGAAGTCATTTATGTTTCTACATAAAGATATGCGCAAACGATCTTTTTTTTTTCCCCCTTTTCTTTTCTTTTTTTTTCTTTTTTTTTTACATTGAAAATTATTTTTTTTAAGTTGACATTTTATTGTTTTTATTTATTTTGGTAAGTGCATTAATTCATAAAAAAATTATTTTTGCTACAGGGGAAAAAGGGACTGTTTTTTTTTTATTTGATGTATTTATTTTAATAAGCTTGTTAATTTTAATTATTTTTTCGTTTTGAAAGCGGTTAAAGATTTTTTTTAATGGAAAAAAGTGTATTAGCTGCTGTGTTTAAATGGTGCTGCTATTTTATTTGTTCGTTTATTTATTTATATTTTTACGCATCTAGTTTTTTAGATGAGTGAGGTATATTCCTAAAAGGGTCAACTTAAAATATTAAAAAATTATGTTTGAAACAATTTGCGATTTTAGCTATTTTTGAGAATATTGATCAGGTACAGTAAAACCTGTAAAGTTGACCACCCTTGTAAGTTGATTACCTGTCTATGTTGACCACCAATATGCACCAAATTTGGCTAAGAATCATATAACAAACCTTTTGTAAGTTGACCACCTGTCTAAGTTGACCACTAAAGTACTGCACCGCAAGTGATCAACTTACACAGGTTTCACTGTACTAGAAAATAGTATGGGTATACGGGAAAGTAGGCTCGTTTAGTTCTAGACGGAACTTCTTGTTTTAATGGAAAAAAGTATTAGCTGCTTTGTTTAATAGGTGCTGCTATTTTATTTGTTCGTTTATTTATTTTCTTTACGCATCTAATTTTTTAGATGAGTGAGGCATATTTCATTCCTAGAAATCAGCTTAGAAAATTTTAAAAATATGTTTAAAACAATTTGCGATTTTAGCTATTTTTGAGAATGTTGATCAGGTACAAGAAAGTAGATAAGGGTATACGGGAAAGTAGGCTCGTTTATTTCTAGACGGAACTTCTTGTTTACGTTATAGTTGAATGCCCCTTTTAGGATGTCAATTATTTTTTTTTTCACCAGGAATAGCTCTGCGCCCAATACAGTTCTGGGAAGTTAAATTGATGATTATCTTAAAGAGTTGCTTTTAAATCCCCTCCCCCTTGCCAACTCTTGCTTGGCGCTAACTGCTTTCACTAGAATGACATTAACGTTAAAGTTGTCTCAAATTTTTTCACACCAATAGTTGTTTAGCGCCGTCTGCGTTCGATAAAATAATACTGATATTTGTTGCTTTAAGTGTTTTTCCTCACCAGAAAATACCGCCGCTAACTGCTTTCAATAAAATAAAGCCGTAATGTTTACCGAAAGGTTGCCATAGGATTTAATTTCATGACTATTGTTCGGCGTTAACTTCATTTCTTTTAAAACTACCACTATAAAATTACTTTAGCCTCAACGGCCGTTTGGTATCAACTGGTGTCCCTTGATTAAGAAAAAATATCCAATGCCTGCTGAAGATAAAAACAACTTTGACGCTAAAAAAACTAACCTATTGTTTAGAGACCATGTCTTTGTAGAAAACATATTTTTGTTGATTCCAGAAAATAAATAAGTACATAAAAGTAAAGAGGAGAGTGAAGTTCTTTATCCCAATTTATTTCATTTAATTTCAGTATGTACGAGTCTTTTCTCAAGCATCAATAAGACGTATGAATATGAAAAATCATAACCATAACAACGCTTTCTCTGACACCCCCATGTCGAATACAACTATATCATAATTACATTACAAAAGGGTTGTCATTTAGAACAAGGGGAAGAACACCCAGTAAAGCCAAGGGGTAGTTTTTGCCGGGGGGGGGGGACATACCCCTACATTATACATTAAAATCAGCATGGAACTGTTTATAAATGATACAACTGTTAATTGAATAAGAGAGCAATTATTGGCGAGTCAACCCGGTCCCGCAGTATCTGTGACGACAATAACCTATTGAAAACTCGCACCACTATAAATTCAACGATGCTAGCGTGTGCTAAAAGATAACGCGAAGAATTAGCACCTCCATTGCATTTTCCTGAAAAGATCTCGCATCGTCATTACTGCTATCGAACTTCCACGTGTCACCGAGATATGGCACCTTGTTGCTGGAGGCTCGTCTGTCACTTCATCTTCTCTGCTTGTGAATCCGAGACGAGCTGCTTCGGGAAGAGGACTCCGGAGATCTAATTAGTGATGCAGCTCGACGCGTTTGTTGAGGATCCTCACGGCTCATTAAGAGTGTGAACGGTGGATGAAGAGATGTGTTTTCGTGTCCTTGAGATGGCTGCATGGTTTGGAAGCAGAGCTTCTCATTTCGGGACGTTCAGAGGGACTGTAATGGCATCGCAAGACAGCTGCGGACTTTCCTGATTAGAAATTGAACGCTGTTCCAATAGGTGGAAAATCTTTCTTGTCCTCTGCCAGCTTTTCACGTCTTTACACTAGATGCTAGAATGCATTTAGAGGAGGTCCGATCTTTATAGAGTTTACTTCTAGTGGAGAACAAGCTGTAAGAGCAGGTATACTGCCACGTTGAGCCGAAAATTAGTTTTTGTAGTTAAATTCAAAATGTGAAATTTTGGGCCTCCGAATACTTAGTTCAGATGGTCTGCTGTCAGAATTTTTTTAAAATATATTTCCCAATCAAAAATGACCAGAAAACATTGTTTATAGGCAAGCTGTTACGAAGAGCAAATACGTCTTCTGTGCTTATCGTAACAGTACTGTTATGTTTGTACAGACTCGGGTGTCATCGCAGTACACGCTGTTGATGAGAAATTCTCATATCGATTGCTCTTGTTGAAGAACAAATCTTGCATACTGTGGATCTGGATAATAATTTGTGGTTTTAGCTTTAATATATTCAGTAATTGTATGCCACTCTAAAACTAATACTTTCACACATCCACATTGTGTTCACACAAATTATGAATCAAGTCAGTAATATCTTTAATTTATTAAAGATTTGTTATGAGCACATTTGAAATACTCCTTTTCATTGCTTATAAAATTAATTAGTAACCTATTTGCTCTACTAGGTGCATTATTTTTGGCCGATTTGGTGCTTTTTTTATTTTTTTTTTGACGCCCAAGCAGTTTAGAAAATTTTCGCACTCAAAATCGTAATTTCGTTGGGAAGGGGGGGGGGGACACTCTTCAGCATGATCCCCCCCCTAAAATGGTAGTCTGTATCCGCCCATGGGGGAAGAAAGAGTCCAAAATGCTGAAAAAAAGAGTGACATCAGTAGGCTGACCCTGAACTATAAAAAATTAAACAGTGTTCTGCTGACCGAACAATGGAGTACATTAGTTTCTAGTTGGTGCTTTTTTTTTTCCCTATATTTTCGATACAATTTCTTTGTAGTCAGCTTAATGGCATTTTTTCTTTTTGCAATATTCCACCAATTTTTTTTTTAATTAATGGTTTTCTTTATCCAATAATAATAAAACAAAAATGGCAGAAAAGAGACTAAAGATTACCATAATGCGGAGGCGAAGATCTGCTGGTGTGCACCATCGGTTAGCAGCGATAAAGCCGAGTGTCCGTTGCGGACTGATTAATGTGTCAGAGACAAATGCGTAAAGCGAAACTTCGCTTTCATCCGTCATGGCTCCGTTCTGGACGCAATAACGGCGAATAATTATGTCGCCGCGAAGGAAAGGGGGGGGGGGCTAGGGAAGAAGGAATTTGATGCCCCCCGCCGCTCTCGGCCTTTTCCTGGATGTGGAGGAGGTGTGAGTACGTTCAGGAGATCGGGTTACATGAAAAATTCATTAGGTTCGAGTGGACTGTTGGAGCCGTATGGCGTTTTTTTTTTTGCATCAAGTGAAGAAAATATTCAGCGAAGATAGAATTTTTTTTTTTTTTGGAGTGGTAAAGGAATGCTTGAAGCAAAGTTCTGAATGTTGTCAGGATGGTGAAATACTTTCTCAATCATGTGTCCTCAGAGCAACAGTAAGAAGTCAAAACTCAGAAATAATAGTAAGAAATCCTACTGTTGCTCTGGGGCGACGATATGCTCTCTCAGAAAGAAGGTCCGGTACCGTGCCATATTACTAGACACTGAACAGTAATTGTAATTCAAAATCTCTACATAGTATAAAATGAAGTCTCCAAAAAGCGTCTGTGTGTTTGAACTCTTAAAACTCGAGATCTACCCGGCCGATTTTGCTGAAATTTTCACAATTTGTTCCTTTAAGCTCTGAGAAAGTTTACAGGCCAGTTCGAAAAGAATTCAATGAATAGTTCTTTTTTTATTCTAATTTAGGCCCAATTTTCACGTAAATTCCTCAATATGGGAGTGAAAAATTACTTGCACATATTAATATTACATATCGTTAGAAAGAGTAGAATTTCCCGCGTTCTACGCAATTTGTTTCAATGCTCTTACTTACGGCGGGAGTTATTTGCATTTTTAGCTCGAATTTGTTTAATCTTAGCTGAAATTTATTCACTACTTTCTTCATTAAATCTATCAATAAAAAGCGAAGGAATTGTCTCACAGTTTTCTTTTTGACACCATTGAAAAGAGCTACCTTTTTTATTCCAGATCTAACTCGACCTATGGTCGAAAGTTTAACCCTCTATCTCCATTAGAAAAATAGTTACGAGCGAATTAATTGAAGTTCAAAAATCTGTTCTCTATTCAAGTTTTTAACCATTTTATTTTGCGTTTCCACGGTAACGCTTTTTGAATCCATTGTTTATTTCCATCTTTCTCATTTTCAATTCTTACACTTATTTTATTTTGTGTTTCCATGGTTACGCTTTTTAAATCCATCTATCTCATTTTGTTTCAATTTGTTAAAAGTATTTTAATATCTGTCGTCATTGTTTGGAGGGGAAATTTTGCATGATGGTTTTCTTTTATTTATGCCTGATTGTTGAATATACGTCACTTGACAAATTTTTTGTTTTCAAAGTAGACCGGGCAAAGCCGGGCAACGCAGCTAGTCACTTATAAGTCCCTAGTAGTTACATCTTCTCATTAAAATTCCAGTGGTTTGAGTAATTTACGGTGAATAGTTCTGTCGCGGGCAAGTGAAGGGCAGTAGTAACTGCAACTTTTTCATTTTTCATTGTTTTGCATTTTTGTCAAATGAGTCATCTCTTGTCAGTGAACTTTATTGTACAAGCTTGTTTATTTAGTTTTCGCTGAACCCACGGCAGAATTGTGCTGGCAACATCACAACATCATTGGAGTGTTAAGAACTTTTCGCTCTGAATTGGGAAGCTGTCAATGGGGGGGGGGGGGTACATTTTGGTTGAAAAAACAGCCAAGCAAATCATTTTTGTTTTCTTTCACTGTGAAATTACTTTTCAAACTTCTTTTCCTTTTTGATCTATCAATATTTTTTTTAATGAATTTTTCTTTTTTCACAATTTTTGTTAGTTAAATGATTGAAATAGCCAGCATCGAAGTAGACCTCATTTTCGACATTAAAATTATGCATTCATTTTCAAGATAATTTTTTCTATTCTACATGCAAGAGATTATTAATTATGTAGTTATGCTAGCAACAAAGCACAATATTTTTCAAATCTGATGTTTTAATGCACAAATTTTGAATGGTAATTGCAATTTTCGATGCAAATTTATATCATACCATAAATTTTTCCTTTATAAAAGTAGTTCATATGCTAGAAATTTGGTTTGTTGAAGTTTTATTAACATTAAATATTTATTAAAATAGGAATGTTTCTGGTTGGAATTTTAAATCTTAAGACATACAAAACGCTCCGAAATTTTAATTTGTATCTTCAGATTAATTAAAGCAATTTCTATTAATATTTCTGATACAGATACTTAGTTTTTAACATTTTAAATGGAATAAATTAAATAATTCTTCCCTTTTGTGCTGTTTTTTTTTATACGTCAGAACTAGCAAATGCGGCATAATGCTTTTAAAAGATGGAAATTCGCTTTGAAAGTTTTATTTACTTCTCTTTTCGAGTTCGTTCGTATTGTTGCGTTAGTTAGCATAATATTCTACCTTAATTTGCATTTGCTTTGGCTTCTTAAAATTCACCATCATAACCAATATTCTTTGTTTCTTGGAGTAAAAGTTACCTTCAGAATTATATCATGCGTTTAAAGCTCAAGGAAGGATAAATTTTTGGGGTTGAAAAGTTATCTTGTTTTGTGCATATTTTAAAAAGATATTCAATTTTTACTTCCTTTTAAAAAAAAGGAAGTATTGTATTCGCGAAAAAATGTTCACTCAAAAATCGACCTTAATTTCCATTTCACTCACCACCGAATGAATATTTTTCGACTCGACGTTTTTTTTTTTCGACTCGACCAGACGTGGATATGCCTAAGAACGTATAGACACGCGAAATATCCATAATGACGATTCTCGAGTTAATTACAACGAATTTTCTCGTGACATCTGTATGTACGTATGTATGTGCGTATGTACGTTGCATAACTCAAGAACGGTAAGTCCTAGAAAGTTGAAATTTAGTACGTAGACTACTAGTGGGGTCTAGTTGTGCACCTCACTTTTTGGTTGCATTCGGGTGTTTCAAAAGACGTCTTTTGCCCCTTTTGGGGATGGGGGAATCATTGTTAATGTCGATGTAAACTCAAATGGTGTTATAATTTGGCGGACACTTGGCGATATATCGCCAGTCTTTTGGTTGTCTTGTCGCTAACTTGGCGATAAATTTGGCGATTTTTTTAAAAACCTGTTTCAATTTGGCCACTTTTGGTGATATTTAGAGAGTAAACTATTGAATCACATTAAATTGTCAGTAATGGGGAAATTACATTAAATTGGAGTAAAAGGAAGTCATGTGATGCACACATCAGCTCGTTGAAGATTAAATTCACTCATTGCCAGAGGGGGGGGGGATTAAAACCAGAGGTTTCCAAGGTGGGTGCCGCAAGGATAGGCGATAGTATCAATGCGTATATTGCAGTGAAGGACCAAAATCTGGTAAATGACGACATTCACGAGTGATTGACAGCATTCACACAGCAAAGACATCGGTGAAAGACCTAATATTCCTGGTGAATCAGCGCTGAATGTTGACATCCTACAGTTGCGGTCTTTCAGAGTAACATATATTTGTCATAGATATGAGCTTAGAGTGCCGTGAGAATATTCATATTCCTCAAAGGCGCCGCGAATTGAAAAGGTTTAGAAACTTCTAATGAAGACAATAATACTTTTTAAAAGTCCAAGTAAAAATACACATGTATAATGTGGATTTAGTAACTTGATGCTTGACCTTGGACGTGCTCATTTATTGGTGGAATGAGGATATATTCCTAGATTATGATACTGCGACAATAATCATCGCAACGCAAAACGGTTTTCTTCACCCCATTTAAACAAAGGAATCGTTTAAATCTCAGCGGATCAAAAGTCATCCTGAAAGAGCAGGGCTATCTCTGACAGGATGACTTCCTAACACAATTCAACACAATATAGAAATACTATATTGTGTAAATTGAATTGTTTATTTTAAAAACCAGTCAAGCAAAAAAATTGTTAATAATTAAAACATCTATCACCACGTTAAATTATTCAACGATAATTACAACTTCGTTTGTAAAAAGATATATGCCTTAATATGTATCCCTTTTAGTTCAAAACATAGTAATCCTTAAAGGAAAATTTTACGAAAGTATTTTTACGAAGGTAAAAATACTCCCCCCCCCCCCTCCGAAATTTTAGAGTTTGTCGCTTTACTGGTTTTTGAAATAAACAATTCAATTAAAATCTATCACTGTTAAGCAATTCTTAATTTATGTATCAACGGAGTTTCTGTGGTCAATCAGCAATTACTCACTAATAGCTTGTTACGTGAATGTTTTGAGACATTTCGGAACAAACTATTATGCACCTAATGATTTAGCATTAGGAACTTTATAAAAATATGTTCGTTAGCAATTTGGAATACACGCATTTGTTCTACTTCCAGCCAGTAAGTATGAAATGAAATAAAAAGTTTAACAACTAAATCTATCATTTGTGCAGTTTGTTTTGAAACTTTTTTTTCTTTTAATATATTTTCAGTTTGTAATTAAAATTTGAGTAGTAATTGTAGTTTGCATGGTCTTATACTTTATAAGAAGTTGTGCTACATGCGAAGGCAGTATTTTTTTAAAGGAAGAAACAATAGTAATAGCAGTTTACGGGGAGGGGGGGGGAGCTCTGTTTTAAGAAAAGGAATAAAAGAGTAGGCGAAAATGTATTCCATAATCTAATACTAATTAACGTGAGATTTAAAGAAATGATTTAAAATAAATTAACACCAAATATACGTCAATATATTTTAAGCATTTATACGGTGGCTCCCAAAATTCTTCGTACACCTATGACTTTCAACGAAATAGGCCCCAATCCATTGATTAGCATTAATATTTCGGAATAGGTATTTAGTTATAAGATCTATGATCAATTTTTAACAAAACTACATGAAAAGTTTTAAAAAAATATTAAAACTTAATTTTTTAAAAATCAAAAACCAAAAAGTGCCGGAAATTTTATCTCACAAAAGTCTTTGTACACTTTATAAAATGTCTATATATTATTGAATAATCTAACTTTTGATTAAGTTATTAAATAGTAGAATATCATACAGTATTCCATAACTCCTTTTAAATGTCTGGGAATAGATTTCATTCTTTTTCTTTCATTTTTTTGCGTAATTTCTGAGTAAGTGTTCAACGAGTCTTACGGTTTCTAGCTCTTTTTTCGTTTAAAGCCCTATCTTCGTAATCTAGCCTCCAGATATCTCTAAATACGTTACATTAATTTAAAATCTGGAGATTGAGGGGGTACTTTCTAAACTTTAGGACAATTTTCGAGGCACTAGACGCAAACGTTGAAAACCGTGTGCTTCTTATCGTTATCTTGATAAAAAAAGCAAAGTTGTTTCCAATAACCATATTTTTGGCTAAGAGTTCAAAATTGGTTTTTAAAACATTTAAAGGAACAGCATGATTCATTATTTCATCAAAAAATTCCAAACTACCAAGTCCTGATGCTCATATGCACCCTCACACTAAAACACCTCCACCATCCTGATTAACTGATCCAACAAAGTTCAAGTTCCTAATTTTTTCTTCTACTTAGAATCATACAACAATTTAACCAAAAATGTTAAATTAATTTTTATCTGTAAGTAAGACGTAATTTTAAAACGTTTTGAGCTTATTTATCATTGATTTTCCGACTAAAAGTGTAAGCTTTCTGTTTTCCTCACGACCAAGAAAATTTCTGCGGGAAGAGGTCCCATTTAATCCAGCTAATCAGAGAACTTAGCGAACAATTTTAGGTGAAAATTAAATGTAAAATATTTCATTTAACTCTGCAGAAACTTTTACAGCACTCAAATGTGTATTTTTCATAAATTTTTTAACAGTAAATCTCCGATTACGTTTTGTCAACTTTGCCGGTTGACGTTTTCTTACCTTGTTTTCGTTCCAATTTCTTTCTTTAATTCATTTTATTAAGCACTTTACTATACAAACAAATAAATTAACTACATTAGTGACATTTCAAACCAATTTATCTCTACTGTGGGAAAAAAAATCAAATTTTGAATGGTGTCTGCGGTTTTTTACGAATACCAGCCATTTTATACTAATAAGCACAATATAAAGGAATAAATAAACAAAAATGAAAGCCAGATGGCTTATAAGGATCAACACACTGCAAAAATATTAATAAAACGGCATATGATAATTTTAATCATGAATTTATTCGAAAATATTTGAATGTACGATGACTTTTGTGACTTGTTATTTCTCTGTCTCTTCGTTTTCTGACCCATTTCAAAAAGAAGATCCGTCAATATTTTGAAAAAAAAAAAAAAAAAAAAAAAAAAAAAAAACAATGGGTTGTATTTAGAATGACATAGGAATGATGTGAAAAAATATTGGACTTCATATTCGAATTCATTTTTGAGTCATTTTGGTTTTACTAAAAAAATTCAAAGTGTACGAACACTTTTGGGAGCCACTGTTTGTTAAATCTCAAATCTCACTCTTAGTTTTATATTTTGAATGAATTTTAATAAGATAAATTGTTGATTTCACTTCGCAACTTTTGTCTAAATATTCAGTCTAGTCAGATTTAAAAAAAAATCGATGCTAGATATTAGCTTAATTTGCTTTTCATTGGTTTCACTTTTATTTTACTTTTTTATCATATTGATCAAATGTTACTTTGATCTTTATAAGCATTTCAAGTGGGAAAACGTATGCTGATTTGCTGCATTTTTAGAACATGCAGTGATTATCAATAAATGCACTTTTTGCGAAAAGGAATTTGAAATAACTTTCGTTTTATAGTTGTTTCAAATTTTATAAATTTTGGTAAGGAATTTATTTATTATATAGAAAATGAATAAGTAAATAATGTAGAAATAACTAAATAGAATTTTTAGAATATCTCTCATGTTTGCTATGTCACCTTAACTATTTCTAGAATACATGTTTTCGTACTAACTTGCTTAAAATCCGATTTCATAGCAGTTCTTAACCAATCTGGCCAACATACACGAATGTCGTCAGTTATTAACTCATAATTCATTTAAAAAAATACTCTTCACCCTTTTTCTCTCTTTTTTCTGCTTTATAATTCTTTTGAAATGCCAAAAAACAGAAACGATAAATAAAATGTAAAAGGAAGAAAGAAATCTGGAAGTTCTCATTCAATTGGCAGATCAAAATTTTTTACCACGTAACCCGTACGTCACCTTCCCCCATACTGTAATTTCGATGCATCAGTGCTTTTCCTGCTTGATGAGTGCCTTTGAGAAGAAAACCAATTTACAGAGCAGCGTCGATGCGCGGCGATAGCTGTAATTCCCCTTGCGTGCGGAAGAAACGATAATGTACTTTTTGCATATTTGTTGACTTACAAATTTGCTCTCTTCCGAAAATGTTTTTAGTGGAGTAAATATTTTTTCTTTTTAAGGGAAGGTAACAAATATTATTCGTGAAGCTTGAGTTTTGTGATAGTAATTTTTATTTATTTACGTAATGTATTATTATTTATTTTTTGGATGATGGAAGTAAAATAAATACGCTTATTTCGAGTTATTTTCGATTATATTTACTGCCATTTCAAATATGAATTTTAAAAAATCTGTCTCGTGGAATTCTAATTGCTTTGAAAAGCTTAATATGTGTGAAAGTTTTGTATTAAGATAGCTCTTTTTATTATATGATGTCACAAATCATACGCAAACTATGCTCGCAGTCAACTTCAAGTCGGTTAAGTTAGACCGCCCGTTCAGAATTTAGTAATTGCTGAACGGAGGAGCCGTTGAAGCCGAAAAAAACTTATTTACAACTTTTTAAAACGCGTTTTTAACATAATTTTAGCTTTCTTATGTATAAAATAACACCCTTTAGTCTCCCTTATACAAGTGTAACTGCATATATTGAGATTCATGACACCGTTGGCGCTTGACACTGGCTTCGATGTTATATAATATCTCTAGTATTACTGCAGTCCCTCAGTAGAATCTTCCCTGCTTATAAGAAATATTTTTTTTATCTTTTGAAAAGAGTCAACACGAGCCTATTAAAAAAGGATAATGAATATGCAGGGTTAGCATAAAAGAATAATCCCGGTGTTAAAAATTATATTCAGGCCGAGGAGTCAGTCACCTTTCTCACCTTTAGTCACCTTTTGAAAATTTGGTTACTTTTAGTCACCTTTTGCAACTTTTGTCACCTTTCTCACCTTTCTTGAAATGTCTTATGATTTTTTTTTAAATAATTAAATCCTTGAAAAGTATCTGAATGTTAACAGTAAAATTAATTAAAAAAAGTAGCATTAAATATGCCCCCCCCCCCACCTTGTTGTTGTTTAAGAAAAATAGCTATGCTACCGGAAAATCCGGGAATTTTTTTTTTATTGCTTGCAATTGCACCCTATGAGCAGAACCAGTCTTTCTATCCCCCTTCGACCGTCAGACGCATTTTCCCCGAGTCTCATCTAAACGCCATTTTGTTTCCTATCGTGTTTCTGGCTATAGAGTGTTGTTCGACTAAAGTTCAGCTGTGCAATTCGTTTCTACACACTTTGTTGAGTGAGTGGTCATCGAATGTAAGTTGTCTTCCGTGTTTATCAAATGACATCATCTGAAGTGTCTGAATCTCACGCTCATCTCATCTCTAGCCAGGCGCTTTACTTGCTTGTTTTACTTTTACGGACTTCGAAAGTCGCGACTAAGCAGTCACAAGTGGTTAGATTTGAAAAAGGGGTGGTGGGTTAAGGAGGCGTGCCTCGATGTCTTCTTTGAGCGCGGAATAGTGAAAAGTTTTGGTTTGTGTTTATAGTGTCACTTTGTGTTTGCACAGAAATGGTTAGTTTGGGTTTTATTTTTGCTGCGCAAGTGCGAAGTGAACTTGGTCTGTGTAAACATTTCTTAACATTTCCTTTTTTGGTGCGTCTCAGAGAATCTCCGATTTTTTTTTTTTTTTTTTTTTTTTTTTTTTTAGGTTTCAATGCTTTATATGGCTAGTATCCTAGTTCTATTTAGTAAAAATAAAGCTTTTAGAACCAAATGCTAGCCAAAATCTTTATTTTATATAACGGCGAGATTGATTTTATTAAAGTACGGTTTTAACATGGTTTGGTAATGTAATGATTTGGTTCTTCCACATTCATTTCAAAAAGCTGCTGATTTTATAATCCAGAGATTTTATAAGTGGCGGTTAGTGTTTATTTATTTATTGAATTGGAACAAAAAAACTGCTGTAAACCTATTTGGAACAAAATGCACTACAACAGTATTTTTGATAAATGCGATATTATTTTCCTAGATTCAATAAGGAATAAATTTATGTTTTTAAAAAAAAGAGAAAAAAAAACAGCCAACCAACGCATCTAACAAATGAGTCCCGATTGAAAAAAAAAAAGTACCCTCACATCAAGTACCCTCACATCGTTATCTTTATCACCCCTATTTTGATCAAATCAAAAGAGACCATGACAGCATTCCTGCTCATTCGGCATTATTTTTTATTCCTAAGCCTGATAAGTTGGAGATTGCAAATTGACTAGGACCAGTCTAGCTGGGCCCAGAGTCTGTTGCTGGTTGTCACTTTTGTATTTGTAATTATTAATAACTTGATTTAATACTACATTTTTTACCTCCCATGGACATGTCATGGAATATTTTCAGAGCTTGTTAAAAAAATAAAAAATAAATAAAACAAGAAAGAAAAAATCATGAACATTTTCAGGCATATGAAATGATATTTTCATCATTTTATTTTTGCATTGTAAGTACAATTATCATTTTGTTAAAGTCTGATTTTTCAAATTGGTTTTCTCAGTTATTCTCTACTGTCAAGACTTTCGATTTAATATTTATGCTTTCCATTTACTAAGAAAAAAGAAAGAATGCTGATAATTTTTCAACAAGCTAAAAAAAAAAAGAAAAAAAAACATTACTAAAAACGTGATTGAATAACATAAATTATATGTTCAAGAAATGCATCATCTTGCTTTTTACTTCACAATTTCAAGCTTTATTATGCTGATTATATATATATATATATATATATATATATATATATATATATATATATATATATATATATATATATATATATATATATATATATATATATATATATATATATATATAAGGTTACATAGAGTTTACACAGAAAGTTTTTTGAAAATGTCTTAAAATGTTTATTTTACTACTTCTAGCCCTATAATATTCATTTCCAAAATTGTAAAGAAATCTTTACAAGAAATATATAGGCTATTTTGGTAAAAGTCAGTAAAAAGGAATAATCCTTTTCTGTTTTTTGAGTTCTTAACGAATTGCCTTTTGGTCACCTTTTAGTTACTTTTTTGTCACCTTTTAGTCACCTTTGTTTTCAAATTTGTCACCTTTCTCACTTTTTTCAAAGGCCATCAGCAGTCCTCGGCCTGTACATTTCATAAGCTTAGCACTAGCAATGATACAAATAAAAATAAAGATAAACTATGAAAAAAAAAAAAAAAAATCACTCATAAAAAGTTCGATGTGTGCCCCTTTATTAACGCGAAACTAATGTACAACCTACATTTTAAAGTGTTTCACCGTAAATTTTTCGTAATGCTACACATATGCAATCTTTCAGTTCTTGCAATGGTGTAGGAGGCTGTGGTGGTTTATAAACACCGCCTTTAACGGAACCCCATAAAAAAAAAAAAGAATTCTTATGGGGCTAGGTTTGGGGATCTGTCTGGCCAACGTATAGAGGTTAAATCATGAACCTGGGGGGGGGGGGTCCCCCCAGAGGTCTTGGTTTTAACATTTTTACCAATCCTAATACAGTAGTTAATACGCGTGTAGGGACTGTTAAGACCAAAAAAACCCCACCCGGAAGGAGTTTCTGGCTGCACTAGTGCAAAACATGCACGTTTAGGTTGTTACTTGCGTTCAAAAAAACATGGACAGTTTATCTTTAAATTTATGAATTATTTATAGTAAGTGTAATAGTTTATGAAATATTAATTCTTAAAATGGGATATTCTTTTATGCTAACCCTGTATTTAAAAACACAAACACACACAAAAAAAAAAAAAAAAAAAGACGAAAGGATGAAGCTGCGAAATTTGAAGCGCAAATTGGTGAGGGACAGCTGTGATACATTTTTTACAATTTAGTCTTCAAGCATTTTTCGTTGTAATTAGACAGTGGCTATGTTCGTGCATTAAATAGATTTTCAATTGCTGATTGTTTTTCACGCGTTTTATGCTTTGTTTTAGTCTGAACACACTTGAATTTAATTTATCACGTTGTGTGCCGTACTTTTTATTACATGGCTGTACGGGAATCATTCCTCGCATTTCTCCACCATGTTGTTATTGTCAGCAGTTGTATTAAAAAACGAAGCCAGTCTAAAAAATCTTACTGCAATACGCATTAGTAAGTATTGTACTTTATATTTTTTTAGGTTTTAATATTGATTTATAATAGAAAGTCGACATGATCTGTTTCGAGTACTTCATGGTTTGAAAGGCAGCTGAAAGTTAGTAATGACCATAATATTGCTCGCCGATTTTAAATGAGAGATATAGAAACAAAGAAAAAACATTGCTGGTAAAAAGACTCTTTACTCCACGCCCACCGAAATCGTGATCGTCAAGAAAAAAAAATTCTAATGGAGCTGCATTAAGTTCCTCCGTCTTTTTGCAGACCTAATGCGTTCCCCCGAAATGGCATCCAGTCTTTCATGCACCACCATTAAGGCGCGGTTGTTAATGGCACAGATAATTTTGATACCCAGTTTCCACCAGATTGGGGAACCTAGGCTCCAATCTGGGGATTTGGAGGAAGAACTGGGATTTGATTTTGCCGAGGGCATTCAAAGCCAAACGAGCAAACAAGGGATCTTTTAGATGCCGTATAATCATACGATATCGGCGCTGAATTTTCTGCAACTCAAAAATCCAAAGGCTGGCCCTTGAAACGGCGCAGAATAAATTCCTTAAAAAGTTGTGGCATGCAAGTACGCATCCTACGCCAAATTGTTGCCACCTTTTTACTTTTAAATAAACCTTTTATGCTCATTTTCTCTTTGCTTTAAGTTTTGTTTTTCTTTTCGCTTATCTTTAAAATCATTCTTTATTGTTCTTCAGTTTCGTTCTTATTCTGTTTTTTTGATATGAATAAATAAAATAATATTAACGAAATTTTTTACAAAAGTGTTCGCTTTTTCCTAAACCGAAAGAAAAAAAATATCCCTCTCGAAATTTAATGAGTTTTTTCATGTTTTAAATAAAAAATTTGAGTGACTCACACACAAATAGTGACCTATAAACTTGAACGCCTTATTACTCTACCAAAAGGTTTGAGCGTCTTGGCATCGAACTTCATAAACTAAGCAGAAATCCTGGACAGACAAGTTCACATAACATGTTAAAGCCCTCGAGGCTGTACTACTCACATCTTCTGCGGTGATGAAAGATGATAAAGTTGTTCAAAACGGATGCTGATGATAAAGGAGGCTCATTTCAGCGGCCGGAAACTACCTCCCCATGAATTTGCAACATCGCCGGTAGCTGTTATTTTATCACCGACATTGCGGGTCATCGCAGATTCCCGTATTGTACGTTTTGGAATGAAACATTGGTATCGTTCCCCGTCAGCTATTTGGGATGCAGGACTTCCGGTTTATCCGTATGTAATTCGTAGAGGAATAGCAATATCGTTGCTAATAGTGAGTCATGTGATGACTGGGACTCAAATGTTGATCCAGTAATTTTTCAAAGCAGAAGCGATTGATTTTTATTTCTTACTTTTTACTATGTATAATGCGTTCGTACAGGTTTACAAAAATGACCGCATGACGGTTCTAGACTTCAATTTCAAAATATTTTCAGGAAAGAGCCACAATCCTTCCTTTCCACAGTCCAACATCATTAAAACTCGTCTAAAATTGCGTTTTTTGAACTTCAATATTGAAAAATTACCGGTGAAGTGTCCCTCACGGAGCGGCAATGGGAGCGATCTTGCTGGAACTCATGTTTGAAGATTACCTGTGTCTTTTATTAAAAGGGATTGTCGTATCTTGTTCTGTAACCGAGGCATTGAAGTCTAGGAAAATGTTTTTGAGTGGCTCTTACATTTATTGTTCCGCTTTTAAAACTTTATGTGGGCTGTTGAACTTAAGAACATTGAAACTAACCACAGCGATATCTAGTTCCAGGAATTTCTCGAATTTTGGCTGTCGAATATGTATCCTTTTTTATGTGGCCAATGTGGAATAGTTACACAATGTATAAATATATTGAAATAGAATAATGGAATATTTCAATAACATATTATGTTTTAAATAAATATGATTTTAAAAATAGTTTGTAAACAAATGTAGTATGTTTTTTCTTTTTTTTCGAATTAATTCAAAGTTCAATTACATATATTTTAGTTTTGTAAAATACTTAAAACACTAACATATTAAAATTTATTTCAAAAAAAATTTTTTTTTTTTTTTTTTCGGAAGAGATGTTTGCTCAAAATTTCTTACTATGACTTTTTTTAAAAGCCTGAAGCACTCTAGACATTATCAACGAAAATTTACTTCAGAATTCTTTTTTAAGCTCTGCACATATATGCTAAGTTTGGTAATATTACTGATATATGTTAAGGAAAAGCAATGAATGATAAATGTAAAATTTATTTTGAAACAAATAATTTTTAAATTGAGAAATATGCAGTTCAAAATTACGTTTCAGTTAGTTTTCAAAATTCCAAAACAATGAAAAATGATCCATTTGCGAATGAAAAATATTGAAACCAATGCTTGCATTTTTAGTGTTTTGATCCAGTGCATATAATAGTTAAAACCTTTTAGTGTAATTTCTACGTGTATTATGGGATTTACACGTGAAAACTAGAATCGATTCAAAGACGTGACTGCATAGAAAATCGTAAAATGATTAGCCTTTGTACCCCACTTCAGTTCTGCTTTTATGAAAATTTAGTACTTTACCTCCATTCGAAAGGCGCATAATAATGTTGTTTCATCCCTATTTCCGCCCATCCTTTATGTGCTCGTATTTGGTGGATCTCTTTATGTTGTAACACGAACATGTCCCTTTGAGAGGGTTTATGGTGCCTTAAAACAACACCTTTTCCGGATTTTCGGGCGTTATAAATGGGCGGAGGTGTGCGCGTAAATGCCTTCAAGTGCTATGTACGAACTTCGTTCGTTTAAGAGCAGTTTTACGGTTTCCGTGTTGCGAATCCACAAGAGAGGAAGGCGCTGCAGAGATCTGGATCATTAAAATTTAGTTTTAAAAATGATTTTTTTTTTAACAGAAATTATATTTGATTTTTTTTGGGGGGTAATTTACGGTCGAAAATCTCGATTTTCTGTCTTTACTTTATTAAACTTTTAGCACTTTTGACTTAGAATATGTATTTCGTTTCTAACCATAGTTAATAAGCTGTGTGAATAATCTTAATATCCTAATTCTTATCAGCGCATAAATCTTTTCGAAGTTATCATTTTGGAAATTTTATTGTATTAAGGTGAAAGGATAAATTTTTTAGGGAAAAAATTGCACTGTTTTGTGAACCGCAAAAACAACCCTTTTCCGTAATAGGTATGTCACGCCTCATTAAAAAAAAAAAAAAAAAACGCCAAATGTTTCAAAACAACAATACGCTTAGTTGCGCTACAAGCGTTGCCGTAATCAATATTGTTGAAATTTAAAATTGATTCTTAGTTTTTAAAGAAAGCAATCGGTAGTTCAACAAAACTAATAGTTTAATTAAAATGAAAAAAAAAAAAAAAAAAAAAAAATCCACCAAAGAAATGAAATTTGGCTGTGTCAAAAAGTCTATGTTCCTGTTGAATCTATTTTAGCTTGATGCAGAGGTGTTTTGACCCGACATTTCCGAAAATTTTGGTATGGCAACATTCTAAAACCATAAAATGATATTAAAAAAAGTTAAAAAAATATATATATATATTTAAATGCTTTCAATGTTTTTTGTACGCTTATTTGAAGATTTTTTTCGGTAGACGGGTTTGGAGGGGGGGGGGGAATCAGTCTTCTTAAAATTTCACACTGTGTTCAGAACATTTTACTCTAGTTCACTTGCACCCTTGCCTTGATTTATTTTGATTATTTCTCTCTGTTGTATTTTCATTTTAAATTCATTTCCTAAGACTACTTTTTAATAACTGTTAAATTTGGTTTTATCCTTGCAATTTCAACTACACATTCACAAGCCTTATTAGCTTAAAATAACTACATAAGAATTTTGGGAAAGAAAAGAAAAAAAGAGCATGAAAAAATTATTAATGCATCTTTGACATAATTTTCAATTTTAGCTAACTTCGAGAATTATGATTTGATGCTACAAAACAGATGTCGGTACAGAGGAATGTAGGCTCGTTTAGTTCTGGATAGAACTTCTTGCTTAATAAGGCCATTTAAAAGTCTAGGATTGACTAAAAACTAAGCTGTTAAGGCATATTCTTCAGGCAGGAAATTTTTTTATTTGCCTTTTTAATGAATGATAAAACTGAAATAGTGGACGTAAATGCAAGAATATATTCCCCACTACTATCATCAGAGTTTTTAAATATTTATCGGTTTTAATATGCCAAAATGTTTTGCTCTGATTTTGAAATCTTATGGAAGTAAGACAAAACGATTCCATTTGTTAAAAATGGGGTGAGAAAGTTGTCTCGCTTCGCATATAATGTGCACTGCGATGGTTACGGGATTTGTGCCCGATACAAGTGTCCCTCTTCTTTTTTCTTAAGCAAAAAAACTCTCTCAAGGTCTGGGTCCTGTAACTAGAGTCTTATTATCTTATAATCTTTAAACGAGCAATTCTTGTGGGTATGTATAAATTTCTTATCTCGGAAACGGCTCTAACGATTTCGGTGAAATTTTGGATTTAATTGTAGTTTAGCATTCTAAGTTCATCTACATCAGTGTTTTTTCTGTAAAAACGCGATTTTTTTTTCAAAAAACAGTTTTTTAATATTAAGTTAAGCCTTGAAGTAAACTGTGAATTGACGCATCAGACAGACGATTTGCAATCATAACAATGAAAATATGTCTCTTCTCGCTTTAAAATTTTAAACTTGCTTAGGGTTGCCAGGCTTGGCTGATATTGGCCACTTTGGCTAATTTCAAACACACTTGGCTGAAAACAAATTCAAAAGCATTATGTAAGTCGATGTAAGGTTTTTTTTCTTTTTTAAGTGAAACTATTGCTTGACCATCCTATTTTATTTTATTTTATTTATTTATTTTCTTTTTACACTTCAAATAGTTTAACATATTTTTAAAATCACGCATCTAAATTTTATTTCGAAGAAGTGTATGTCTTGAGATTGTTTATGTTTTGTTAAGACAGTTGTTATGATTTGTTGGAATGGTTTGTGGATCATCATTTTTGATGGATATCATGCTGTATGTAGCATTTTTTGGCGTAAAAACTAAAAGTAATTATTCAGAAAGAAAATGTCGATTGGGATAAAATCGTGAAACGCATCATAGTATGAAAGGAAGTATTCGGTTAAAAACCGATTTCACCATAGCAAAACTAAGGTCAAAATATTTTAATTACTGACAAGAAAAGTGTATAGTGGAAACAAACGTAACAGATAGTTGAAGCAAAATGTTGATTTAATTACATTCAGAATCTTCTTTGTTTGGTACTTTAGTGTTATAAGAAGGTCGAGTACATAATATTTCGTTAACGTGAAGATTTTCAAGTATATTTGGAAAAGTATTGAACCTTAAAAAAACACAATTTGACAAAAAATAATTCTTTTAAAGTCGTGCGAGGTTCGGTCGTGCAGGTACTGGTACTAAAGCAGCAAATAACGGTTTAAAAACGGAAATGAAAAAAAAGAAAGAAACGTTGCTTTTTTTTTATTTTTTTTTTTTTTACAATTCTATAGTTAATAGTTACTCAAAAAAAAAAAAAAAAAAAGCCCCCAAAATCAAGCTGAAATACATAAAAGAAAAAATAATTTTTAAAAAAAGTCGGCTGTGTTGAATCAAAAGAGGGGAGGGGGGAGGGCAGAATCATGTTTACTAAAATAATAAAATTCATCTGCTTCAAAAGTCGTCGGTATTGCATGAAAATGAAAACACGAGCATCTGTTAAGAAGCAATGACTACATGAAAAATATGACATTTAATAGCAACGTAGATGCGGTTGATTAAATTCGATCGCTGAAATTTTAGTATTTAAGAAGCGCTGATAAATAAAAGCTTGAGAGAGTTTCGCAGTGGGGGCACGCAAAACGATGATTTACGAAAGGCTCGTTACTTTCTGCGGCCCGTTTTTTTATGGGATTGGAATGGAAAGTTGTCGTGTCACGCTATACGCCTCTTCGTACATCGATCTCTAAGATGCGCTTCCTCTTCTTTTGTAGACGCGTACATTCAGCTTCCTCTTCTCCTTTATCGCGTCGCATGAGTGTCAGTCATTTGTCTGGGTGTATAGAGACCTGGTTTTGCTTTTTTTTTTTTTTTTTTTTTTTTTTTTGCAATGGCCAAAAGTAGTTACGAAGTATAATAGTAAACTTTTAGCATTAGGAACGTTATTGAGTTTATTGTACTGAAAAATGAAATTCAAAAGCGATTTTTTCTCACTACATTTCTTTCATGAATTTAAAATAAACTTTGAACTAAACATGAACTAAAATAAAACTTTAAAACTGCAGTTAAAATTTTAAATTACTCTAAAAAGTAAACAATTTCTTTCCTTGAACGATATCGACACAACTTTCAAACATAATTTTGAAGTCTGCAAAAACAGTAGGTAAAATGAGTAGGGGCCAATCCAGGATTTTTTCGCACTACGTATTTTTTGGAAAAATGTTGCATCAAAATTCTATTTTTGTGAAAGTTTTTTTTAATTAGGACTTTTTTTGTGATTTTTTAAAGGTACATTCTAATTTTTGTAAAAAAAAAACTTTAAATTTTAGGTCGAAAAGTGCAAATATCATCTACAATTAGTTCTAACAGGGTTTTTGTTTTTTTTTTTGTTTGGAGGGGAGGGGGCATCTAAAAACCTAAGAGGCACGAAATACCATAGTTTTTCAGCGCAATAGGCTTTGTGCTGTGCACAATTCAGAAAATTATACGGAAAAAAAAAAAAAAAAAAACCGGCTTCCTATATCAAATGCTAAATGATTGTGAAAGCATTTTCATTTATGAGTAAATTTTCTGCGAAACAGAGAAATGAATTTTCGATTTTAAAATTCTGATTTTTGTGAAACTTACGATTTGTTAATATTGTTTTTGTGACTGCCGATTTCCGAAATTAGTTTTGCGAAGCTGCTGACTTTATTACACGATTTTTTGAAAGTACCGATTTTAAAATACGAGGCTTGTGAAAGTTTCGAAAAACGGTAGCAAAATCAGCCTGTATTGGGATATTGGGCGCTGATGATGTATAACCATATTTTTTCGAAGGTCTGATGTTCATTGATAACAAATGTGAAGGATCGAGAGTTGCTAGAGCGTTACTTGAACCCTGTAGGGAACCGTCTGAAGATGACACGCTGATACTGTCTCGTACAGGGTGGGGCTCGTCTCCTTGGAACTACTGACATCTTATGTTACTTGAAATGACGTTTGGCAAGCTTATGATTGTATTGGATGTCACGAAGCATGTGATAGAGTTTGGCCCCAACACAACTCGGACCTAAATCCGCTTGAGTTCTTCTTGTGAGTTTATATCAGCAACAAAATCTTTAATAACCCCCCGATTCACTGGAGAACCTAAAATCTGCCATTAAAAGTCAGATTGTTGCAGTTGTTCAGTGGTGTACCTAAGGGGTGTCGAATTCATGGCTCACTTAAGAAATTGCGCCCCTCCCCCCAGGGCCATTCCGATGGGCGATCACGAGAGGTCACTGTGACCTTCCAAGAAGTTTCCTTAAGCAGCGAATTTTAATCGATTGATTGGGCAAATTTGGAGACAATATTGCAACTTTGAATTCTTTTTTCTTTTTTTAATTATCTTTAATGATGACTCATGTTTCTTCTCAACAGCTGTTAAGTATTTTTAATATGTGTACTTGCTCGTATTTTAGAATTCGGTAACAATGGAACTTCATTCGGCAAATTTTATAGATAGAATTTTCTCCTTTCCAAAAATTTTAGTTTGGAGCATTTCTGCCTCCCCAAACTATTTCACATGAATTCAATAAAATCAATAATATTTGCAATTCGTTACAAAATTTGTTCGGACTATTTTTTATCCAATTTGAGTTGGCTAAAACTTTGTTCACAAGAAGCTAGCGTAACAGGAAGGGTTGGATATATCCTAAGCGTGATTTAAATAGTATAAATGTCTTCCGAGAAAAACTCTTCGATTTTTTCCATGAGATTCATAGTTTTTTTTTTTTTGCTAATTTAATCACTTAAAAAAAATAATACACATAAGGTAAAACACCAGTAGTGGCCATTTCTTCAGCAGTGGCCACTTCCAAGGTTTAAAACACAATAGTAGTCGCCATAGTGGAGTATATTTTTAAACTGTGGGTCTGTAATATTAATTACCTTTTTTTCGAAATTCAATGAGCGTATTGTAGCCCAACTTATCCTTAATCGTCCCATTTTCTAAAAATGCCAGAATTTTAATTTATTCAATTTATTATCCATTTTTTTTTTCCGAAACCCGAAAATTGATCCAGAAGTGGCCATTCCAAAATCTGAAAATTTCAATAGTGGCCATGTGACATTCTCCCATCCGAAGAATTTACATTACTTACTTTAAATTAAATAACTGATGATTAACATTGATTCAATATACTATTTACATTAAGTACCAACAAAAAATCACATAATTATTTTTCTTTTCTTTCTTCATAGTATATAAGTAAACTTCAAATGGCCACTACTAAAGCACTGGCACTACTCGTCTTTTACCTTTTTTTTTTCCTTTTAATTAATCTGTTAAAACGCCTCCCCACTGGACGACCCCTAGATACGCCACTGCACTTGTTGGTTCTGACACACTTCAGAGTGTTATCAGAGTTTCGCAACCGGCGCTATAACGCTAGTCGGAGACGGTTGGCATTTCGAGCACCTTTTATATTAAATGTCATTCATATCTTCATTCAATAAAATAGGTTTTATGTTCTTGTATTTTATCTTTTTTGCGCAAGGTGGCTTACTTTCTATCATGTTTTATGAACCACCCTGTGTAACTAATTTTGTAACTACTTCCTTTTACGAAGTAAAGGAAGTATTGTATTCGCGAAAAAATTTTCAGCCGAAATCGGCCTTTGTCAATCCTGCCTTTATCAATTGGTGTTATAATTTGGCAAACACTTGGCGATATATTGCCAAGCTTTTGGTCGCCAAGTTCTTTCGCCAACTTGGCGACAAATTTAGCTGTTTTTTTTAAACACTGGTTTCATTTTGGCTACTATTTGCGATATTTATAGAGAGTTCACCATTGAATCACATTAAAATGTCCAATATTGGAAAAATAATCTGTAAAAAACTTTTTTTTTTTTTTGCTTCAGTTCGCAACAAACTTGGGGTAAAAATATTTAAAGTCTTTCATTGCTTACTCCACGACACTAATATCATTAAATTGGCGTAAAAGGATGTCATGTCATGCACACATCAGCCCGTTTTCGTCTTGTTTCTGACTTTCTCTCTTTCCTTGCAGCTGTCGACGGAATGGGCACAGGTAGAGTGCGTGGAGCTGGTGAACGATGGATCGGGACTCGGGTTTGGCATCATCGGCGGCCGCAGCACCGGCGTCGTCGTCAAGACCATCCTGCCCGGGGGTGTGGCAGACAGGGTGAGTGAGTCTTCTACCTTTCGCAAGCAACTCCCTACTTTTTGTCACTAATCCTTTGGATCACTACTCAATAGCCCTGTTCACAACACACTTTTGTAGCTCGTAAATAACCGCTCCGGCTCCAAAAAAAAAAGAAAAAAACCGGTTGAAAAATTTCTCGTTTACATATTAAAAGAGGTTATCCATTGTACCAGAGAAAGCGGTTTTTGCCCAGTATCCTTAGGGGCTATACCCAGCAAGTAGGCAAACTTGTTTCGCGGTAAGAATCCTGGGTAAAAACTCACCATTTACTCCAGAAGGAAGCAGGAGAAGAAAAAAATCCACATTTCCCCGGCAAATAACCCGAAAGCGGTGAAAAGCAGGTTTTTTTCGGGGTCGAAACTCCATGGAAACTCGCCTTTTGTCACATAGCTCGGGAAAAGTGGTTCATTTTTCCCATGCCAGAGAGGGATCTAGCACATGTCTACTATTAGACTAGAGTTGCAAAACTTCCGAAATTTTTTAAGTCGTCGAATAAAAAAAGTTTTCCCCGGAAAAAGTAGAAGAATTGATTTTTTAATGTATTAAACTAAGTTTAATGGTTGTATTTTTTTTTTTTACAAAACTGTAAAAGTGCTGAATGTTTAAAACTATGCCGTCTATATTAATATCCTTCTTTGGAACATGCACAAAACTTTTACTGCAATGGGCGCCGGTTAATTGAATCAGCCGCTTTAATGAATCAAATTGTGAAAAGCAGAATAAAATCCAGCTTTATTGAATTAGCCGCTTTGTTGAATCAGCCGCTTTATGGAATCGAAATTGTTTATAGCAAATGTGATTCACACAAGCGGCGGCCACTGTATTAAATTCCCTTTCTTGCTTTCTAACTGCTAGTACATTTGAGTTCCAAACACCAAAAATAACTCAAATTTCTCAAATCATCATTCAACAGTTTATTTTGAGTAGGGTGTGATTTTTATGAATCGTTAAATTATTTTTTTGACTTTTTTTGGTAAATTGTGAGAGTTTGAACTGGAAGTTGTTTTTTTTCTCACATAAAAAAATTTGCATGCATGTGTACACATAACACACTTAAATAAAAATAAATTAAAATTATAACTTAAACCTGTTTACTTAACTGAGGTTAAAATTTCTGTTCTGTGTATGCATTTTCATTTTTAGTGCGATAAATAGCACTAGCAGATAACACTTTGGTGCACTCGGAAATTAAATTGTTTTATCAAAGATGGTGTTTTCTGGTGGGATGTTAAACATAAAGAAATGCTTAAAAAAAAAAAAAAAAAAAAACTATTGGAATGTTAATAATATAAATTCCTGATTACAATATTTTGCTCAAAAAGTTCGAAACTTTTCTTTTTTTCGTGAGAAAATAAACTTTTCCGGACAGAAATTGTTTTCTTTCTGTTGGTAGTTGGCGCCTTTAGAAAATTCATGCTTTTAAATTTGTAGCATCAGACTTTAGAGTAATCATTATATTGAATGCGAAGCTTGTCTAGCCTTTCTTTTTTCGCTTCTTTGTTACATATTATCGAATTTAATCCGAGCATAAATAATTTTATTTTGATTCGTCCCCTCAGTTTTGAGGAAGGGGGGCAGGGGGAGCTTAAAATTTGAAAAATCGTTGATATTTCAGATGACCTTTATTCATAGACCTTTTTATCTCACTCATTGTTGGAAATTACGTATTTAAAAGTTCGCAAGTGTTCTTTTTTTCTGTCTAGAAATTTGTTCAAACCGACACTTTTGTTCCTTTTTTTAATTTCAACATGCAACCATTTTCGTAGAGCTTCTGTTGCTTTCTAGACCATTTGAAGAAATGTATTTACATCACTAAGGAAAGAAGAAGAAAAAGGAAAATTCTTTCAATTCCTTAAATTTTTGGTAATAATTAACAATCGTGTCTTGAAAATTTTCATTCCATGATCGAGTTACAGATGGCGCCAGCGTTTCTAATAATATATTATGAACTTACTTGATGGCGCCACCTTATAGTCATTTCGTTGTATATTCGGGTAAGTAAAAATAATAAATATAATAAGGTGTAATTTGAAAATAGAAAAGAAAAAAAGGACCGGAAAATCTGTCTTCTAGCATTTCTTAATAACTCTCGGCGAGAAAAACTATCGTTTCATGGTATTGCTCGGAAATCAGTTTTTAATCCGTTTGGAAGGGGACGTACTTTACTCTAAGCGCTACATATTTATATGCGAATTTGAAACGTTGTGTGTTAGAAACTAATTAATTGCTTTTTACAAAAGAACCAGAAAAGAAGGAAAGATGTTTGAAAAATAAAATAACTTCTGTAAAGTATTTATAATTCAACAAATTTTAAAAGGTATCTTATAGTGAAAGTCCCATTTTCAAGTGTTAACTGTAGTTAATTTATTTTCTTTATCACTTAAAATTCACCTCCCCCCCAAAAAAAATTATTAACATTGACTAGAAGCAAAGCTTCTTTCAATGACATCTAAATTTATACGACATTTTGCTCATGAAACAATAGTTGTAATACTTTTACTGCTTTTATTTGTTGTACAGAAAACTACAAAGGGTCCCGAAATTGACAAACTGTTTTAAAAAATTTATAACGACAAACTGTTTATGATAAAGAAATGATTCCTGCAGAAAAATTATATTGTGGACTTTTAATTTTTTTTCTATGCAAAGTTGCAAATTTTAGTTGAAAATTTTTCCAACAGATGGTGCTGCAGATAGTAAGACTTTAAATCAAGGAAAGATAGAAATCAACATCATACATTTCAAAAATGTTTTAATGAACAAAATTACACAACAGTGTTTTCAAATTCTCTACCGTCGGCTACAATCACATCTGAGAAATTTCGGTGAATTTCAATTCTTTCTCTTTTATTTACGAGCTTACTATTTGAAGCGCCATCTGTTTGAAAATAGTTTTGAACTAAAATTTTTGAAACTCATGGGGGGGGGGGGTATTATGGCCCATCAAATGAATTTTCTGCAAGAATTAATTTTATCATAACCTTTTTCCTGTTTGAAAGCACTCAGTCTATTTCAGGACACTCTGTAAGTGACTTTAAAATGTACAAAACAGCTTTGAATTTCCGATCCAATGAATTGCTGCGAAATGGGTCGATCGGTGTTTTCTATGGAGTAGGGGGAATTTTGAACAAGGGGAAAAAAGTTAGCAACTTTTTAGTTAAAAAAATAAATAATAATGATAATAATTCTTCCATTCTTACCCCCAAATCAAGTGTGTGCAACATCATCACGTCGGTTTTCTTACTCATATCTCTGCCCTAATTTGTATCGTTTAATTTTTAAAGTTACACCGCATTACTGACTTAAATGCCGAAATTATCATTTTACCAATGTAAAATTCAAACATCATCTGTGTTTCTTCATCTTCGCCTTTCTAAGTGAATAAATTCAGCATTTTACGCAGAAAAAAATTGCTGCTTTCATCTAGTCAGGACCACGTATGAGTTTGATAGTGTCGCATCTATGAGCGATTTGTAGAAGGCTGACGAATTAGGGGTATTTAAAAATAATTTAGAAAAATGATTTTAGATCTTGTTAAAACCTCCGACGTTGCAAATTCCTAAACTAAATTCTTCACAAAGTAAATTGTGAAAACGGTAGTGAGAACATAGCAAAAAAATATAATTTAAGAAAAGCAATGTTTGAGAATTATAATATTTTCTACCAGTGTTCTTCCAACCAGCCTGCCATATCCGTTCCACGAACAGAATGTGTTCGGCTCCAACAGAAATTTTGTAAAGTGCACATTTTTTTTTTTTTTTTTTTGTAACTGTATGTCCTTCTAACATTTGAAAAAAAAAAAAAAAATTAAGCCTAAATGCCTCAAGAATCGCAACTGAACGCTTAATAACAAGTAAAAAAAAATGTTTTGTGGGTGTAAGGGGGGGGGGGAGATACTAGCGTCAACTAGGCTATCTGAAATGAAATATCGTTGGATTACATGAAATATATCAGGCAGCCCGGTTATCACATACAGAGACTGCAGTTTCGTTCTTATTAGAAACTCATCAGCCTAGAAAAGGGACTAACCTAGCTGGAGGAAAATGTCATCTCATTGAAATAAAATCTTTCGAGCGAGTGTCCGAGAATGTGCGAATTGTGCGGTTCGACATTAGAATTGAACATATAGCAAGTTGAGAGAACCGAAATGTTCTACATAATTCATTATTTTCCATTTTTCTTTCATTTTAACTGTCTAAGCCACATTTGAAGTAACTATTTTAACCGATGGACATGGTTATATGAAACCGAATCAAATCAGATCTTTGTAATATCAAATCATACAGATGATTGTTGATAATGGTGAATTAGTTTTTTTTTTAGTTCTGTATAAACTTAATTTTTGTAAGTAATGTAGAGAGATAGCAGTCCTTATGAAAATTGAAAGAATAATATCCTTTCCTGCTTTTTTCAAATCTTCTTTAATATTGCCTCTTTTTTGTACTACACATGCAGTTGCAAATAAAGCAGTTCTTTTTCTTTTTCTTCGTTAACGTTAAATATTTTCCCCTCTTTTACTTATTAAACTCAGACTTTATACTTAGATTGTTATAGTATGTTGCTAATGAATTTTTATTTTATTTTTTATTTATTTATTTATTTATTTTTTATTTTTTTGTTGAGTGTAATTCTGAAAAATGAGCGAAGATATTTCACCAAACATGTAGCCGAATAAATTCGAGTATTTTTAATCTATGTAAATTTTGCTAAATAAAAGTGATTATCCAATATGTACATTTTGAAAATTTCTTCTTAATTGCTTTTTAAAGGGGAATAGTTTCTTTTTCCTAATGTACTTCTGACGGTTGATTTTCTCGTAAAAGTGGTAACAATTTTTTTTTTTTCAAAATCTTTAATTAATAGAATTTAAATACGTTTGTGCTGAAAAGGTAATACAACATTAAAATGCACCAGCGGGCTTTTGTCGGATAGCTTTTCTCCCGTAAACTCACTTCTTTTGCTTTGTAAAAACTGTTGCTTGTAAGCACGAAATTGGTCTATGCTATGCAGTTGTTCTACTCCCTGCAAATTATGCATTTTAACGTTGCGTTATTATCTATTAATATTATTAATGGGTTTAGTTTTACTCGTGATACATAGATGGCGCCATGAGTAAAATCTGAAATCTTTCGCTGTAATATTTAAATGTAAATGATTTCATTGTTGTTCCATGTTTTCGAATACTTCCTCATTTTTACGATCCCACCCATCCCCCGGAAAACCAGTTGCTCCTCCTTTTGAGCATTTGGTGATTACGTTATAGTAGCGCACAAAACCTTTAAAAAAAGTGGTTTACTGATTTGATGTTAAATAACCCTCTCAACCCCTGCCACTTTTTTTCACCACTGACCATGATTATTCTTCATGCAAGGTTATAAAAAAAAAAAAAAAAAAAAAAAAAAAAAAAAAAAAAAAAAAATGCAATCGAAGCAAGCAAAAATAAAACTAAAATAAACAAGTAATGAAAAAAATATGTATTTAAAAGTAAGTTCCTGCTGAGGTCAACAAAGAAAAATTTTAATTTTAGTTACCTTTTGTTTAAATAGTTAAAATCAATATGAATTAGTAACATACATATCAGAATCACAATGTTAAGTGGCAAAATAGAAGTTAAATTTAGTTTTAGTGAATAAATAGGTAAAAAAACTATTAACATCAAGTATCATCCTCTACAAGTTTAAAAGAATGTATTTGAAATTGATTGGATGACGAAAAATTTACGATTGAAAATTTGAACAAGATCCCCCCCCCCCTCTCTCTCTCTCTCTCTATATATATTATATATATATATATATATATATATATATATATGTATCCTAATGTATAAAAATCTTCTGTGCGGGACGTTTGTCACCATAAGGCTTTTAAACTCCGGACCGATTTTGATCAAATTTTTTGTGTGTAAGTAAGTTTGTGGCAAGAATGGTTTTTGAATGCGCGGTGGATCGAATCGGAAACGTTTTTGTTAATTAATTAATTTAAACATTGGATGGTTATATCTCCTAAATGATTAATATTTATTTTAACCTATTGTTGAGCGAGAACTGAAATAAATATTTAACAAGTTGCAGAAGGACAATAAGAAAGCCAGCTCCGCTTTTTATAATGAAATTTCCTACTGTGATATGTCAAATGAGAATAGATAAAACGTAGAGAGTGAAAGTGAAGCCTTCATTTCTTGAAAGCAACGATTTTAGGTCCAGTGATATATTTTAAAGTAAAGTACTGTAAGGTTCACGAAAAACGTGTAGTCTGTCGTCGTAGTTGAATCATGTGACCGGATCGGTGTTTTAGGTTTTCCTAACCAAATGATCAGAAAGTACCGAACCTAGCAACAGTTGTTTCTCGGCTAAAATCCATCTGAGTTTTGGCATTAATGTCAAGAATACTTAAAAGATTATCTAACTAATCAGTACATTATTAAAGGAAAAGATGATGGAATTTAAAGATGAAACAAATTTTATTTTCGTCCAGGTAAATTACAACAGGGTAGTTCTGTACACAAAAGATCAGTGCAGTGGAAGATCTTTATCTTTGGTGGAAAGAACATATTAGGCAATATATGAAGCTTAAAAAGTTTTTGGTTCAAAAGATCGCACCACTAATCGGTCGGAGTTGGCTTCTCTCACTGATCGGCTGGATTACAGTAACGTGGTGACTTGGCGACTTCGGCTATAAACAATAGAGTTGCGCAATCATTTGTTTGCATTTTAAAGATACTGTTAATGTAATTTATTGTATTTTTTGTTTATTTGGCGAAATATTTTGAATTGCAAAGAATTGTTTTTCTTTTTTAAAGAGTTTTTAGTCATTTTAGTTGAAGAATGTGTTTATTTTATATCGGGGGGGGGGGGGATGAGTGGTTTTCACTTATTCAGAGAACTGTTTTTTACCTTTATCATTTTTCTAAACGATATCTCTTCGATTGTTTTATTCTTTTTTATATGGGGGATGTTGCAGCGGGATTTCCCGTTTGTTCTAGATGGATAGTTAGTTTTTTACACTTAATATCCGAGAACGCTTTTTATCCTTTGAGTATGGCTGAAGGAACAAACCATCAAGTACGGGAGAAAAAAAAGTTAATAAAACAACTGCTCAGTGGGCATTAGATAAATCAAGTTGTAATAAATATACGCATTCTGACAGCATAGCCGCTTAAAACATTTTTTTTACTTATTTTTTTCAACAGAACGGTTCAAACATTTGATAGTTTATTGAAAGTTTTTAACTTTTCAATTTGCAAAGTTTGAACAGAACAACGTCTGTCGGGTCCTCTAGTGTATATATATATATATATATATATATATATATATATATATATATATATATATATATATATATATATATATATATATATATATATATATATATATATTCTTTCATTTAATCCTGCTTATCTTCAATAAGCAGGATTAAATGAAAGAAAAAAACCATCATGCTAAATTTTCTCGCCAAACAATGACGACACATACTAAAATACTTTTAAGAAATTAAAATAAAATGAGAAAGAGGGATTTAAAAAGCGTAACCATGGAAACACAAAATAAAATAATTTTAAGAATTGAAAATGAGAAAGATTTAAATAAACAATGGATTCAAAAAGCGTTACCGTGGAAACGCAAAATAAAATGGTTAAAAACTTGAACAGTGAACAGATTTTTGAACTTCATTTCATTCGCTTGTAACTTTTTTTCTAATGGAGATTAAAGGGTTAAACTTTCGACCTGAGGTCGAGTTAGATCTGGAGTAAAAAATGCAGCTCTTTCCAATGCTGTCAAAAAGAAAACTGTGGGACAATTCCTTCACTTTTTATTGATGGATTTAATGAAGAAAGTAGTGCCTAAATTTCAGCTAAGCCTAAAAGAATTCGAGCTAAAAACGTAAAAAACACCCGCCGTAATTAAGTTAGAGCATTAGAACAAATTTCGTAGAACGCGGAAAATTCTTTCCTTTCTTTCGATACATAATATTACTATTTGCGAGTAATTTTTCACCCCCATATTCGGGAATTTATGTGAAAATTGGGCCTAAACTGGAATAAAAAAAGAACTATTAATCGAATTGCTTTCGAACTGGTCTGCAAACCTTCTCAGGACTTAAAGGAACAAACTTAAATTTTCGGCAAAATCGGCCGGGTAGTTCTCGAGTTTTGCGAGTTCAAACACACAGACGCTTTTTGGAGACATCATTTTACACCATGTAGAGATTATTACGGGTTTAAAACGTTTTTATGCTTGTTCTAACATTAGCGAATTTTAAAAAGGAAAATTGCTAAAAATAAAAGACTAAATTAGTGTTCACACATGTGCTAAAATATAGCAACCGTGTTCTCTAGCAAATGATGTGACTTGACTTCAGCGAATGTTTTCAAACGCATTTTATAAAAATAATTGCATCTAATTCCCTCCCGTAGGCAAATTATTATTTGCTCTATGGTGATACCTAAATCTAAAAGGTAAAGTAGAGAATTGGGTTTTTTTCCTTCAGTCAAAAGTACTACTTTTAGTCTCTAAAATTGATAGAATAAGCAAAAAAAAAAAAAAAAAAAAAACATGGAGCGGGAAAATTTTTATTTTTCTAATGCTTAAATTTTAATAAACTTTTTTTTAACTGACCGATTGTGAAAATAAGGCGTGGTCTTTATGACGTCACAAATGATGTACTTTGGCGCATCTGTCTACCGCGTTTCCATGTTATGATAAGAAGCGAATTAAATATTGTGCTCTGTTAATGGCATCAGTGAATGGCATCTCATCATTTGTGATGTCATCGGCAGAAGCCGAAACAAAAAAGTGCACCGATTAAAATATTTTTTATAAAATATTAAACTTAGTCAAATAATTCAAAAAATGGCCAGATCTTATGTTTTTAGCGTGCTCTTTCAGAAAAAAAATGCTTTTAAAATTTCGTTAACAACCCCATTATTCGTTGGAAAAAAATAAAATTTCCGAAACTAATAAGACGAATGTTTATTATTTCATAATGAAGTAATAAAAAAAATTTGAAAGCTTATTTTGCCAGCATTCGCGAAGTAGTGCGAAATATTCATTTGACTATTGGAGATGGAGGGGGGGGGGGTGGCTAGGAGAAAATAACTGGATACGAAACACATCATACGAAACAGTTAACATTGATTTGCTACAAAAAAGAGTAAAGAGTCTTTCTGGAACATTGGATTTTATTCAAAGAAGGCAGTGCACGACTGCAGGTCCTACATATAAATAAATATCAACCTTTTGCGTATAACTAACTGTTCTTGAAGTATGCGAAATAAATATCTAGTACGACATACAGACGGTACGAAAAAACTTGTTAAATTAAATTCTGCTATGTTTAAAATAAATATTTTGGTTGCTTTTACTTTTTAGGTTGATATAGACGTTCGATCGTAGTGAAAATTCTGGTCAAAATTGATTCAGGATAGATTAAAATGAACATTTTGGTTAAAATGTTAATGGAAAGTTTTGCGTAAATGTTTTACATCCTTTAATTTTGTACAAGGAAAAAAAAAATTCAGGGTGATATTTTTAAACCTTATTGAACAATATTAATAAGAAAGAAGTGCAATAAGTTTCATATGTGCTTCCACGTTTTCCCGGTTTCAGTGAAACGCGCAAAATAAAATTTGACTTTTCTACCAGGGCTCCTATTTGTAACGACTGCTTGTTGCTATGTGAAAAGTGATCGATATGTCTTAGTGACGAAACTATTAAGTTAGTAACAGAAAGAGAAGAGGGGGGGGGGTGAAGAAAGTAGCTGAAGAAAGTCATCCAGCATTCATAAAAAGAAGTTCGCATTTTAATTACGAAACCTCTTATCATTTGAAGTGTAAAAGCAGAAGAGGTTTTTCTTCTTTAAATATTATTTCACTTTGTTTTCGTCATTTCTTTCTTTAAGGTATTCGTTTGATAGCGAAAAGGAGAGAGTTGTTAACTTTTTCACGGTAAGAAACATGGAGAGATTAAACCTGTTTAAACTGTTTCTTTGTCTCTTTTGAGTTCATCTGGATCACTCGCCCCTAACTGTAGGACAAACTGCGTTTCAATTCTAGTAACATTCCCAAAGCTGTAACCGAATTTCTTTTTAGGATCATATGTGACATTACTTCATAATGATCCCGAGGAATCAACGTTTCTGGAAATGTTAACTTGTTTGCAGTTTCCTGTTGAAAATATACAAGAAATCAAGTCAGATACAATAACTGAGAAATATTTAAAATGTTGAGCTGCGTTTACGTTTAAGTGAATGCCCGAAGTGCGTATGCGACTAGTGCCTGATTATTGAATCGACATCTAAGTCCTGGCCTGGCCCTCCTCCCTCTTTTTTTTTTTTTTTTTTTTGTCCCCTAAGTGGCTGAAACTGTTTAAGCCAATGGCTAAAATTATTAGGTTTGACTACACAGGTTCCCCTGAAAAAGCGTTATGGCCTAATGTCCACTTATACCTTCATCGAGCCCTGTTTACGACGTAAAACAATTCTTCTTTACGCCACTTGGGAGAAGTGGTAGATTGCTGTAATCAAGCTCTGATAACTTGCACTTAGTTCCAGAATAATTCAGTACACACTCGTTTACCCTGACTTACTGGAACCAAAGGTAATCTGGATAAACGAAAATCCGTCTATCCAGATAATAAAGGTAATAACATATTCGTGTTACATCCAATGTGGCTTGGAGTGCAAAGGGTTAACTGAAACATTTCAAAGCCCTTCAATTTCCGCTAAGACTGGGGTTCTCAACGGGGGAGGGGGAACTAAGAAGAATTTCAAGGGAGTCACGGATGCATTCCAAAAAATAAATAAATAAAAAATAAAACTAACTAATTTTTTCAAATTTGAGGTCATATGTAAATATTTTCGACATTATCGCCGTTTTTGAAGCAACGGCGTTTTGTTATCTATATATCCCCTCGAATCTGTAGTTGCATCATCAGCCGGCGTGAAGTCAAAATATCCAGTTAGAATGGACAGTAAAAACTACTTGAGGTGAGCTTCCTCAAGTTACAACCTAACATTCAAAAACTTGTCCAGAGCAAACAGTGGCAAAATCCTCCTATTGAGGTTCTGATATTGTCTGGTATAACATTTAACCTGTCCTAGATCCTAATTTACTTCAAATACATTTGTATTTAGTACTTTCATTTCATGTGTTCTTATACGAATATGCTCGAACTGAAGTTATATGTTGTAAAAGTTTTGTTTACGAAGTTTTCATATTTTCATTTAATAACCAGTTTCGGCTATCCCAACTAACTGCAGTTTCAAAGTTGGGCTGTACTCCTGTGTTGACCACATTATGTTGTTCTGACGGAGGGGTTTGGGGGTGAGGCATGAGCTCATGTTCAGAGGCGGGTATAGAGCCATGAATGTCATTGGTTGAGAAACCATGCTCTAAGACATGATCTTGTTGCAGATTTTTTATTTTTACTGGGAAAGGAATAAATGATGTTTTTGGAATAACACTGCATCAACGGGTGAAACATTACGCGTCTGAAATTGTCCGAATCATGAATCTTCGTTATCTTCCTTGTTCGGTACAACATCGGACGGTAACAAATCTCGCCTGTTGGAGGTTGTTGATAAAAGAGGAGAACACGGCATTACGGGAGGGGATCGTTCCCCGATGGAATCATTTTTCCTCCATCCATCTTCCTGTCTCTCCCGGGGACCACCGACCGGCATTGATGGATCGGGCTCTCTGGAACTTTTAAAATGCCAGAAACACGCTGATGTATGGGCCCTGTGGTGGGTGGGGCCGGGTGCTCTTCGCTGGAAAATTGGGGCCATTTTACTCGGGAACAAAGGGAGAGGGATTTAGTTTTTCACTGTGTGTGAAGTCGTCGGAGGTCTTTTAAGAGGGTATGATCACCCTTTCTTGAGTCTTATATCAATAATTTCAGCGAGAGATTTCTTGGGGGAGGAGGAGTCTGTCACGTGGAAATCTTGAAAGGGCGGCGTTTCGGTTGTCAATTAAACGCATGATTGTTACGTTTTGCGTGTATATTGGTAGGCTGTGTGTGGAAAAAAAATTGTTGGTGGGAAAACGGAATTCTATTTTCCCCTTTTTACTTTTTTGCACGAAGTACACACGCAGTCTGAAATACTGTTATCGTTTCTACAAAGGTATTTCACGCATCGAAAATAGGAAATTCCAATCGAAAAATCTAATTGGTGAAATTTTGCGAAATTCAAGTTTTAAAAAGAGTTAAACAAAAAGCCCTCGCTTGTGAAAAATAACTTTGTATTTTTGCTTGATATGCTTTATATTGGTCTCTGTTTAGGAAATAAGAAATAATAAGTAATATAGAAAACCAGTAGCAGATGTTTACAGATTGCTGCTCAATTTCAGCAATGTTGTTAAATAACTTAATCCTACTTTTTCACGGGCAAGTGGAAGATCGCTTACCTTGTTTTCAATTCCCAATCTTTTTGCATGATACTGAATAATCGTTTTTTTTAAAATTAATTTTTATTAAAATTTTAGTTTAAAAATGCAGATGCGTTATTTGTACCATTAAACGCTAGCAAACCATTCAAACAACCTATAATAAAAATGAACCAAAGGGAGGCAGTTCCCGTTAAGTAATATACTGAAAAAAAAAAAAACTGGAATTCTTTTAAACCATGCTTGCTACAAAATATTTATATAATCAATGAAATGAAAGCATTTTCTGCTAATTAGCAAAATCCCGTGATTTTCAATCATCAGATTCGCAAAATGATACTGACCTGATGTATTTACCAAAGAAACTGTATTTACTAACGTATTTGACTGTATTTACCAGAGAAATCGCACTTAAATATCGAATTTAAGTTTCCATTTTACTCACCCCTTATGACTGTTGACTCTTTTTTTTTTTTTTCGTCCTCCCGCACGAACACATGTACCTAGAACATCTGGCTGCCGGAAAATGCATTTTGACCGACACCGAGTTGAGAAACTGGGATTTTCTCGTGACGTTTGTTCGTGTGTAAGTACGTAAGTGCAGTGCGCAATAGATAACTGATAGAGAGAGAGAGACAGAGATAATAGGACTTATATCCCTTCCAAGCTCCAACCGTCATCCCACCCCCTGACTGTGTGAACGAAACCTCTGTGTGTGAACGAATAAGTATTTTTAAATACAAAAAATACTCTCTTCTTATGCAGTTCCCACTAAATATCATTATGTTTTCTTTTGCACCCACATCTAATCATTGTCATTCAGGGCAGACCGATAATTGCCAATATTTTCCCCAGTTATTATACCAGGATAATTCTGCCCTCGCTCATTCTTGGTTTTGCATTCAATTGAAAAGTAGTAAAATTTTCCTTTTTATTTCATTGAATTAAGTTTTTATTCTCATCTTCCAGTTTTATCATTACATCTTTTTTCTTCCAATAGTTCAAAAAATTTTTTTCTCCTTCCGACTTAACAGTCATTCCAACAGCTAAAAATAGTTTTCTTTCAACGTCTTGAGGAAAATGTTCGACGGAATTGTAGGCGATATGAAATAAATATATGCGTTGTATTTAAAAAAAAAAAAAAACTAGAAATATCTTCTTTTCGTTTTGATTTCTTGCATTTTGAATATCAAACACGACCAACTCCTATACCACAGCAGCCACAAATGTGTACCACAGTTGTGTACTACAAGGTATTCTTATACCACAGCAGCCAGTCTATTGGATACCAGAGCTGAAGAGATGTAGGATTTCTATTTCTCTTCTTGCAACTTGAATACATGCTTCAAAATGTTTCTTGCGAAAGATATATGCGTACGGGGTAGTGTCAGGAGGACTACCCCGCAGTTTTCTAGAAAGACAACTATTACCTGTTTCTACTATTTTCTAGCAGAAGAAGTGTTTAGTAAATATTTTTACAGAAAAATTGCAACTTTTACTTTTTGCACCAAAAGATTTATTAAGTAAACCAACGTTTTATATAACGGAAATTCTGTACCTCACAGCGAGACCAACGTAAGTCCAAAAAAGGCGATTTCCATGATATTTCTGCATTGTATGTTGAACCTCATTTCGTACTGAGCCATGCCAATCAAGTTCCGTAAAAAAAGTACTTAATGAAAATTGCACGAATCCAATATATTCTTCTGTACGACAGCTATAAGAAAAGTATCCGACCTTTTTTGTAAAAGGTGGATTTTTATCAAGCTCTTTTGCGTAAGCTAACTTTGAAGCTTTGTGCTCATGGGGAATTTTCCCCCGTCTGTCAATCTTAGATCATTTAATACCTAGATATGCTAAGTGGGCGTGGTTGTTGAGGCAGGATTTTTTGGGGGAAAAGTGAAGGGGAACCACGTGGGGAGGTTATTCGCTGAAGAACGGATCGTATTGCTGTGCTGATTCTCGTAGGAATTTGAAGAGTCTTCAATTTTAATTTTTTACTTTATGACAGAAATGTTTTGGAACAATTATTTTCTATCATCCGCAAGTGTATGGTTTTATGGTTTGTAGACATTTTTTTTTCTACTTCTGTTGTAAATTGCTGATTTATGACGATTTAAAAACGGTCTTAATGATTGCACTCAATTCTCCCGTCTAACTGTACGAAACAGCCCTGCGTCCGAATAACCTCCGTGGTACACGACGGCGAAATCCTTTCATCTTCTCCCTGGGTAATAAAACTTGTCGCCTGCACTACTGCTTCAGCACTCACAATAGCTTATTCAATAGGATAGCTTGTCTATGTCTGTATGCTCTAAGCTGTCAATACCATCAGTCGCTGGCAAACAGAGTTTGGCTGAAGTAGTGTGTAGTTCACTTGTCGGATTTTTTAATTTCAATTAAAATTACGAAATGACTGGGACAAGCACTACTGCATTAAATTTTGCCAGAAATTGGGTGATCGCTAAGGTGAAACCAGTTAGAAGATATAAACGACTTCTGGTGACAATTTTTCAGCACGTCTCTCGCATCTGATTTAGACCTTTTTAGCCAACAAAATATAAAGTCTTTTGTGCATCAATAGGTTCCTTTTTCACTTATGCTTATATGCTGGTTCTCTCACCCGGTCCTCTCACCCATGCGATTTCTAGCTGTTCTCCAAACATAAAAGACGATTCAAAGGTCCTAGATTTCAGACAGGAGAGAATATTATGGCTGCAATGATAACCGTGTTCACCTTCTTTCTGAAACAGGCCTTCTAGGAATTTTTTCAATAAAGGCTGGAAGAAGTGCGGAGAGTCTCAAGGGAATTTCTTTGAAGGGGATTAGATTTCCAAAGCTCCAAATCTGTCACTTTTTTTTCTTCCGTTAATAAAGGTATTAAAGGTTTTATACTGCTCTAAAAGACCTTGAGTTTTGGATATAGTGTAAATTAGAAGCATAATCCACCATTAAAAATTCCCAGTCATAAACTTTCTTTCAGAGTGTCAATATTCCTATCAACACTTCTTCAACCTGGGAAGACAATATCTAAACATTGAAAACAGCTGTATTTGAATTAAAAAAACGTTGATTCATATCGTGAAAAGAGATAACAATCTAGTTTTTTCAAAAATATATTTTTCCGAAAATATACCCTAATGGTGGTTATCCTGAAAGCATTTTAACGAACATTTCTCGTCAATCTGTAGTTCTAGTAAAATATTTAAATGCATACACTCAAAACAGCTTCATTACCGGATTAATTTTTCTCTTAATCCAAAACTACGCAATATTTGAGAGGGAAACGAATCTAGCCGTTCGAACTTTTTCTAAAACAAACTCCAATCTGAAAACTTAAGAAATCATCTTCCATGGCAGTTTATTTTTTTTTCCATGACAGCACTTTTTTTTTCAGCTGATTAGTTTCACTCTAAAATCCTTTTCCTCAAATGCGGAAATAAATTGGTCTGCGAAAGGGATTATTGCTTTGGCCCGGTCTTCTTTTCCGTCCGGATACCTATTTTTTCTTGTTATCCTAGTTCTCCATCCGACCGGATTAGTCCGGGCGAACGAATCTTCTGCCCGTAATGTCTCTTAAATGTTTTCAGCCGTAGTTTGTCTTATCCTTATTAAAAATGGATCTCCTCCCGGGGAGGGATTACTTTTGCCAGATTACAGGTTCTCCTTTGTTTGGTAAAGGGAGGACCTTGTCAACATGTTGTTTTTTGTCCGAGCTGTCATCCACTCTTGCGTCTGAATCCTCGGGGAGATGATTGAATCGGCCTTTTCTCTGGAATTGCTTGACTTGTTGGAGTTTTTCTCGTTCGGAGGTTTTTGCAAGTTGGCCTTCTTAAGAAAGAATGGTGTATCTCGAAAAGTTGCAGCCATTCTGGGTAACTTTGATCAGCGTAATCTCGATTTTTATCTGTTCCACTCATATTTTAGTAGTGTTACTGCACTGGCATAAAACTGAAGGCAAACCGCTGGAATATTGTGTGACCTTTATTATATTAAAGAACTTGTGGAAATCTGTCTGCGATGTGCCTGCGTCCAAGAGAAACTATTGCACCTACGGCCTTGAAATTTTGTACAAAGTTACTTCGAGCCGTGAGTCTTGATTTTTTTTTTAAAACAAATTTCGAATTAGCTTAAAAAACAATCACCAGAAAACTAACATTTCCATTAATTGCATATTTATAGGATGAAAAATTTCCCACACTCTTTGACATCCTATGTGTCATTCGAAAGAGCTTTTTTTTTTCTGCATAAGATTGAGCTTGTTTCAATTTTCTCAATAAATTAGAAGAGCAGATATAAGGGTTTGTAATTTAGCAAAAGTCCTAGGCTCAACTCAATTCAAACCAAGAGCAAAATAGAGACCACGAATTTGAAAGCATCTTTTCAAATATACAAAACGGCCATTTTGCTATGTACAAGAGGGCCATAAAGTCTGAAATTTGGTACAAATTAGTTAGGACCCTAAGAAAAGAGTGCTCTTTGAAGCGTTTATTTTAAATGTTTTTGTTATACTTATTTTTATCAAATTCTTATTGTTTTTGGGTTGGAGTGGGATTTTAATATTTTTCTAAATTTCATGAGCTCTTTACTGAAACTCTTTTTGTTTTTCCTACGCGAAGAGGAGCGCAATTTTTTATTTTGTTTTAATCGTAACGGGTATAACGGGAAAAATGGGAAGTAAAATTAATTATTTTAATGTAGTGCGACTTTGAATCAGAGAAATAAACTTCGAAATTTTTAGAAATTGCTCGTTTTTATATTACAACGGCACAAGATCTCTATAATTTATAAGTGTCTATCTAGTAGGACTGTGCGATATTATAATTTTAATACCGCGATATATATCGCTCTCCAAATATCGATATTTTCGATATATCGATATATTCTTGGGGGGGGGGGGGGGGGTTGCAAAAAATCGAAAAACAGCAAAAAACATTTCCAAATGTTATAAGTACAACTAGCCCAGGTAGCATTAACTCATCGGATTTTGCTCGGCCGATCATCGACTCCTCCTAAACTCATCGCGTAATGCACGCTGATATCGTTGCGATCAGAATCCGAAAACGGTTTTCGATGAGCTGTTTTTTATCGGAAAACTATATCGTTACGATCAAATTTTCCGATGAAAATTTGCCGAGCTACATTTCATCGGAAAAAGAGATCGTAACGATCAAATTTTCCGATGAAAATTTGCCGAGCTACATTTCATCGGAAAAAGAGATCGTAACGATCAAATTTTCCGATGAAAATTTGTCGAGCTGCATTTCATCGGAAAAAGAGATCGTAACGATCAAATTTTCCGATGAAAATTTGCTAAGCTACATTTCATCGGAAAAAGAGATCTTAACGATCAAATTTTCCGATGAAAATTTGCCGAGCTACATTTCATCGGAAAAAGAGATCGTAACGATCAAATTTTCCGATGAAAATTTGCCGAGTTACATTTCATCTTAAAAAAAGTAGGTCGTTTAAATTTTCCGATAAAAATTTTCCCAATCTAAATTTTTTGGAAATCTCCCAACTGTTAAAATAGGATAAAATTTATTATTTGAATATCCGACTATTGATCAAACGTAAGGCTATACGGATCAACATTCAAGTTTGAGAATCGGATTAAAAATGACTGAGACTTTGACTCCGAATCCGACTCCTGGATTTTGGAAGGGTTTACTTCAATTTGCTGCAAAATCAATTCAACTTTAACTCCACGATTCAAACGCCGATTACCTCACTGGAATTGCGAACAAAATGAGACTCCGACTCTTGAATGATTTCTCTCTATCTCCAAAACAATTCCACTCCTGACTCCCAAAATTACCGACTCCGACTCTTCACTAGCTGGCGCTATAAGTATATTCACTGAATAAAATTCTCACTTTCCGTTCAGAAATCTGTCATGGCCTTACCACCCGATAGATGGCGCCACAAATGATTTTCCATTTAATACATTATTTTCCGCCATGGAGTGAGCATAACTTGTCTAGTGGTTGGCGTATGAATCTCGTATTCCAGAGGACTAGGGTTCGATCCCCGGCTAGAGCGATTGAACTCATGAATCACGCTCATCAAAAGTTGTTAAATTAGAAATTAATTAAACAAGTTATTAAAAAAATAATATATAATAAGTAATTCCCAAATGACGTCATCCGAAAATACCCCTCCTGCAAGTTCTCTTCCCACTGTTATTTTTTTTCCCTCCTTGCTTGTCCCTATATCGTAGTTGTTACTACTTCTCATCGTATTTTCATCCTAAATTCATCGCCTCGGAACGACAGCACTGCTCGTATATTGCTCCAAATTTCATCGTATTTTCATCCAAAATTCATCGCCTCGGAACAGCACTGCTCGTATATTGCTCCAAATCTCATCGTATTTTTATCCAAAATTCATCGCCTCGGAACAGCACTGCTCGTATATTGCTCCAAATCTCATCGGTATAGGGAGCAAAATTCATCGGAATCCGATGATCGGATTCTACTATTGCCGATGAGACATATTGGAGCAATTTCCGATGAAAACTCATCGGAATCCGATCATCGGCCGATCATCGACCGATCAAAGTTTGATCGGATTTCGATGAACGGCCGATCATCGGCCGATGAGTTGATGCTACTCGGGAGTTCTGTAATTCAAAACTTTCCTGGAGAGGGGGGGGGGGAGTGCAAATGGTATAGCTCAGTGCAGGACAAAAGTGCTTCGCAACGGAAAAGTTTTGAAGATTCAATTCAGTATTTTGTTTAAATCTTTCAATTTGAGCAGTCGAATAATTTGAATGTACTTTGAACTATATTTCGTATTGACGTCTTAAATAGCTTATTTTTAGTCATTTAATAGCTCTTGCTTTAAGACTTTTTACTTTTTACTTGAGTAACGTTAAGTAAAATACTAATAATAAATCTTTAAAGAATGCAGCTATAAATTTTGGAAACTATCACACCATACACCCATTAAGCCCACAGAACTATGAAATATACTTTTGATTTATATGTCAATAGCTGCATTACCCGACCTAGCACAGTCTACCTCGAAAATAAAAGTTTTAAAAAATAAGAAAAAAAAAGTAGCACAAACATTTCCCGCCAATTTGTAGAAAGCACAGTTTTATGACTCAAAATTTAAATTTAGACATCATTGGATTTTTTCGTAATCATTTTGGATTTTCTGGCGAAACCCCCCAAGGTGGTCCCCATACCCCATTTTGAAGAAAAAAAACTTATGTGAATTCCTGACCATCAAAGAACCGCTGCGCCATGTTTGGAAAAAAATGCGACGAAAAATGGAATTGCATAAGGAAAACCCCTCGTGGAGTGTATTCACACCCTCCCCCCTTTCCTCATACATAGGCGAAAACCTCTATGACAATTCCTGTTCATCAAAGAGCCGCTGTGCCAAATTTGGCAAAGATCCAACGAAAACTGTGGATTTGTATCAAGAAATCCCCAGTGGGAGGGAGGGTGGCCCCCATTGCGAACGAAAACTGCCCTAAGTGAGCTTGAAAGGACCTGTCTGCAAAATTTTTGCAAAAATCCGACGTAAACTGGATTTGCATAAGGAAAACCTCCGTGGGGTGTTTTCACCCCCCCCCCTTTAACGGTAGGCGAAAAACTCCGTATGAAAATTCCTAAGCATCAAAGAATCGCTGATCCAAATTTGGCAAAGTTCCGACGAAAACTGGATTCGTAAAAGGAAAGCCCCGGTGGGGGGGGGGGACTTCCGATTGCGAACGAAAACTGCCCTATATGAATTCTTGAGTATCAAGGGACCTCTATGCAAAATTTTGCAAAAATCCGACGTAAACTGGATTTACATAAGCAAAACCTCCGTGGGGTGTTTTCGCACCACACCCGGGAAAATTCCTAAGCATCAAAGAACCGCTATGCCAAATTTGGCAAAGATCCGACGAAAACTGTGGATTCGTGAAAGGAAACCCCCGGTGGGAGGGGGACGGGGGTTCCGATTGCGAACGAAAACTGTCCAATGTGAATTCTTGAGCATCAAAGGACCTCTCTGCCGTATTTTGCAAAAATCTGACGTAAACTGTGAATTTGCATTAATCAGTGGCGCACACAAGGGAGGGGTTCAGGGTGTCCGGACCCCTCCCATAGATCTTGCTTTTTTTCCCGATTAATTATGATTCTATGTATTTTGTGCCTAAAATTATTTCAAACGAAAGGCAACAATAATTTCAGTTCCAATAAGTGAAAAAAAAATAAAATCCTCATGTTAAAAGATTTTTAAAAATATTGGGCACTTTTCCTTTAACAAATTGCCTATAACAAGCAGAATGGTGATTATACTAAATGTGTAATACATACACTGTAATAACCATGTTTCCAGTTTTGTAATAACAGATCACATCAAGTGACATTTTATGAACTTCTTTAATCATATGGTGCTTCTGCAACGATGAATTTGCTGTGCTGAATCCATTTTTTTAATTATGAGAAAAGTTAATGCGTATATTATTTTGCTTTCTGGTATTTAAGTTCTAGTGGTACACGCACGGTTTTGCCCGTAATAGAAAAATTAAAAGGTCTTTTGGTTCGCCTGTATATTTACAAATAATGTATGGTGAATTTCTCGCCAATTGGCTTGCCCATGTTACGGGTTCACGTTTTTATAACTTGGTAATTTACACGTCCGTGTTATGATAATTTTGCTCGGGAAAATGATCTTAAAATTGGAATAGAAAAAGAACAAAAACGAATTTTCGAAAAATCACTTCGAGATGCACACTTTTATGCTACAAACTAACTTTGCCAAATTTCATGAAAATCGGCCGAACGGTCTAGGCACTAAGCGCGTCACAGAGATCCAGACATCCTCCAGACCGAGAGACTTTCAGCTTTATTACTAGTAAAGATGATATAATAAAGAAAATAGTTCATTAATTAATGCTAATTATTTATTCAATGGTTTATTTTTTACTTTTTTTCGTTCCCGAGAAACGATAAAATCAAGTCAATATGTTTGACGGCGTATTGGGGTACCTTAGGAGAATGACTCTTTCGATTTTGGACCCTCCCCTTGCAAAATTCGTGTGTGCGCCACTGGCATTAAGAAAATCGTTATTTGGTTAATTAAAATATATAATAAATTTAAGACTATTGTTTTTTAACGATACACACATATTTTAATATTGATTTTAAAAATGCAATTAATTTTTCTTCAGCAGATCCAATCCAAAATCCATATTATTAGGTGAATCAATTATCTCATCAATGTCATAATTTCACAATCAAGGTAGTCAATTCCGGTATTTGATAACGACACTTAAACTGAAGTCAAAAAATACTAAATGAAAGAGCTGCAATGAACTACCGACGTAACGTAAAGCCGTAAGTATGCTCAGATTTGCCTCGCTATAAAAATTACGGCTTCAAATACGTTAATGCGTAGAACTTACATAAAAACCCTATTTTCGCGCATGCACACAGAAGTTCCTCCATCTCCGTATGTGCCGACTTTTAATACCTTTTTTTACGTTTTAACAATCGTTTGGTACACTATAGCCTACTAAGGCTCTTGTACCCCCAAAAAAAACCAACCAAACAACCACTCCTTTTCTGTATGAAGCAACTCAAGGCTAGGTTTTAAGCTCCGCGCATACTTCCATAACTACATCTCTCACCTCTCTTTGTGTTTAAAAAAAAAAATCCTTGTACTCTTATTTTGTAAAATTACCGTTAAAAGGATGGACGACGAACTTCTCCAGAAAGGAAATTACGCTGCCAAAGAAATGTCTCAAGTACAAGCGACGTAAAAAACGCATTACGGGCTCGTAATTGAAAAATAAATGAGTCCTAAGGCAATTAGAAGGGCTCAAGTTCATTTCCGACTTGGAACGACGTAGTACTTTCGGCAATCCATTTCGGCACCACCTTGCAAAAAGTCGTTTCTTCTAGCAAGACAAGCAAAATTTCGCAATTTATTATTTATACGGTACGTCTTCCGGCGACATGCATTTTTATCGCCGTGGAACCGTTGTGGAGTGGGCAGGAGACGTTAACTGTAATGCGCTGTCCGGAAATTTGGTATAAAATGAAGGTTTGAAAAAAGCATTAAAGAACCAACTGTAATGAAGAGGATTTATAATTAAGGGTTATCAGGAATGCAAATGGTTGAACATTTTTTTAAATAGTTTTCCATTTTGCTAGAGTTTCCACAAAGAGAAACTTGGTATTAGAGTTTACGAAATAGTTTTTCTTTTTTTTTGGAAATATGTCACCCTTCTCCTCCTTCCTCAAGAAAAAATAAAAACTCCCCCCCCCCTCCAAAAAAGTTTTTTTTTTTTTTGATGAAAAAGTAAAGGAGAAAGTAACAGAAAAGCAGAGTAAAGTACCAAGCCGGCATGAAATTTTCATGAACTTGATATTTTAAACGAATTTGGATGCGTTAAAACGTCAGTAAATCATTAATAGCTGCGTTTGGTTTTACTGAACCGGATTTCGTTGGAATTTCTCCGATTTTAAATGGTTGAGACGTTTGCGAAGGCCGGTTTTCAATTTGCCGTTTGAGAATAGGTGTAAAGAATTTGCTTTTGAGATCCATGTTTTTTGTTAAGGTTCCGTTTTCAACCCCTAAAAATCTTTGTCAAGGGTCCGTTTTTCTGTTTGAGATTATCTATTATTTGTTTTTGAGATACAGATTTTCGTCAAGCATTCATTTATTGGATCTTTATTTTTGTGACAGTTTCATTGCACGGTTGGTTTAGTGGGTTTTAATACAAGAAATTTCTCTATTTTTAATCAATCTTTGACGTTACTGGTTTTTTTCTACTGATACACAGCTTGAAATAATAACGAAGTTAAGAAAAAGACTTGTTTTTTACAACATGTTGAATTAGCTGGCGTACAGTTCAAAGCTCCTTGCACACGAGGCTGTTAATTGAATCAACTTGTCGAAAACGTTGCCTGTCAACTAGTTGACTGACCTTTTTACTGTCTTTACGCGAGTCAACTTAGTTAAACGAACTTTTCTTCTGCTAAGCCGAATTTATTCTAGTAACTGCTCCACAATGTTGTTACTGAACTGAATTGACTTAACTAGTTTATTCGTGTGTAGGAACGAACGCTTGACAATGTCCTGATGAGTTGAATCAGCTAAAAAGTTTTTGAACTTAACGGAATGAGAATGGTAGCAGCACATATCCCTGACAAGTCTATCGTGGTGTGAAAAATGCCGGACGATTCCTTCACTTTTCTACCTGCTTACACTTTCTGATAGCCACTTATTCAAAAGTTGATTCAACTAAGTTGCCTCGTGTGAAGAAGGCCTGAGCCATCGATATTTTCCGTGGGGAACAAAATTACATGAGCTGTAGATAACTCTGTTTAGTGTCATTTCGAATTAGACATGTTTGCAGCGACCTTATAGAAAATGTTGTTGTTGTCTTGTCCAGTGGAGTAGTGTAGTGGAATCAAACTGATACAAAAGTATACAAAACAGCCTCGACAATATCAATAACTTCTGAGAAATAGAGGAGTTGATGCAGGGGAGCAGGATGGATTCTGAAGAGCTCCGCCAAAATGGAAGTGCAGTCAAAGATATGGTTGGGAGAGAGTTCAGTGTCTGTGCAATGAGGACATCAGCTCCTATAGCTTCGATTGCTATCGATATGTATTCTCATTCCCTTGAAGTGTTTGGTCCTCAGCCTGGTAATGGCTGTAGATATAGCACGGTTACTGTTTAGGGCAGGTATAGGGTGCTTTTGGGAAGTAGCATGAAGCAGCAGGGCCCAATTTCCCAATAGGCAGAGTAGGCAACTGCCTAAGGCGGCAAAATTTTCAGGGGCGGCAAATTTTGCTTTAACCTTTTTTTTCCCTTGTTACTCTTGAAGTGAACTACTAGCATTCTTTCAATTTCCAGAGTGACATCCTTCTCTTATAATTAATAATGTTTACTTTTACTCATTTACAAGTGACTCATTTAACAATTTAGAAGTGAAACACCATCGAGAAGAAACGTAAAGTGAGTAAACGTAGTAACATGCAGGAAATTATTTAAATCGTTGAGTTATTAATAAAAATAATTCTCAATTTTGTCGAATGATAAAATACGAGCATGCACGAATATCATACATTCATAGCACCTAATCGAAAGGAACGTTTCGATTAGGACGTTAAGATTACAGAACCGTTGGGTTATTGTTATTTTGTTCAAGAGAAGGATAATATCTTGAGTGAGTTGGGATTAGCCCCCTTAAAGTGGCTTGGAGAGCAGATCTTAGATACCTTTTGTAAATGAATTATAAATTATATTGATGCATTTTTCATCGTTAGTAGCTGAAATAGAACTCTACCTTGTTCTGTGTGCTGTTATACAGCTAAAATGCCGTTATTCAATTCTGGCATTCATTCCGGAACTTATTCACGAGTTTGCAGTCGCGTCTGGAGTTGGACAACCGCTGTTATGGATTTCCCTTTATGAATACTATCTTTTGAGTGGTATATTGAATATACGAATACTTTATTTTTAAATAAAAAGTCGAATGAAATATCGAGCCTGTTTTTGACAGCCGCCTTTTTTTCTTTCTCTCTCTCTAGAAAATTTCCTTTTATGAAATTCTATCTCCCTCTATTTTTACTCCATTCTATGCGGGTTATTTTTCTCGCTGTGGGAAAATGAAAATGGCTCTTTTTATTTGACGAGTTTATTTATTCCTCGAGTATATTTTAGTGTATTTTCCGGAGAAATATGCAATGATGTTCTCACTTTGAAATAGCATGCGTGTTATTTTCTCGGGGTTTATTATTTTGGTTAGAAGTTTTTGTCTCGAAAGTATTCTAAAAAGCTTAGAAAATTTTATTCATAGACATTTATCTCAGAATGTAAAATTTTACTGCATTCGGAGTCTGTGGTTCAGTTGTTCATAAACAAAGAGCAAGAAGTTAATTTCTGTTTTAGTGTCAAGGAGAACACTCTTTAGACTTTTATCTAAATTTCTGAACTGTAAGATTTTCGGGAGTGATTCGTTAAGCCTTCAGTAAATACATCAAATAATGCACCTTTTGACCACATCGCACTATTTTAAATGCCAACACATTTCGCCCATTTTCTTTTGAAAAGAACCCTTACGGTCCTATCAACAGCCGATTAAAACCCTCTCCAAACATCGTAACCGCCAATCGTTTAACCAAGTAGATCGTTTTTTAATGTTATCAAATTTATAAATAAGAAAAATAAACTAATTTTTAAAACTAGTATCCTCATTAGTAGCGAATCCACTGATCGAGTAACGTTCCTAACTTCGGCAGCAAAGAAACTCGTGCCACGGCATGATAATTTGCCAATGATAATGTTTGAAATGCAGGGAAATGCTTTATTGTGACAAGGCAGAACTGGGTCCGGTAACTTTACTGTTTTACTGTTAAACTGTCATTTCATAGGAACGAAGAAACGAAAAAGAGGTCAGCAATGATCGCTGGATCTACTGGAGTTAAGGATTGATCCATTGGAATTAGGGTTGCAATTTTAATTATCAAAATGTCACCGAACAGGTAATTGCTTCGTTCAAATGTAGAAGCAATTTTCACCCGTCATATCTTGACGGGCGATTTTCTAGTATAAAATAATTGTGCTGTGAGTAAGTTCAGGCGTCATTTATTAACAAAGCAGAATTCTTTTACTGGTGGTAAATATCCCTATATTCCGTTTTTGAACTTTACAGTTTTGTGAAGGATACATTTTTGAAATTTGGAATTTTTTGAAATGTCTGTAAACAGACTCCATTTCAATCTAAACAAACCCCGATAAGGATGGTTTTCTATATGCGGTATACAGTGAGAGCTCTTTTTTTTATTTTATTTTTATCCTTACAGCTATATATTTCTATGTTGGCAAATAGTTTTCAAACTACTTTGGGAACTATTTGTCATACTTGCTGGAAAGTAGATGCAAGAAAATAGAAACATGCTCCTATCGCGTCCCGTAGGAAACTTGCGTCGAAGGTTCCCGAAACTGAAGAAGAAACGACAATTTCGCTTTGAAATCCCTAATGAACGGAAAGCCTTTGTACTCCTTCGCCAGAGTTTCAGTGGCCGCTTTTGTTGGAAATCATTTTCAATTTGAAAGCACCCTTTTTCATCCTTCGCGGGCTAAGTACCTCATTAGAGTTCGGCCATTTTTGCATTTCTGGAACTGGCCTCGTTCTTTCCCTGAGTGTTGCCAAAGCCGCTTCGTGAATGTCTGTCGTATGAGAAGTGCCACTTTCCTGTCGTTATTGGTTTAATTGTTAAATGTCAAATGAAAGCTGAATTTGTCGTTGATTGTGAAAGCACTACTTTTCGCGGAAATCGGGATTGTCTTTGTTCATTTTTCTTTTCTCTAGTTGCTTATTCATTTATTTCATATCTTTACTTACTGTGAAAGTTACTGGGTGTGTGTGTGATGATACTCGTAGGCCGTGGTGACCGGATCGATAAGGCCTCGGACTTGTGACCGGAGTGTTTCGGGTTCGATCCTAGCCGTTCGAAGATCCACCGTCTTCACAAATGGTGACTGAGGGACGTTAAATATGCTCGTAATCAAAAATCCCCCAAGGGAAACGATACCTCTGGAATCATATAATCAGAGCTGTCTTCATGGTCACATCTAACTGGTTAAACCGCAAATACGGGTAGGTACGGGGGCCCTTGGAATGAAAAGTGATACCCGGATATTGTTGCAGGTGCCAACCCAAAATATAGTACGTAATTTCTGTACCTCAGAGCCAGACCAACGTACGTCCAAAAAATGCGGCTTTCCGCTTATTAGTGCGTTGTATGTTGACTCCTATTCCGCAACGAGCCATGTGAACGTAATTCTAAAAAATAAAATTCTTTGCAATTATTTACTAGTGTTGAAAGAGCTCGCGCATCATTTTTTGCATGAGCCAGACGAACGTTTTCCTACTCTCCTGTAAAATAGCTATTATGTGACTTAAGTTAGTCTGGTTCTGCGATACAGATTTGTCTTAATGCTGTTAAACTGCAGATGAAGGACCAAATGTTTAATTAAAAATGTCTAAGTACTTATAAACTCACTAAGTTTTACGCTTGTACTTTTTTGCTCGTGTAGTGCATTCAGGGAGAAGTGGTAGTGGAAGTAAACAGAGAGGGTTTCTGTTGTGCGCTGGCATTTGCCACTTTCATGGATTACTCGTTGGATTTGCGATTCCGTTCATGAACATTTCGCTCAAATAATACTATCTGGTTTAAGGCCGAAGAAAGCAGCTTCTGTTTTAACGAGCTCAATCGGGGCGGAAGTCCGATCTAACTCAAACAGCACTCGATAGATGGAAGCATCTTCTACTCACCTTTTAGTGTTTCAGATCAGAATTCGATATTTTATTCAGAAGCCGATCAAATCTTGATCCAGTACCCCCCGAGGCATTGATTTTTACTAGGAACTGTGAGGACGAAATATTCACGTGCATCAATTATCAAAAGCATACTCTTTAAAAAATTCCTGAAATTTTACGGTAAAAGTTACTGGGATCCATGTTGCCAGTAACTTTTGCCGTAAAATCCTATTTCTGTAAAATTTTACATTAGAATAAACGAGAGTTAAAAAGCGCAAAATGCAAACAGCGAGTTCGAACCCGGGACCTTCGTGTGGTGGTCAGCAAAACCGCCTCCCGGGGGCAAATAATTTTTGCGTAAAAAACTGCTTTTTAATAAATAAACTTAGAAACGTAAATGAGACGGGAGAGGAGTCGAGGATTTAATTTGGATACAATCAGATCAATTGCATATTCAACTTTCAATTAGACCTATTAAAAAAATATTTAAGAGGAAATAATGTTTTAAAGAGTCAATGTGAGGCGGAAAAAATGCCGCAGTGTACTTTTTCTTAAGTTTTCTTTGAATTCTCCATTTTTAATTGAAATATGACGTGTATTCGGTTAGGAATGCATTTACATTCCGTGTCAAGTTCCCATCCATTCTTGGCATTATTAAATCCCTTACACTTGGCCGACGGAAATGCGAGACATTAGACTTGTAATTACGGTTGAGCGTTCAATCTCTCGTTGCGCAAGAGTCTAATGCAGTTGCAATTTCTGCCATTTGCATGCAGTCGTGGTTTGGGGTAATTCTGCGAGTACTTTCAGTTACATGATTGGAGATTTTGATGTAAGGAAATTATTTATTGACTGGATTTCTATGGCTATGACGTTGAAAGAAGAATTTGTGGCGAAATTTCACGTTTCTTGTTCGGAAGAATAGACAGAATTGTGATGAGAAAAAATAATTAAGTCTTTTTTTCCTAAGTTTTTCGACTGTTTTTGACATACATAGGGGAAACAATGTAGTGAGCTGCTGTACTTTTTTGCCTGTTGATTTGTTCAAAGCTGAAAAAGTGTATTCATACTTTTCTCCGGGTTTTCGAAGTGCTCTGTGCTGTAGTAAAAAGACTAAAACAAATGCATCACGAAAGAATATTTGAAAGAACACTCAAGCAAGTTTTATTGAGCGATCACGATTACTTATTGTTCTCATTTGACTGTTTTGATGTCCTTTGATTTTATTTTCCCACCGCCACCCTCTGCACCATCACCGTCGACCGGGTCCTCACGGTGCTGCTCCTCGAGCGAAAGCCGTCTCCAGGTTGCATCCATGTCCTACACATACGCGCATACATACACAACTACACGCACACATACACCTACACACACATACACACAACTATCCACACATTAATGTCTGCACACAGACACAAACACATATGCCTGCACACACATATACATACCCCCTACACACACATACACCTACACACATACACAAACACACACACACAACTACCCACACATTCATGCCTGCACACAGACACAAACACATATGCCTACACACACATACACATACCCCTACACACGAACACACATACCCCCACACACAAACACACATACCCCCACACACAAACACACATGCCTACACACACTCGTGATTGCGAAAAACATAATTTGAATTCAAGGTGTCAAAATTCAAATTAATTTTTCTTTTTTTTTCGCATTTACTTTAGTTGTTCTGTGTGTGAACCTTTGGTCACATGGCGTAAGGACCGTGGTGGCCTGATCGGTAAGGCATCGGACTTGTGACTAGAGGATCCCGGGTTCGGTCCTTACTGGTCGAAGTTCCGCCTACTTCATTAATTTTTACTGGGGAAAGTTAAATATGCTCGTGGTCGCAAAGTCCTCCAAATGAAACGATACCTCTGGGGGTGCTGGGCCAGGGATTGCTCGGTTTCCGGTCTGGGTCGAAAAATCAGAGCTGTCTTCAAGGTCTCATCCAACTGATTAAACCAAAAATAATGGTAGGTACGAGGTTGAGCCGCTATGTAAATAGGCCGAAGCATCAGCTCAAGTTTAGCCATTTATGATCGGATTATTTATTGTTGCGCTGCTAGGGTTACCACAGAAATTTTTCGGATATCGCCAAATTTGCCGAAAAACATACTTTATTTAATAAATAATTCACGTGCCTCTAATAATTGCTCACAGTGAGAAATCACCAAACGCGATAACTTGCCAGAAAAGACAACCACGCAAACACGCGCTCCGATCCAAAATGGCTGAATTTAAGCTGATGCGTCGACTCGTGTATATAGGGACCTTAGTACGGGGGACCCTTGAGTGAAAAGTAACATGGCGTACATTAAAGCGGTAGTTCAGTTCCAGCCCTCAGGGCAGCGGATTCGGACTGGATTTTGGGTAAAGGAGTCGGAGTCGATTATTTTCCCTCAGAGTCCGCAACCCTACCAGTGCTGTGGAGTCGGAATCGGATTGATTTTAGGGTAAAGGAGTCGGAGGCTCTAAAATTCCCCGATTCAGAGCCGAAGTTGGTCATTTTCCCGACCCCGCAGCTCTGCCTTTTACACTTTACTCAGCAAGGTTACACCTTATTGACAGCACGTGTCACCCATTCACGCAGATGTATCAAACCCCGCGACAAAAACGGTAGTAAATTAATAACAGTTGTTATTTTTATACCACCACATGAAAAAGCTAAGACAGCGCATTCTGATTACTTAAGATGAGTTGAGTGTGACGTTATCATTAGACGTGTCAGCATTGAAGTATGCTGAGTTACCAAGGATTCGCAAATAGAACTGTTCTATATGCAAACAATGCCATGAATGAAACTTGAATAAATGTAAACGTCATTAATGTAAATGAAACTTGAATTAGTTCTGTATTCTCTCAAAATGTTCATTTTTACCGCACTCGTTCTGGTTCATTTACCATCTCACCCCGAGGGGGAGGGGGTTATAAATAATTCCCATTGAGAATTATGATTAACTCTGTAGTGTTAGATCTGTTTAATCGGAACACGCTGATCATATATTTCTTCCTTTTCAAAAACATTTAGTACGGTAAAACCTGTGAAGTTGAGCACCCTTGCATGTTGACCACCTGTCTGAAGTTGATCTCTTTTATCAGACACTGAATTAGCCATTACCATATAAATCAACATCTGTAAGTTGACCAACTGTTTAAGTTGACCACTGAAGTAGTGAACCGCAAGTGGTCAATTACACAGGTTTCACTGTATGTTTTTGGGCTTACTTTTCATAAGAGTTCAGCTCCTCCAATTCTATGGACTTTTATGCGAATTTTAATATTTTAGGCTTAATTCTGGCTATTTGCGCGTAAAAATAAGTTGTGGGGACTGTGGGGTTCCTGCACCTTCTTCGCCAGAAATTTAGCCCTGATACGTTCTAAATAATCCTGCTTTGTTTAACTAAATAAATTACTTTTCTATTTCTGGATATAGTGAACTGAGAAATATTGTACTTAAGGGGATCGTGGACCGTGAAAGCTTTTTCTTTTGTTTATTAATTTTGAAATATGAAACTGGGCATAAAAGTTAATAAGTTTATTAGCATGCAAAATATCAAGCAAAAAAAAGCAAGAATATAAAAATTTAATTAAAATTGAAAATTTTGAAATTTAAAATAAAAATTTTAAAATGCTCCATGCGACTCAATTTTTGCTCTTTTCTCAAACAATTTGCATTTTATCAAAGAACGGAACATTGTCAAGAACTTTGGGTATCCATTTAATCATTGGTCCATTATTAACTGCACAGTATTTTTTTTCGCGTAAAGCAATAGTTTTTGTCGCGAATATTACATAAAAATCAAAACTTTAATATTTTTAAGCAACATAAAATTCTCTTAAACCTTAATGCATACCCAGTTTTATCAAACTACTACCAAAGTAGCATGTTCTGAAATTTGAAGCATATCGAACAAAAATTAAGTCGCATGGAGCTTTTTTCAATCTGTGTCAGCATCGAATTTTCCAGTCCGAGATAAATGACGTTCAAGTCTAATTTCACCTACATTTCATGATCGTCGTATTTTAATTCCTCCCAAAAGATATTTTCACGATGACTAAATATTTGAAATTAATACTAATGTAAGAATTTATTGAAACTTAGTTTATATTTTTGACACTTAGTTTTATTTATATAGTTTTTCGACTTTGTTTACATGTTTTACAGCCATTTTAATCGTAAACACGCTGTTTACTTTTTTTTTAAACGTATATAACTTCGCGATAAAACATCAGATCAACAAGAGGTTTTTTTCATACGATTCAGCACACTTCATATATTGTTACTTCCACGGAATAAAAAAATCATAATTTTGACCGATTTGAGCTATTTGGAAGGTCTACGGTCCCCTTAAACATTTAAAGCTAGAGGGGGGAGGGGGAATTTTCGCAGTATACAAAATTGAAATAAGAAATAGTCTTTTGCTGGCAGAACCCCCCTGTAGAAACAACTTCGTATTTTCTTGAGTGTTTAAGAATAAAATGTTTCAATTTTTGAAAAGAAGCGCTTAGATAGTTCGTGTGAACCGAGCCAGCTTCCGTGTAAACTTTTGGGCGGATGGTAATGGCTGCTCCTCACGTAACGAGTTTTCCAGCCATTCCACCGAGCATTAAATCTCGCTCCTTGGCTGGCCGAAATTTGAAACGTCGCCGGTAATTGCTTTCGGAGATGAAAGTTAAATTTCCGGGGAAACCGCGGCGAAATATCTCTCCTGCGGTCATCTTGGACGCTTTCTTCGGGGGCGGAAGAATGAATCCGAAGGCGAAAGTGTTATCATTCCGGAATTCTAAAACGGAGTAGTTTCATGTCCCGTGAAAATATAAATTCTGTTGCTGCCACGTATGATGTAAATTCTATTCTTTTTCAGTTTTTGTGAACATTAAAATACGTAAATTGTTGTTCACGTTTCAAGTTGCGTAGAACAGCGTTTCTCGACTTTTTTTGACCCGCGGACCAGCAAGAGCTTTTGAAAAAACTTCGTGGACCGGTGATGCTTCTTTTTCTTCTCTTCTTTTCTTCCTTTTCCATTTCTTTGCAAAAGAAAATAATCCTTGAACTAGCAGACCGTGAAAAAGGTTTGAATTTTTTATGGACCAGTGAGGTTTTTTTTTTCTTTTTCTTTTTTTTTTTTGCATCGGAAAAAAAGGGGGGACTGAGAAAACGCTTGAGAAAAGATTTTGCGAACGGATGCATTTTTTCCCCTTTTTTACAAGATAATAATATTAATAAGTGAATTAATAAATACATAAATAAAACTTGGTGTTAAAACGCTGTTGTACAAAAAATACTTAGATGTTAAGAATAAGATAAGTAACTATTGCAATAACTAGAAAGTCGCCCGTCTAGGTATGCTGGGTGAAAATAACTTCTACATTTGAATGAAGCCGTTGCCTGCTTGGTGATATTTTGATAGTTGAAATTGTAACCTTAACTCCAAAGGATTAACCCTAAACTCCAGTAGCTAGCGTTAATAATATAGTCCAACCACGGATTGCATGGAATTTTGAAACGTCCGGTAAGACGAATCTATAAACAATGAGTTGGAAAAGTAAAAATTTGATGCGCCCTTTCCACTCATTTGAACGAGACTCTGCTTCTGCAAAAACTGACATCGGTAAAAAATCAGATTCGTCCATTTCCGGCTGTAAAACGGATGTTTGTCCTTCCATAAAATCCGTGGGCAGACAGTACCACATTTTCGTTTCTTCATTTTCCTAAAATGTCTCAGTCTTACCAGTAAAACAGTTAAGTTACCGGATCTAGTTCAGCCTTGTCACAATAAAACCTTTCCCTGCATGTTAAAGATTAGCAAACACATTATCAAATTATCATGCCGTGGCGCGAGTTTCAATCTTGATGACGTCAGGAGCGTTACACGATCATTGGCAATTATATACATGAGGATTATGTGAAAGTAATGAACAGTGTTGAAATACCATAGAAAACTACGAAAAATTCACATAAAAGATGTTGTATAATATATTTTTTATTATTATCATGATGTTTTCTTTCTCCCCCCCCCCACCCGTTTTTTTTTGGGGGGGGGGAATTTTTCAAATTGGACAATTCCTCTGAGGGCCGGTCAAATTTTTCTGAAGAACGGTGCCCGTCCACCGGCTGGCATAGAGTGTAGAGGGAAAAAACTTGCACGTATAGACATTTGTTTTTATGCGTAGATGCTCGTTATATGAGGATTGAGGACCATCATGAAAAGCATTATAAACATTTTTTTAAAGAAAAAAATGTTCGAATTTAGAATATTTTTCGATGCAAACAGGACCAGTTCTTGATCGCGGGTTGTTCAGTTCGGATGCTGACAAATCTTGTTGCTTGTCTTCCATCATGTTTAAAATGTGCTTAATTCGTGGTGGAGAAAAACTTTTCATTTGATTTTCAGCTTTAGCAGCTTATGTATGATCATTTGGTTGTTTACCAATTGGAAAATACTAATGTAAAACATACCGACTAACATGAAAATCTCTAAAACTTTTTATGCTTAACGAAGACATGGAGGTTAATTTCGTTTTGTTAGATAGTAACGATAAGTTTTTCAAGAACCAAAACCCCCCGCTTGACTTTCCTTGGTTCTCGATACATTTTATTCGGTGGTTCTTGAATCAAAACCAGCCCCCACATTTCACCTCACGTGACATTAATACTTTAAAAATATGACTGAGGTGTATAGCCTGATAACTAGACGTTTGAGGTTTTGCAGTTCAATTTAGGATTGAAAGAGGAGACATTCATACATTGGCACAACGCCACTAACACATATTGGCAAAGCAAACCGGCTTTCTTCACCCTTATTTTAACAGATAAAATCGTTTAATACTTCATCCATCAGGAGTCGTTTTATCAGAGCCAAGCTACATGACCTTCGTTACGGGATAATTTTATTTATGAAGACTATTTGGCGACATCACCACGTTTCTGCCACTGTTTAAATTTAAAATCTTTTGTGTTACAAGATACACATTTTTTTAATTCCGAAGAGGAGAGACTAGCATGTAGATGTTCCGCGCTGGTTCAGCTAGTTAAACGATAATTTTCTAGTGTACTAGTGAATGAGCGGTTTCCCGCATAATAATCTTGGCAGATTCGTTTTTCTTTGTTGCCTCAAAGCTCTCTTTTCTGTTTATGCTTCGTTTATGCTTGGAGATCCTTAATCCTTCATAATTAAACATCTTCTTGTGATTAACCGCACGGTTTGAATGATTAATTACTTTTAATTAATTCCATATATCCCGAGCTCCAATTGCTGCTCCAGTCCCTTTTCTGCCCTTTCTTTATTTTTAGCTAAAGCTTTGCTGACTTAGCGTAACGAATTCAGTTAATGATCATTCCTTTAATCCTTAACGATATTTGCTTAATTGAAACGACTTTTCGCTAAATGTTCGGATTCTGCTTTTTATTGCGTGTTACTGTCAAATCTGCTCTGGGCTGTTATCTTCGAAAACTGGTTTAAAAATTCGTCTGATAGCTTTCATTTACTTCCTAATAACAGCCCTAATAAAAAAATTTTTTTGCATTGGAGTTAAATTTCGTTAATATGTAGTCGTTGTGGCTCAAAACTGGCTGTAAAGCGTTTTCTTAAAGAGGACATATTCTTTCTTTCTTTTTCTTTTTGGTAGACTATGGCAACAGGTTTTGAAGGCAGATGACTTTGGCGACTATGGAGCAGACATCTAGTACTGACTTCAATTGTATTTCCACTGGCCTACATGAAGTTGGATTTTGTTTGATTGTCACGTGACACTCTGTCGCACCCTCCAATTTCAATGGAGTTAGACTGTTATCGCTTTTTCGGCTAGAAGTTATTTGTATAACTCGGGGTGAACTAATTAAAGCAATGATCGACAGTTAATCTTCATGCCAAGGGTCATACAAAGATGCGTCATGTGGTAATGAAGAAAGTGACACGGAGCTTTTTTGCGATTCTAAAAAGGATTTTTCCTTTCCAGTGAGGTCCTGGTGCTACTTCAAATCCGCGAGATTCAGCGCCTATGTTCACTAGGTAATGAAAATGGTTTTCTCCGTTTGCTTGGAAATTTCATCAATTCTACTTGAATCAGGCAGGGATCGTAGGCAACAAAAATGGTAATCTCTGTTCACTTGGAAAGCACTACGTTCACTTGAAAGAGATTTCAGCTGGCTAATTCACCTACTAAAATGTCTTTCACAGATCTTTGAAGTGAACGGAGATTACCATTTCTGTTACCAAACGAACTGAGGTGATGATTCAAGCGGGGAGAAGTGAATCGGATTCTTCAGTTAAGATTTCACAGACCTTTCAAGTAAACGGGGACGCGTTGTTCAATGGTAATTATGTTCCGATATTTCCATCTTCGAAAATACCGGAATCCCTATACTTTCAGAAACATCTACTTTTTTTTAAATTTCCGATTATTGAATGCAAGGGCGCCCATATAGGGGAGGAGGCAAGTGGGGGCTCAAGCTCCCTCCCCCCCACTCCCTTAGAAAAGAGAACTTCCTTGCTTTTAGTGCTTTTTTTCCTTGCAAAAATTGCATAAAAATTTCTTTTCCAGCTTTTAATGAATAAGTTATTAAAAATGCCAAATTTTAAAATCTCTAATCTGTACTGAAATTGGTTTCCATGGGGAATATATCCTGCTAAACCATGGGGAAAATTTTTGAGCCCCCCCCCCCTCCCCATTAAAATTTTGCATATGGGCGAGCTTGATTGATATGTGAAATTGTGAATAAGTCTGTTCTTTTTTCATTGTAACGTATTTAAGGCGATGCAGGAGTGATTGTACTCCGCTTATACACTGCAGTTCTGGTACTTTTTCGTTTATTAACATCGGAAATCGGGTATTATTTTACCTCGGTTTTTATCTCCCTACCTCTGACATATTTTCCTCACTTTAGATTTTTCGGCGATTATGTCCATAGTTATTAAGATTTGATCCGAATGAAAGGGAACCGGATAAACAAGGTTCTAACTGTATTTTGTTACCAAGTGAGGTTCTAATTGTATTTTGTTACCAATATGTTGATTCCCGCGCAGTGAAATGAATCGGACTAAGTATGGTAAACCTTTATGGAAGGCAGAACCGAGGTAGTTGCTACTTCCAGTTTGAAATTTTGAAGACTGACGACGAAGAAACACTTTCAGAAGTCACATTTTTTCTTAACGAAGATTACTTTTTATATTTTTAAAAATTAATTGCAAATCTGATTTCGAGCTTTGGAAGACTATGGTGATGCAGAAACTTCTTCAAAGCTTACCCTTTTCTTGAAGATTACCTCTTTAGTCGATAATTCAAGTAAGACTTCTCTGATTAGAGAGAAAAAAGATATAGAAATTGAAGCTTACTGAAAAGTTGCACACCTGGTAACCAAGTATGGATAATCATCCAAAACTGAATCTTAAACACCTCGAAAATGGGGACTACATCGAGTTTATGTGAAACCTTTATAATGTCAATTTTTATTCCTTAGAAACCATGTCAGCTTTTATATTCCGAAAGATTAATATAATAGTTTACTACTAACCTCTGTACTTAGCGAAGGTTAATTACGCAGTTTCATATATGAGCTAGTTTTCGTTGCCATCAATGATCCGCAAATTTGTCCCATCAATAATTCAAAACATGATGCTGTTTCTGCGTGACCGGTTTGCTGAAGTTCGCTCGTTTGTTCTCAGCAGTTTTAAGCCGCTTTTGAATTTTAGATTCATCACTTAGCCTGAACGACGAAAATTGCTAATCGTTCTGCACGTTCGGAGGCTTGTTTTACACTCCTTTTAACAGTTCCGTTGATGTAAATTGGGAATGTGTAGTTCAAAATGCAAATTGATTACTTAGATTTGATTTTTTCCCATGCCGTTTTTATTTTCATCGTATACATCTATTAAAAGTCAGCGCACCGTGCAAAGTGGTCTGGAAGGAGGCTAAGCCCCCCCCCCCCCCCCACTTCCCTATTTTCAACCTTGTGTTAGTTCAACTCCCCCGGTTCGAGGCGAATGCCTATCGCATTTTCCTTAAAAAGTGAACAACACATATATGGTAATAATTCAGAAAACAGCAGCCCAGCGACCATCCGACCATCCAACGAACGCATCCAAACGACGATGGATCCAAATAATTAAAATTAAATGCTAAGTTTAAATTTAAAAATCAACCAATTGTTTATTTCACCGCTATTAATTTCTGATATCTCCGAAAGATGGCAGTGAACTCCAAGCAATTTTGAGTTCGTTTTTGCTCTATTTTAAAAGCGAGAAAGCGATAAGCATTTAGTATTAGGGGGCGTTGGTAATTATGGTTAAATATTTATTATACACTAGCTTTTACCCGCGGCTTCGCTCACGTTGATGTAGTTTTTTTCAATCGATTCAATTTAATGGTCAACACAGAGAGAGAGATCAAATAATTACCAAAAAATGGTTTCTCCCTAGTTTCGCCGACATTTAAAATAGCCTCCCCCCCCCCTTATATATCAAAAGATATGATGAAAACTGAAAATCAAGGGGGGGGGAGGAAATGAATGTCGCCGAAACTGGGCAGATACCCAATATTACTGTATAAAATACAGACCCCGAAGAGTTCCTATTTTTCCTACTTTTTCCTACTTTTTAGAGCTCTCTCCTTATTTTCCTACTTTTTCCTTTTTTTTCCTACTTTTTCTTTCTTTAGTATAGCACTTCTAATTGTGCATTGATTCTTATTTTTACAATGCCGCGCCGATAATTTTCTGCATGTTTTGATTTTGAAAAGTAAAAGGAACAAGCGGATCCTTAGCTTTTCATTGAATGACTAGACTATAGTAATTTCTGGAAGGAACGCCGCGGCGTTTGTGTGTTTAAAAGTTAAATTTTCGTAAGTGACTTTTTTTTTGCCGTTGCGGCGTTTATGATCGACTTTTCTTTTTATCGCCCTGACTTCAGTCCTACTGTATTAACGAAACTAAAAAAAAAAAAAAAAAAAATAGATACTGGCACATTCTGATGCAATTATATATTATTTACCCATCAATTAGAAGCTTTAATTAAAGTAAACGGCCGACTGTTCAAAAAATGCGGGAAAAACCGAATTTCCTATTCGCCAATTTTTTGTATGATTACAAGTGAAATGGAGCTCTATTTAAACAGAAAGGCAATGTAAAACCTTAAAAGGACATAAGGAAACAAAAACGGAAACACTTGTATACTGTACATATTTTATTGATGTTAGTACAACATAAAAGCGACATCTAACAGAAATTCGCAAAAACGGACCACTTCAAAAATAATCGCGGAAACTTTTTTCGTACATAAATATGATTATTGTTCATTCTAAATCGTAAACATGATTATAAAATTTATGAAATTTCATTTTCTTTCCTTGCAAAGAGTGTATTTGCAAAAAAAAAAAAAAAACGGCAAAACCTGGATGAGCAAAACGTTCCCAATTTTTGGAGAAAAAAATCGGAAATCAATTTAAATGCAATATTTTGTTTTTATTTCTTCTAATTTTTAAAAGTTGGGAGATAGAGCTACAAATTAATATGCATTTTTTTTTTCTTTTTAATGGATATTTTCTACTCTGATATATCATCAATATCGAGGAGTTTCTCATCATTTTTATGTGCTGTGTTTCTGGCAATGCGACATTTCTGAGCATTTAAAATTTTTTTGACAGACTCTTAACTCTTTTCGGGGTGCGGCAATTATACCGATGCGGCGTATCTACTGTAAGTTATTGTACTTATTGCGCCTGATCAAAGGGAGGGGGGAGAAAGAGATATATGCAGGCATTTGATGCCAAGTGCTTCCCCCCCTCACTCTCAATTTCGTGAACAATATCCGAATGAATATTTTTGTTGTATGGTGAGGATTGAGATAAACTATTTGCCTTCCCTTTTATGTACATAGAAACATTAGTAACTGATCTTTGTCTTTGATAAAAATGTTATGTTTACCATGCATGGATGTTTCCTTTTATTTTCGTGCCAAAAAATTTTGGAACAAGAAGGAGGTAAAAATCATCAAACCATTAAAACAATATTCGTTTTTATTGCTTGATTAAAATTAGAACTGACTCATCACTTTGATTCCCCCCCCCCCGGAGGTGGCTAGCGAAGGATGTATACTGAATGCAAATTTTATCTGCAAACAAAAAAAAAAAAAACGCACAAACTTGTATAGCTAAGCATTAATTTTCCAAAGCCAGGGAGGGGAGAAATTGACCCCCATAAATGACGTGCCTGAAACAAAAATGTATGTTGAATGCTAAAAATACATAACATAGTACAAACCCTTTAGTTGACTTATTTCGTTATTTATTTAGTTTAATTATTTTGTTATAAATTTTATGCCCCATATTTCAGAACACATTTATTTTAGTTCTGTATTTTCAGTCGTTTTCCCTTTTTTTTTTTCAAATTCAAACATCTGCCTCTGATTATGCAAGAATGCATGTCAACTGCTGATTATTTTTGACTAAAACTAATTTAATATTTGCTTTGCTTTTGTATCATAGTTTATGATAACAGGAACTGAAAGTGATAGTATTTTTAAATGATAAATGGATGCTCTTGAAGGAATGTTTTCGTTTTTGACAAAACAAATCTGAAACAAAAATGGTTTTATTGAACCAAAATAGAAGTTTTATTATTATTATTATTATTTATTTATTTATTTATTTTTTTGCGATCGCTATATTGCATTTTATTCTTTCACACTTAAAAATTTTATTACTGTATTGGTGAAAGGTATTTCTTTGTTTAGATTTTATTTTCATATTTTTGTAATTACTATCTTTGTTTCCACTAGTTTATTTTCCATACTAATGATTGTCAGTCGTCTTGACGTGTGTGTAGTCCTATCTCTTCCTATTTTTTCCTACTTTTTTAAGCGATTTTTTTCCTACTTTTCCTACTTTTTTAATTTTTGATTCCTTATTTCCTACTTTTTCCCCTCAAAAAACCACTTCGGGGTCTGAAAATATTACTGTCGCAAGGCAACAAAATTTGTAACAATGGGTTTTATATTTAAACATTTAATGGAGAAAGTAAATAAAATTTGCTGTTTTCCATCCTAATCGAAATAATAATTTTGTTTCAGAATTTTAATTTTTCAGCTTTAAGTTGTACCTTATGATTAGGCAAATCATTTAGTAAAATCCTAAAGTCTCTTAAGTGATCTAGTTGCTGAGATATAAGCAAAACCAGGCCTCAGATTACTCCATGACAAACAGGTCAAGTATAATAAAAGTGCTTAAAAAACCCCATTAATTGCCTCAAAGTTGCGTAAAATTGGAAAATAATCAGCCAAATCCATGTATTATTTGCCTATCTTGTGCAAAAAATCTTACTTTGAAATTTAACTTGAGAAAAGCCTTGGACTGTCAGATGAAAAGCAAAGATAGTCAATAATACAACAATTGTCGCTATCGACAGGGAATTGAGATGATACCCTAAATACTATATTGTGTTGAGGAAAGGCTTCGAACATGGAACTAAAAAGCTCATAACTCGTTTTTTTTTCTACTGAGAAATTTGGAACAGGTGCCATCTTCAGCAGAAAAATCAGAGCTTTCGATGAACATATAATGTTAAGATGTGCAAGTATTTTTTCTTCCTCGTATTAGAGAATTTATACGAAAATTGGATTTTATCGTCCCCTAGGGGAGGTTTTCCCCCCATAACGGGATGAAAACTACCCTATGTGTTATTCTGATGCATAAACTATATTATTGTAAAGTTTCATCAAAATCCATTCAGTAGCTTTTGCGTGAAAGAGTAACAAACATCCATCCATACATCCATACAGACAAAACTTAATTAACCGCATATATAATAGTAGTAAGACAGTTACCTCGAAGTCTTAGGAGTCATAAACATTGGTAGAACACCATCCGTGTCATAACGCAGCTGAGCTCTGTTCCATGTTCTCGCCGATATTTTGCAGAGTATCGGGGATTCACAGATGTTTTGTCGGAAAATATCTGCGAGAACATGGCGCAGAGTTCAGCTATGTTACGACATGTATGGTATTCACACCAATGTTGATGACTCTTACAATTTCAAGTTAACTGCGTATAGCATTGAACCGTAACAAACATAATTTTGAAAGTAATGCGGGATTACGCTACTTCCGAACCATTCTGTGGAAGTCTAACTCCGTAATTATCCTTTGAATGAAGGGTCAAGGGAAAAAAATGAAGTTAAAAATTGAGAGAAGAAGTAACAGAGGCGGTATGGTAAAATTTATTCGTAGACAGCTGTGTACCACCTATTTCTTTTTCTCTTAATTTTTTATTAAAATTTTTCTGGCTGCTTTAGAGTTAGCCTAAATATGGAGATATTAAGATTAACTGCAATATTTTTAGTGTTTTAATCAATACTTATTTTATTTCATACTTTTTAGTTCAAACCAAGTTTATAGAAATAATCTTTAGATTTAAAAATATTTTTTTTTAAATGTTATTTTAAAGTCTTTTTGTTTTGAAATTTATTTTAGGTGAAACTCTTTGAAATTTAAAACATCTGTTTACCTGTTAGAATTTCAAAGTAATTTTGAACAAGTGTAAAAAAAAAAAAACTTTTTAAGCTTTTTTATTTAAAGCTTAAAAAGTCTTTTCATTTGAGTAAAACAAACAAGTACGTTTTAAAATATATGAATTATTAACTAATTCAGCTATTTTTCTTCTTCCAAAATGCAGTCACAGAAGCAAACGAGCTCACAAAATTTCAGTTATGAAAATATCTATAAAATTAGAGTAAAATATCTACATGAAAGGCTTATATTTCACTTTTATAATATTTTATTACATTTATCCACTCGTAGAAGGTCTATTAAATAGTAAAAGAGCCATTTATTATAGAGATGCGACAAAAATACGCTTGCGCTTTATCGCGAGCAAGCGGAGTGCCCAACATTGCTTAGGTTTAGTCATGAAATAAGTTTATTTACGAAATTAACTTCCTGATTACTGTTATTTTTCATTGTTTGTAGCAGCATCTTAAAAGTGAAAGAAATGACTTATTATTATTTTTCATTTTTTGTGGCAACAGTTTAAAGCCGGAAGCAAAACGCAGGGATTATGACAGAGAACTAAACTGAGAAATAGTCTTTAAAAAGCAATTTTTATCCGAAAGTAAAATCAAAGACAAATATTCATTCTGTCGTGTTAATAAAATGAAAAGTCAGTGTAAATGAAGCTCAAATATTCAAGAAAATACTTCAAGTAGCTATTTCAAGTTTACAGTGGAGCTCCTTCATTAGTAAATTGCACGCAGGGTGCATAATCTGGGCTTTGGGTGTTTCAGAATCTTCGACTATGTCGTTCGGTCTTTTATGTTCCTCACAAAAAAAAAAAAAAAAGGAAGAAAGAGGAGCATTGTCGGGTGATTAAGAAGCTACATTCTTCCAACTGCCAACTTCTTTACGTAGAAATTACCGACCTAAGTATAGTTTTTATAAATCTTTACTAATAATAAAGCTGAAAGTCTCTCTGTCCGGAGGATGTCTGGACGTCTGTGACGTGCATAGCGCCTAGACCGTTCGGCCGATTTTCATGAAATTTGGCACAAAGTTAGTTTTTAGCATGGGGGTGTGCACCTCGAAGCGATTTTTCGAAAATTCGATGTGGTTCTTTTTCTATTCCAATTTAAAGAAAAAAATATCATAAGATGGACGAGTAAATTACGAAATTATCATAATGTGGAACCGTAACATGGGCACAAGCCAATTGGCGAGAAAATTCACCATACATTATTTGTAAGTATACAGGCGAACCAAAAGACATTTTAATTTTTCTCTTACGGGCAAATCCGTGCGGGTACCACTAGTAGTTTATAAATGTCCGTACAATTTAACAAAACAAGTTTAACATTTTTAACATTTGTATAATTGCTTTAGTTTTTCTTTCAATAACTTCTTGATGTACTGTAAGACCACCTTTTATCTTGGATTCAATTTTTTCTAATTACCTTTTATTTTCAACCGTCATTATAATGCTACTTTTTTAGATGAGAGACTTATACCGACGCAATTCCGGCATGCAATAAATGACAATCTAAACATAAATCTAATTATGCGATATCTTTCCCATTCTGAGGTGCTTTGTGCGGAGAATTGAAAAGAGCTAAAACCAGGGTACCGAACGAAAAGTGGATTTCGTTTTTGAGATTAATTTAATGAGTCTTGGCAGCAGGAAATTTATGAATACTGCAATTTATCTTTGCCGAGACTATTTTTATTTACTCAAATTTTTCCGTCTGAATTCAATGCTTTTCAAGTTTGCTCAATACGATAAAGCACTCAATTAGCGTTTCGTTTTTCTACAACGAGAAATGCCTCTTCTGTTTCAGCCCATAAATGCGTCCCTTTCAAATTCAGTTTATTCAGTTTTCATTTTCCTTCTAATGCTTTATGAGCTTCGGTAGTGAATCATCTCCTTCCCCCCCCCCCTCTACCTTTTATTCCGTTGTAATTGAATTAATTAATGTTAGAATTTGACATCTGAGATAAATTCAAGACATTTCTATTTCTAAGACGGGGGATTAAAATGTATGTGTTGGATTTGTTTTGCTTTTATTTATCATCAACAGAATGCAGATAATGGGTGACTCCGTGTTTTAGCTGAAGATCGACTGTTGTTTTACAGTGTTGAATATCATTACTTTCCACTTTTCCATAATTGATTAAGATATCATCTTAGTGTGTAACTACTAGAAGAATATCTGATAGTTATGTTCTCTTTACAGTATGACCTAGTTTATCCTGTTTAACTGGAATCAAAGGCAATCCGGGTAGCATATAAGCAACCTTTACTCTGCTAGAGATCATGTAAAAATTTAGAGACTGCTGACTATGTTTATGTGTGTGCCTCTCGTAAAAGCGTCATCCGTCTCTTTTATAGCTTGTTTTACATGCCCTAATTATTGTTTCATTTCGAAACAAGATATTCTATAGGCATTATTCGAAGGGTGGGATGGAGGAATTAAAAACATTTAAACGCACGCGTGAATTCAGAATTTCTATAGAACGAAATTTATTCAAATGCGTCCTATGGGGAAAATAACGTGGTCAACGTATTTGCGTCGACTGGCCAATCAAGAGTTCCATAACTTTTAAAAGGTCCTTGGCTGATAAAAGATTGTTTATGCATTCGGGTAATATGAGAAATAAGCAAAACACATTCGTAAATAAGCAGAATTATGTTCTATTACAGTAAAAACGATTGTTTGTAACGAAATTACTCGCAATCATTTTATCATTTTTATTTCAGCTGCAGTTGTGTCTAGAGATGTAAAATTTCCTGAAATTTTGAAGTGGTGGAAAAAAACCGGTTTTTTACCGGTTTTTTTCGGGAAAAATTGGAAAAAATAAAGAAAATTGATTTTCCTATGAATAAAAATAGGGTTTCTTAATAACTCTGTGTCTCTTGGATCACATAAAGGGTTAAGCATTAAAAAAGTATGCTATCCACACATCTTCTTTTTCTGCTTGACAGAAATACACATAAAAGTAAGTTTAATTAGAAAAAGAAAAAAAAAAAACCTTTTTGTTTTATAACTGAGAACTTTCTTGGTAAAACACCAGAAATAAGTCAAGTCGTCTTTGAAGCAATAGTATTATGTAATATGTGTCTAATCATAGCAATTATATTTTTCCATTTTAGATTGTCTTTTAAACTTGAAACAATAATTTTAATTTTTGACTTCCATACATGATTGATATTGTTTGAAAGAAAAATAAGTATGATTTCCCTTCCTTACAATGTAACTTTACTGTCTGAAAATGAAAGCTATTGAGTTTTGATTTTTTCCAATTCAGTCTAGGTCCAAATGAATCAAAACTAAATTGGTTTTTCTTTTCCTTTCCAACAGAAACCCCAAACCGAAACTGCGTAATGGTTTCTAAAGCTGAATCAAAACTTAAAACTGAAGTTTCAGTTTATTCATACGGCCGCGCGAAGCACATTAGTAAAACTAGTCATAACTACACTTTTGAACAAAACTGAGTTATTATAACCAAGTTTTTCTCTGTTTCATATTTTACTTATTAAATAAGATGATTTAGGGTCATTGCATCAGGAACTATTTTTTATTTTTTTTATAAATTCTGAAAAAAAAAAAAAAAAAAAAAAAAAAACATCTAAATCAAATATATGGAAGAACCAAACTTTAAAACACAATCTCTTTGCTTGAGCTCAATTGCAGATTTCACTTTTGTGCTTAGCACGGCAGTATACAGGGTGTGTCAAAAAAAAAAAAAAAAAAGAATTTTGACATCTTGAATTCAAATTATGTTTTTCGTAATCACGAGTGTGTGTATGTAGGCGTGTGTGTTTTATGTGTTTGTGTGTAGGGGTTATGTGTAAGTGTGTGTAGGCATGTGTGTTTGTGTCTGTGTGCTGCCATAATTGTGTGGGTAGTTGTGTGTATGAATGTGTGTGTGTGTGGGGGGGTATGTGTATTAGGGTGGAGCTTATTTGCACTGAAAAAATAAAGTTTTAATTTTTGTAGGTCTTACCCTTTTAATTTGTTCCTTTTGATGAAAAACCACTAAACATGAAGTTTGAATGAAAAATTTTGATATTTAGAGGTAGCTCAATGAACTTGAAGTTTGTTACATAGAGAAAATTTCGACAAAAAGTGATAGTTACACATTTATTTATATAGCACTGTAAATCAATTGAGACATGAAAGAAGGTGGTTTCTCGGTTGTAAAATGCACCTGGCATAGTTCTGGAGACAAGTTATTGTTTTGAAACAGTCCCAGATAAAATCACTTTCCTGATGTCAGGGTATATTCTGCGGTGTTTCTCGATGACTTGCAGCAGAAACAGCAACTGCGTTTCATCATATGTTATCAGTCCACTGAACTCCTGAATGAGTGCCACTCCACGTTCAGCATGATCATTCACTACATTTAAAGCTTGAATAATTTTTTTGGCTTCTTTGTAGTCATCTCTTGTTTCCCACGATGCTGGATCAACAGAAAAATCATCTACGGGCAGGTTTAATGCCTGGAACAGTGACATAGACTTTGCTGTTACAAAATCATCCAAATTTTTGTTCTCAAATGTTTGAAGATCAATCTTACCCTGTTTAGAATTTTCTTTAGCTGGTTTTATCATAGCACTGACCATTTTTATCTTGGTAGATGCACTGACATGACTATCAAGAAAAGCCAACGAAACTAATTCCTCTGTTAAATACCATAAATGGTTGGAAAACTTATTTGCAGTTGCTTTCGAGATATTTGTATGAATAGCCGAATATTCAATCAAAGACTTCATTAGTAACAGGTCATTATATGGAGCACTTGCAGCTTCTGGTGCTGATATCCATGCTTTCATGCATACACATGCAATGAAAATGCATACAGCTGTTAATCCCTTCTCTTCCTTAGATGTAAGCCTGAATTGTGATCTAAACATCCAGATTTTGAGACTTTATAAATACATTTCGACATCCAACGGTCGTGATGCATGGCTCCAGGCGACATAAATTTAACACCTCTAACGGGGATAGGAAAGGGGAAAATAAGCACAAGTTCAACTAATTCTTTATAATCACCTCTTAGTTGGTTATAAGACTCTTCCATGTATTTTTTTGCATAAGTAATTGTATCTTTTATATCCTTTATCAGTTCATCAACTACGTTAATTGAAATTCCAGTTTCGTACTGGTCGGTGTCAATGAAGCTCCAAAATTCCTTGAAACGTTTGAATAATGGAATTTCAGGAGAAGATGTGGCTCCCTTGCACACATGAAACACTGAACCTATAATCAGTCCCAACACATGATGCCTGCACGCTAAAGGAACACATGCACCCGAGTTACTGCCAGTGTTTGAACTGGTTGTGTCAAAACACATAGCACGTATGTTGTTTGATATTCCCCAGCTTTCAATAGCTTTAAATACTGATGTAGCCTTTGCCTCACCTGTCCCAGATGGAAGCTTGGGAACTGCAAGTAGCTGGTGAATTCTTTTCCCAGTTACTAGTACAGGCAGGCGATCCACTTTATCTTTTGCAACGAATCAGGAATTAATTTGCTGTCCCAATGGATAACTAGAGGGGCGTTAGGTTGAAACTTAGCCTTTATGTCTGCATATTTCTGAGCTTTTTCCTTCCTTCTTTGACAGCGAATTGAGTCCTTATTTAAAGAAAATTCATTGATATTGAATCCTAAGTTTTTTGCAGTTTCTGCTATGATATAGAAAGCCTTTCGGTCTGACACTTTTGTTCTGTCCAAAGCTGCAGCAAGTTGGGGAGTAACTATAGTTTTTCTCCCTCGCTTCCTTTTCGATCTTTTTGATGCTTGTTTTGTGATATCCATTTTCTTACCTTCTTCCGTTGAGCTTAATTTGCTATCAGTATCAGTAGATGATTCAAGTTCCACTATAGAATCTTTTAATTCTTTAATTTTCTGTTGCTGTATTCGGACATTTGCTTTTGTTTCTCGTTCAAGAGCTTTTTTCTCTTTTATATCAAGCTTTTCATCAACTCCAAACATTGATCCACACCTACCTTTCTTCCTTTGTGCTATTAAAGAGTCTTTGTCTTCTTGTAAGACTGCTTTACCGTAAAACATCAGCATGAGCAACATCAAAAAGATCTTCTAGTTTAGAGAGAAAAGTTAATTCCTTAGCTTGCTGTGTTGATGAACATCAAGCATTATTTTTCCTCAAAAGCTGCCATTCTTTATACAGTTTTTCAAGCTTCATTCGACAATTTTGGTTGTCTCACATAGGAATTCTAGCTTTTTGCCAAAACTTGGCAATTTCTGTGATGGTCAGAGTTGAAGCTTGTCTTACGGTTTTCTTCAATTCAAGATGATGATGCAAAAAATGTCCCAGAGCCATACGCAAGGATGGCAATTTTCCATCTTTTAATTCTGGAACTGACCAACCAAGAAGATACAAGTCATTTTGAGATCTTGTGGCTTTTGCAGTCATTTTGCTTTCAAAACTGAAGCAAAAATAAAATACTGAAAACAAATACACATAATGGAAAAGTAAGCAATCTTTGCTTTTTGAAAAAAAAAAAGATCCCGCAATGTTAAAATTTTCACAGTTGTTGAGTTACTTCTAAATAATCTTTAAATGTGCTAATATATGGCCTGAATTTTTTTTTCATACAAAAGAACAAAATGAGAGGGTAAGAGGTTAATATTTTCATAGTTGAAAAATAAGCTCCACCCTAATGTGTATGTGTGTGTAGGCATATGTGTTTGTGTCTGTGTGCAGGCATAAATGTGTGGGTAGTTGTGTGTATGTGTTTGTTTGTGTATGTGTATGTGTGTATATGAGTATGTGTGTGTATGAGTTGGTGTGTGTATGTGTTTATGTGTGCGTGCGTGTGTGTGTAGTTGTGTATGTATGCGCGTGTGTGTAGGACATGGATGCAACCTAGAGACGGCTTTCGCTATAGAAGCAGCATCGTGAGGAGACCGTCGACGGTGATGGTGCGGAGGGTGGCGGTGGGAAAAATCAAAAGACGCCAAAAAACAGTCAAATGAGAACAATAAGCAATCATGATTGCTCAAAAAAAAAAAAAAAAACCTCGGACAAAGATTGCATTATCGAATAGAAGTAAAGTAATTTCATTTTAATGAGTGTCTTAGTTATATTTGTTTCTCATTTTATTAGAAAATAATTTACACAATGTATCTCCTAGTTAATGTCTATAGATTTTCGGTCTTCTTTCAATTTTAACAAAAGACCTGCTATATTAAAGTTGTTTAAGCAAGTAGAATGACAGTTCGTTTGCTTGTTGTGCCTCAACAAACTGTATTTGATGCGGTATGCCGCCTCAAGTGGCTTAGAAATAACAGTCGGTGTCCGGAAAGTACAAATACGAACAGTGAGCATTTCAGTAAAACATCGCCGAAATCCGAAGTCAGGCTTTGTCTGTGACAAGGGCGCCCATATAGTTGGGCAAGTGGGGGCTCATGCCCTCCCTAGAAATTAGAACTTCCTTGCTTTCAATATTTTTTTCCTTTGCAATAATGTAAAAATATTATTTCTCCAGCCATTAATGAATAATTTATTAAAAATGTCAAACTTTTAATAAAATTATCTGTACTGAAATCGGTTTCTATGGGGAAAATAGCCTGCTAAACCATGGGGAAAATATCTGACCCCCCCCCCCCCCTAAAATTTGGCATATGGGCGGCCTTGGTCTTTGATAGAATCAGCACAAGCGACAAAAAATCTTTTTTTTTTTTTTTTTTTGTGAATGATTGTTACAAAATGAATCAAAAAGTGTACCAGAAGTTGTTGTACTTCTGTGGACCTAAGAGCACTTTAGCACAGCAATGTGGACTGGACATTTCAATTTGACTCCACACCAGTTCATACAGCCAGAAAGATAAGAGTGGTGCAAGGCGCATTGTTTTTGACGTTAGTCAACTTTAGAGTGAAAGGTCTACCCTAAACTACACAAAAGATTGAGCTCTCAAAACTAATGGCTTTATAGGGAATAGGATTGATTAAAGGTAAAAGAATTGCGGCACTTGAATGAAAATTTCAGTAAGCAGTTGCACTTCGGAATTACTGGAAAAGGTGACCAGTTTGAAACTAATTAATTTATTGATTGCTAAAGGTCTTCTCATGTTATTTTTTTGTGTTGTTAATTTATTTATTTTTAATAAAGTTTCATAAATTGCTTGCCCAGGTTTTTTTTTTTTTTTTTGCCGCACCCTGTACATTTGGTTTGCACAGTCAACAGAAACATAGTTCTGTGATTAAAGTATGCTTGTTTGCTTTATGAAGAAGGAAAATAAATTCTTCACTAAGGATATTGCTTTATTTATTTTTTATTTATTTATTTAATTTTTTTTTGCGAAAAGTATTAAATGTTTTTCGATCTATATGCAAATTATATTATCATACAACAACTTGCATTATCAAAGTTAGACAAAATTTTAATATACAAGGAGGGGGTGGGGGAGGAAAATGCATTAGACTGTAAGTATGAGAAATTTCTAATCTCTTTTTGCTGAAAATTTTAATTAAAACTTCCTGAAAAGTTGAAAAAAATCATTTTTCCAATTTTCCTTCGGAAAAATGTTTTTTTTTTCCCGTTTTTTTCGGAAATTTTCCGGTTTTTTTCCGACTGTTTTCATCTTTAGTTACGACTAACATTAGATTAGTCATAACACTTACTATCAAGAAGAAAAGGGAATAATTGAAAATAAAATACTAAATTAAAAAGTTACGAGAAGACTAAATAAGCTTCAAAATAAAATAGAAAACCGAGAGAAAGGGGTGTTCTTCAAAGCGGTTTTTTTTTTTAAAAATAGTTTAATTGTGCGTGTTTCTATGGAGTTCTTTTTGCCTTCGGGTGGGAGCGTGATTTTAATTTTGTTCTTATTCTAAAGAGTTATTTAGTTAAATTCCATTTTCTACATGAGGGCGAGAAGAATTTTTATCTTGTTCTAACCGCAACGCGTATTTTAATCTGATTTTTCCTAATAGACGATTGACATCTTATCGAACCCTCAAAGATTGCTAAGCAATCTTCGTGGGTTGGTGAGCGTCAGCGAGCAGGAGACGGAGCCCCCTAGTTTTTTTAAAAATTAAAACCTATCATTTCAGCCATATTTATTGAATTTTGTTTCTTCACAGTAAGCATTTCAATTTTATCTGCATTTTCAATATAGCTCTCATTTTGACCATTTTAATTTGTTTTTTTCAACGTGTTTTAATTGTACTTTGTGTCTATCTTCGTCGATTGCTATTTTCTCCATCTTCAAAATGGGAAAAATCCCTCTTCATGCATAATTATTATTAAGTATTTTACACTTTCTTTTCCTTTTTTTTTAAGCAATCACGACTGCTTTTTGTTCTCATTTTTGAGCAATCACGATTGCTTATTGTTCTCATTTGACTGTTTCGGCGTGCTATCATTTTATTTTCCCACAAGTACCCTCTGCCAGCACCACCGTCGACCGGGTCCTCACGATGCTGCTCCTATAGCGAAAACCGTCTCCAGGTTGCGTCCATATCCTACACACACATACAAACTCGCACATCTACACACACATACACACTAACGCCTACACACACGCGCGTACACACGCAGCACTGCATACACAACATGCACATGCACACACACGAACGCCTACACACACACACACACACAGCATTGCGTACACAACGTGCACACACATGCTTACATACACAGACACACACACGCACGCACCCACACATGCGCCTACACAAACACACACACTCGTGATTGCGAAAAACATAATTTGAATTCAGGATATCAAAATTCAAATTGATTTTTTTTCTTTTTTTAAAGTTAAGATCGTACTTGTATTGCAAGTTCTATCCACAATTGAATCTTGGTCGATCACTCAGGCCTTAATTGATGACGCTAAAACAAAAAGAAATGGACACAAACAATTAAGGAAGAACGTGTATTGGGGGTGGAAGACGCATTGTTATCTGTCGAAATGCATTTAGTACTTACCAGAATCAAGTGAAGGAATTTGAAAAACTGACGAGTTTTAGTACTTCTCTTCCAATTCCTTTTAAAAAAGAGAGAGAAAAAAGCAAAAATGTATTTTTTTTTTCTGAAGCTAACAAGGGATTTTAAGATGTCATTGTTTGTTTAAAAATTGTTTGCCAAAGAAATGCTTTCTACGTTCTCATTAATAAATTCAATTTCGTTGCGTTCAACTTCGATCTTTTTTTAGTTAATTAAACAAGAAAGAAATATCTTTTTAAAGCTATATTCCATAATGAAATTATTTTCATAGGTTTTATAAAAGCATTTTACGTTTTTTGCAATTTAATGGAATTACTGTGACCGCTGTTTCTTTTAAACTTTTAATTCGCTTAGTTAGTTGCTTTCATATAGATGCCGTGCATGAAAAATAAATATCTTTGCGGTACACCTTCTCTTAATATTATTTGTGTTGAAAACTTTTTTAATATTACTTGTGTAAGTTTTAAAAAATCGAACTGCAAAAACACTTTTTTTTTCTTCTTTTAATATTACGTTGTTTGTATTGAAAACTTTTTAAACAATGATTTGAAAATTATTGAAAGACCAAAGAAAAAAAAAAGAGAGAGTGAGAGAAACTCTCTTGTATTGTTCAAAATTTAAGGCATTTTTTACTGGGGAAATAAAATCCTGTGACGATGACGTTTAACTAACGTTGAAATAGTTTGAGTAGTTTTTTTAACAATCATATATATTACTAGTGGTTTTGAATTTTGTTCATCAAATTGTTATAGTAAATAAAGTTTCTGATTAAGTGATTTATGAGGCACCTAATATGTCAGGAGCGAGAGAATATTTTGCTTTTGTAGACGAATCGAAAACTTTTTTTCTTTTAATTTGTACTCTTCACTTCCACAATATTTTGGATCTATCCCTCGACGAAGGTATAAGTAAGCTGCAGGAGTGGGGCGACGGAGATTTTGTCGCTTCATGCGTAAGGGGCCATTCATTAATTACCTAAGGGTCTCGAAGGGGAGGGGGGTCGGAAAAATCTCTACATACACTTTGGAAAGTGGGGGGTGGAGGTCAAACCATTTGTAAGTAATATTTTCCAAGTCGACATTTTGTATTCGAAATCGCGCGGTCAAGTGATTTGACAGGGATTGTATTTCATTTGCGTCTGGAAAGTAAGAAACGTATCAGGATGGGCTGTTTTTTTATTTGTTTTATAAAGAATGAATAGTGTAAAATATGATAAAAGAATCGCACTATGTATGGCATGTTTTATTTTTAATTAGTATCGCTTCATATGCAAAGAAATGTCGAAAACGCATTCAATCTAGATTCTTAGGAAATATTTCTTTACACAAAAGGGTCTAATTTAATAATAGTGAATTTAATTTCGATTCCAGTGATGTAAGATTCGTTATTTTATTATTTAAAAAAACGAAATGGAATCTTACGCAAGAATGTGGGGGGAGGGGTAAAAATCTTACCTAGCCTTACATAGGGGGAGGAGGGTTCAAAAATTCCCAAAATCATCCTTACGTAATTTATGAATGGCCCCTAACAACGTATCTTCGTCTTTCTTTGCAGGACGGCCGCCTCCAGAGCGGGGACCACATCCTGCAGATCGGCGAGGTGAACCTGCGCGGCATGGGGTCGGAGCAGGTGGCCTCCGTCCTCCGCCAGTCCGGCCAGCGGGTCCGGCTCGTGGTGGCCCGGCCCGTCGAGCCGCCCGGACCGGCGCTGAGCCGCGCGCCCCTCGTGCCCACCCGGATCCTGTCCGACCCCGAGGAGGTGGAGCGCCACCTGGCCGTGTTCGCGGCCGGTGGAGGGGAGCCCCTGCCCCCCTACAGGGGGAGCCCCACGGGCGGGGACCCGGCCCCCTTCGCCTACCGGAGGGAGCTGCTCGACGGAGAGGTAGGTGGCCTTTCTATGTAGTACCATAATATCCTTATATGAAGCAGTGATAAGCAATGGGATGTAAGTAGACAATTTCAAGTTTTGAGTAAAACGCTTTTAAAGATAACGTCCTGGGTAGGCTTTCATTAATTTTGTTTCTAAATCATGCTATACAGCAGCACTACAAGTACTAGCTCTTGCCCCAAGACCAGAGGAGAGATTTACCTACCATATGTTCTGGTTATCTCCAAATTTTTAATTTTGCTACTTACATCCCTTTGCTTCTCACTGCTTCATATGTTCTGTTGATATGTATTCTGCTGCGATTCTCGAAAGGGGTCCTGTGTTGGAGATTATTTTTTACTCATGAGACTTTTGCCCTTTATAAAATAAATGTGTCCCGAATTTTGATCAAACCATGAAATTCCCGAAGAAAAGGAGTTTTTTAGTGATTAGAATAAGGAAAAAATCCCTACAAACAGTGAAGAGATTGCAAAAACGAAAGCTTTTCTTACACTAATATGGACATTTCTGTGTGTCTATGTCCAATCTTTTTTTAACATTGAAACTTCATTTTTTCTTCTTTTTACAACTTCTTATCTCGCTACAAAAAATGCTCTCTCCCGGAACCAGAAAACTCTTCCCGTTGCAAAAAATGAAAGTTCTTTCTATGGGCTTAGTTTAAAGATATTCCGGTGTAAGTCCGTAAAAAGTGCCTTAGAATTAAACCCCACTTCCAGTCTTGTCAACTCGCAGCAGTCAAATGTATCCTCTCGCGTTGCTTTCTTCGCCTATAAAACGGTGAAGGAAAATAGTCTGCTGAGAAAATATATAGAAATTTCTTGGGATCAGTGAAATCCATGGTTTTGTTGTTCATATTAGGGATAATGCTTTTTTAAACTACTAATTACAGTTCATTAATTAATTTCATATTGAATTTACAAAAGTCAATTATAAAGTTACCATCATAATCTATGATTTTATTCTCCATCTACTCAATTTTTTTCTGTGCTGTAGACATTCTGCAGACACTGTTGACGTCACGATTGATGCATAGGTGCTGAAAAAGCTTTTCAGGATCTATAATTTTTTTTTTTCTTGAGGGAGGGGGGGATGAAGAACACATTCTACTAAAGACCAAAGACCTATTTCGTTTTTGTAAAAGCGAGGAACACTTCTTCCTATCAATGGGGGGGGGGGCAATCAAATGACCTTCTGTTCTGGTTACAAATTCGAAATTCATGCGAAATTACGCAATCCAACATTCGTCGTATTGAACTAACTTTCCAACATAGCAATTCCTCCTGCTCTCATAAAAAGAGCTGTAAAAGAGAAACGTTAGAGATCATGCGACCCCTCTCATCCGTTATCATGAAAAGATGGGCTTTTATTGGCTAATGTGAGGGAAAAGGGCGTGATAGTGGAATGGAAGCTTCTTGTCTCCCATAAATCAAGGGAACGTGTTAGCTGTCTGGACGATAAGTGACGGTGGCCAAATTACAATCTGGAAGGCGACAAGGGAAGGAAAAACAGTCGCAGGAAATAACTGAGCGACTTATTACCGGAAGATGGAAGAGAATAAATGAATACATCCTTGTGACTGCTGGGAAGTATTTTGATCAGTGGCGTTGGAAAAGAGATATACCGTGGGTGAACTCCGGTCCCAACTCCTTGAAGCAAAAACTTCAACTTCTATAACGAAAATTGAAATTTTGTTTTCTGTCACTAAGGTGTTTTTAGTTAGTTAATCCATTTTGTGCAGGTTTGACAGTCTATTGTCTATGTTAGGTTAAAACGTAATTCTAATTTCTTCTTGGCTAAGTTCCGATTGCTTCAATTTACAATTCCAAGCATTAAGTTTATCTTTACTTTGCCTGGTGGACTGTGAGGAAATTCTTGCTACGCTCCGATTTGAATACCTTCTCAAGACGTATTAACAACCAACACCGAACTATTGTGTTTTTAATTTTGTTTTATTTTGAAAGTAAAATAATGACTATATATATATATATTGTTGGGATGTTTGGAAAATCCAAAGCGACCTTCTTCCTTTGACTATACATTTACATTAGAGTTAAAAAATAAGCTTTAGTTTGTGTTCGTGTGAATTGATTTTCAACCCGCAGGCAGGGGCGCCTCGAGCTTAAAATTTTGGAGCGAGGAACTTATCAATTTTCCGAATTTTACCGAATGGTGAAAACCACATCCATAACGAATGCACACATACGTAAACATAATAAGAGACATTAGGCATTATATTTTAAAAGAAAATCAATATTGTTTCCAAAGTCGCCGATTGGTCAAACAAAATTTGCGGAATAAGGAAATTTTTGGGAGATCACTGGGGCACCCTGTGCGCATTTCATGACACGAGGGATCGACAAACGCGGACGCCAAGTCGCCATAGCGACACGATTTTCAGTTGTGCTCCTAAGAAACTAAGAATTACAGTCAGATCTCGATAACTTGTAGCCTTATAACTCGAACGCTCCTTCTTTATCTCGAAGTTTTCATTGGATCCCAAGCTCTTGAGCAGGCTGTGGGACTTCCTTAACTCGAAGATTTTAGCCAGTCTCTTTTGGGACATCGATTTATCGAGAGTTGACTGTATTCTGTAGTTTTAGAATGTTTTATAGCAATGATAAAACAGAAAAATTAGTAGCGGTAATAAAACAGAAATTTATGGTAGTAGTAATGAAAGATTCTTTTTTTCATACCTGTGATTTGCAGTATTGAGTTTTAAGAAATGTTGCACTTATTCATATATGCATTAAAAATATGATTACTTTTAGATCATTCCAAGAACGGACATATTGTTCCTCATGTGACAACTTAGTGCATTGTTAGTGCAAATAATAATTTAAAAAGGCAATGTGCAAAATTTTGGTGTTTGAATTATTTACAACCGTATGTGTGATTTCTTAAGCAAAAAATTTTTTTCATTTCCTTTCGAAATTATTACCGAACAAAGTAACAGATTTTTTGTGGAATGACCCTTTTACAACACAGATTCTTACAGTGTTATTGAATTGCCCTTCCCACTATCAAATAAAAAATAAAGCTCCGACAAATCGACTTCAACTTTTTCTCTCTGTCCTTCATGCCATTCGCTTTTTCCTTTTATTTTTTCCCCCTTGTTTATATCAAAGTGAGAGCATCAAACCTTCTCTTTCTATTAAATTTTTTCTCTTCGACTTTTCTTCTCTACAATGTTTTTTCAAGATTTTTCACTTAAGTGCGATGTTTCCGTCGGTAAAATGGGTTCGAAATAGATTTTATTTTTCGAGTCGCATCTAAACTTCAGATCGATATGTGGTTTATATTTACTGGCAAACAGTTGCGGCGACTTTCTTTCCATTTCGAATGGTTTCGCGTGCCGGTCTGCTTTTAGAAATAGGTCCAACGATGAACTCACGGTACTAAGGACTCAAAGTAAACGCAAAAGTTGAATTTATCTTAAATCGGAAACGGGATTGATGGGAAAGTCTAAATAACTTCACGAATCACATTTAATGAGGCTTTTTGAAAGCCTTAATGATTAAATGAATGGGCTTAGTAATAATGCGAAAGATCTTTATGACTAGGGAAGCAAACCCTTGTGAACTACTACTGGAAAACCTTTTTGAAATGAGAATAAAAAATCGAAAATATATACGCGGATCGATCCAAAAGTAACGTTCCGATCTTCATATACAGCACTGTCTATTCTCATTGAAATTTACATCGTTGGAAAGAAAAAACGTTTCTCTATTTTTATACATAATCGCCATTTTTTTTCTGTGCATTATTGTCGATGGTGCCCTAACTTCTGTATCGAGTGTCACAGAATTCCAGCGCCAAGCCGTTGAAGAAGCGTTTCACCCCTTTTTTGACTTCGTCGTCGCTCCGAAAACGTTGGCCTTCAAAGTGTTCCTTACACTTAGGAAACAAGTGGTAATCACTAGACTCGAGCTCCGGACTGCAATCAAGAACGGAGTGTTTTGTTGACTGTCATGTCTCACTCTGGCGGTGGAATTCTGTGACATTCGATACAGAAGTTAAGGCACCCTCGGCAATAATGCACAGAAAAAGATGGCGATTATGTATAAAAATAGAGAAACGTTTTTTCTTTCCAACGATGTAAATTTCAATGAGAATAGACAATACTGTACATTTATAAAATTGATGGGAACCTTACTTTTAAATCGTCTCTGGTACATAAAAAAGTTTAAATCTTATTTTTCTTCTTCTTCTTTTTTTTTGGAGCAATCACGATTGCTTATTGCTTTCATTTGACTATTTTTGGCGTTACGCTGATTTTATTTTCCCGCCAGCACCCTCTGCAGCATCACCATCGACCGGCCGCCTCATGATGCTGCTCCTCATGCGAAAACCGTGTCCCGGTTGTGTCCATATCCTACACACACACGCATACATACACACACCAACACACACACACAGCACTGCATACACAACACTCACACACATGCATACATACACTCACACACACACGCACCCACACACATGTGCCTACACAAACACACACATGCGCCTACACAAACATACACGCGCATACATACACACACACGCTCGTGATTGCGAAAAACATAATTTGAATTCAAGATGCCAAAAATTCAAATTAATATTTTTTTTTTCTTTTTTAAATGAATTTCCTGTATCAATGCAAGACTTTATAGACACCTTATCCAATAATTTTACGCAGCGTTGGCGAGATTTTGAATGTTGCCAAAAACCTTTATGAATGAAAGTCTCCGTGACAAATCTCTCACACCTCAGTTGGGTTTTCAAATTGGTATTTATTTATTCTATGACGATAAATATTCTTTGCGTATGAACACAATGCCCTACACTGGTTTAGACTATTCTGAAGATGAAGGTATTTTGGTTTCCTTAAGTATGTCCGTTCATTTCTTACTGTTATCCTTTGAATAATTTCATCCCATAGTCCATCTGCATGATGTTCCTTGTTCCGTGTATTGTGAGAAATATTCGCATTCGGATAAGTCATTGAATAATTCGGCAAAAAGTTATTCCTCTCTCCCCCCCCCCCCCAAAAAAAAAAAAAATCAGTGAGGCCGCTATAAGTTGCAATGTATTAATGGCAGCCTTAAACTTAAGTGATTTTGGTGTGAAAACAAACAGATCGTTACCATTCGGCGAAAACGAATGGAACCTTTACGTTTTTGCCATGCATTTGAGGTTTCAATTCTAGAATCTTTTTATGTACTCAATATTTATGTATTACTACTTGATTAATAAATTTTAACTCGACACGGAGATAAAGAAATAAATACTTTTTTTTCCGCCACCAATTTATATTTGAAATAAATAGACCATGTGCAAGGGTGAATTCGTAACTTTCAGAACAGAAACGCCAGTTGAATCCTGATTCGTGTTTAATTTAATGCGAAAGGGTAATTTATTTTTCCGGAAAAGCAGTGCCGGAATGGCGTTCTGACACCAAATCACCCTTGGTGTACTTGAGAGCGTTATATGGTTGTGACGACATAGCAATTGAACTTCTTATATTTATTTTTAATCAAAGTAAAAAAAAAAAAAGGTTTTCCGTAAAAGTAGTTTCTCCGCCAACACAGTGCAAATGCAGAAAAAAAAAAAAACTCTTCTTGTTGCGATGGGGTTGTTTCCTATTTGTCAAGAAATATTGTTTTCTGGAACTGCATAGTTTTTTTTTTTTTTTAACTTGAATTTTGACATCTTGAATTCAAATTACGTTTTTCGCAATCACGAGTGTGTGTATGTAGGCGTGTGTGTTTGTGTGTGGGGGGTATGTGTGTTTGTGTGTAGGGGGTATGTGTATGTGTGTGTAGGCATGTGTGTTTGTGTCTGTGTGCAGGCATTAATGTGTGGGTAGTTGTGTGT